>NW_027363748.1:0-462500 GCF_046119375.1 Phyllobates terribilis
GAAGCCAAGCAACTGTGGGCTGAGAAGAGTCGACTGTTCCTTTATAAGGGGAAGTTGTGCCGCCGAATGGTTAACTCCCGGACGCATGAACTAATTTGGCAAGTAGTGGTGCCACGAAGAGACGCAGCCATGGTGATGGAGGCATACCACGACGGGGCTGGACACTTCGGATGGAAGAAGCTGGAGTTCCTGCTGCGCGGGCAGTTCCACTGGGTAGGCATGAGGGGAACCATCGAGAGGTGGTGCAGAGACTGTGGCCCGTGCAACCTAAGAAGGAAGGACCGTGCCAGCCAGAAGACTCCCCTGCAGTCCATCGTCACCCGGCAGCCGTTGGAACTGGTAGCCTTGGATCATGTAAAACTGACCCCAAGCAGAAGTGGCTACGTCTACGCACTAACCATCGTGGATCACTACTCCCGGTTCTTGGTTGTCGTCCCCGTCAAGGACTTAACAGCTCGAACAGCAGCTAGAGCCTTCCAGCAGCATTTCTGCCGTCCACACGGGTACCCGGACCAAGTTTTGACAGACCAGGGACCTGCCTTTGAAGCGGAGGTCTTCCAAGAATTCTGCACTCTGTATGGCTGCCAGAAGATAAGGACGACACCCTATCATCCGCAAACTAATGGACTTTGTGAGAAAATGAACCAGGTGGTGATAGATCTTCTGAAAACATTGCCCCTGGAAGAACGCAGTCTGTGGCCCGAGAGGCTGCCCGACCTAGTGGACCTATACAACCACATCCCGGTAGGTTCCACCAACTGTACCCCGGCTTACCTGATGAGGGCAAGACCTGGTAAGCTACCTGTTGACCTGGAGATGGGAGTCCTGACACCCGAGGACACTTCACCAGAAGCAGACTGGGACACAGAGAGGCAGCAGCAGTACCGGAAAGTACAGGAGAGCGTGGAGCGAAGTCTCTGTCAAGCTAGGGAAAGACAAGAGAAAACTTACAACCAGTATGCTCCCGCTGTTCCCCTGGTACCCTGAGAGCAGGTCTTGAAGAGGAAAAGGCGGCTCCACAAGTTGGACGACCAGTGGGAGAAGGACCCGTACATCGTACTGCCCTCAAGCCACGACAACCCAAAGGTCTGTACCATCAGTAAAGACGGAGGGGAAACCACAACCATTGTATCCCGGGATCACCTGAAGAAGTGTCCCGAACAGCTACGGAACCCTGAAGAGGAACAAGAAGACCCTCGACCCGTAGAGGAAAGGGAAGACATGGTTAGTACTGTGTTCGGAGACTTCCCTCGGTCTTGGACTCAAGTCAATGGCGCAGTTGTGGTACCTGTACTCACCTTCCTCCAACCAGCATCCCAAGCACCTACGGAGCAACAGGTAGAGCTGGAAGAACAGCCGGTCCAGGAGGCAGAAGACCCCACACAGGCAGACCAGGAGGATCAACCCTCTGCTTATAGTGAACCTGCCATACCTCTAGTGAGCCAAAGGGCCCGTGGACAGCTGCCCAGTTTACCCTTGACAGCTCCTACACCCTGTAGTTCAGGGCTAGACAGTCAGCTCCGTAGGTCCACTAGGGCCACTAGAGGCCAGTTACCCGCACGTTGGAGGATTTGAAGTGTTTAAATTGTTTTATTTGTGGTCACCTGTCTGTTACTTGTGTATAATTATGTGTTTCTAGTTATTTATAGGAGTCCTTGGTGGATTTACCGGGAATCCTTTATACATGGTTGGAGCGTAACCTAGGGATGGACTAAAGACTGTTAAGGACTCGGGGCAGGACAGACCCCTACCTGGTTACGTCTCCCTGTTTTGGTGAAATGGACACCTTGCTTTTCTTCAAAAACTGCACCCGGTTGCGGACACGCCGTGACCATTCTAATATGTTTTTTTTTATTGTACCGTTTCTGTTTGTATTGGTTATGTTTTTCTAAAATATGTTTAGTCCCGGAGTACTAAATTTCACTAGGGGGGAATGTGGCACCCCAGGGGTCTGGTTTCCACAGTAACAGCAATGTTATGTCTGAGAGCAGGTGGGAGGTCTCTTGGTCAGGAATCCTATGCATGCCGCACCTCCTGCCCAGTCCTGGGAGGGGAACAACTTCCCCTATATAAACCTGGGGCTGAGGCAGGGTTAGTGAGTAGAGAAGAAGTAGAGACAGAGAAGCAGATATAGGAAAAGAACATCAGGAGCTCTGTGGGAGCAGTGCTACAAGGAGTCAGGGGCTGGCAGCTGCAGAGCTCGCCCTGACTGAGAAGTTATCACCGGACCCGGAGTCCGAGGCTGTGGGGACTAACTCCTATCCAGCAGCAGAAACCGACCGGCAGGGGATTGCAGGTCCTCTGGCCCAGAAACCCGAAGGCACGGTCACACGTGTGGGACCAGCACCGCCGTCGTGGAGCGGAAGCTACTAGAAGGCCCCGAGTCACCGGCCATACGGGTGAGCACCACACGGTACACTCAGGGACGTGGGCTACTTATACCCGCCTCTAGCAAGGTAGCCAGAAGAGTATCGTTAGTTTGGGAGGCCTACAACTCCGCCTGGCCAGGGGAGATCCCATCTGCTCAAGGACTGACCAGGCCCCAATCGCTAGCCAGTACTCCGGGAGGGTCTATCTTTGTCACCAGTAAAGACCCTGAACTACACCGTACCGTCTCCGAGTGGTTCCTGCTACCCCCATCATCCACGTCGGCTGCCCTGAGGCCATACCCCTCCCGTTGGGGGTTATACTATCACGCTGCACAATCCTACCACCGGCCTCAGCGGTCTGCCCTGCAGCAGCAGCTCCTTAGCTGTACTCAACGGGTGGCGTAGTCGTTCAACATCTACCGCTAATACAGCGCCACTTAGTCTGACTCCCTGGGCACGGACCGGATCACCGCCACGAGACTACAACCCTCAACAGATCCGGCTCCGGGTAAGCTCCCGCGTGCGCAACGCTGCGCGACACAGGCCCAGGGGCGCGTCATTTCTACCTCAGCACCGGAATATTCTTAGCTCTTAAATCATTAAACCAAAACTAGGACCCTGGACAGGGCACCTGTATTGGCCAGCTGACGTCCGGGTCTATGCTCTACAGAAAAACTAAAATATTTTATTACGTTTCTATGATCTGGGATCTCAGAAAACATATCCCTATTGTCATGGCCAGCTCCATGTTTTTCTGGGCCCTGGGCAAAAGAGTCTCAGTGGGCCCCCTTAACACATACCACGATTCATATATATATATATATATATATATATATAATACAATGCAAAGATTTCACTTCTTACAGTACATGAGATATATCTATTGTAAATTCTACAAAAGCTCAAAAAACGGCGAATTGCTCCACACAGGATACTGGCCCCCATAAAATGCTCCATACAGAATACTGGCCCCCATATAAAGCTGCATACGGAATACTGGCCCCCATATAACGCTCCATACGGAATACTGGCCCTCACATAACGATCCATACAGAATACTAGCCCCCATATAACGCTCCATACAGGATATTGGCCCCCATATAACGGTCCGTACAGGATACTGGTCCCCTTATAACGCTCTATACAGGATACTGGCCCCCTTATAACGCTCTATACAGGATACTGGCCCCCATATAATGCCCCATGCAGGATGTCCCTTTCCCACCCATATAATGCTCCATGCAGGATGTCCCTTTCCCCCCATATAATGCCCCATGCAGGATATCCCTCTTCCCCACCATATAATGCCCCATGCAGGATGTTATCCCCCCTCTTTATAATGCCCCATGCAGGATGTCTCCCCCCCCTATATAATGCCCCATGCAGGATGTCTCCCCCCCTCTTTATAATACCCCATGCAGGATGTCTCCCCCCTTATATAATGCCCCATGCAGGATGTCTCCCCCCCTCTTTATAATGCCCCATGCAGGAAGTCTCCCCCCTATATAATGCCACATGCAATATGTCACCCCCCCTCTTTATAATGCCCCATGCAGGATGTCACCCCCATATAATGCCCCATGCAGGATGTCACCCCCCCATATAATGCCCCATGCAGGATGTCACCCCCCCATATAATGCCCCATGCAGGATGTCACCCCCCCCCATATAATGCCCCATGCTTCTGTTATAGCAGAAGCTGGAGTCCCTCAAGTTTAAAGGCCCCATCTATGCTATATAAGTCTGACAGTTATTTTAGGTGAAAACAACAGCTATGAATGTTCCTTCTTGTATCAATAGCGTGTCCTTGGGAGAAGATAAAGTGATTCTCCCTGGCCAGATGTTTCTTCTAGTGTAGCAATAATGTGTTCTTGCAGAAAGATGAAATGACCTTGCTAACTAGATAAGTCTAATTAAATATTTTAAAGCATACAGAAACTAGCTTTTTTCGCTTGTTCAGCTAAACTGTATAATCGAACCATATGTGGCAAATCCGTTTCCTGCCTTTAGGGTGTATATTAGCCCTGTGTTTTGTAATAAAGTTTTTAGAGTATGTTTAGACACAAACATCCTGTCCTGTTTCTTCATTCTCTCCGAGCTCGTAATCCAAAGGATAGAAGACCCAAAATTCAGTGACGACAGCTGGCGCCTCGAACAGGGACCTTGAGTTAATCTACCCAAGGGTGCTCGACCGGTCCGAGACGTGGGACGAGTGAAGCTCTCTGTTGGTGATATATACAGTGCTGAGGTAAGAATAACTGTTATATTCTACCTAATTATATCACTGCATAGAAGAGACTCCCTCACCCCCGAGCGGTCGGCTCCCCAGGTAATTCAACAGATTGTTGTCTGGCTCAGGTCCCTTTGAACCAGTAGAATCCCTCAGATAAATTGACAGTCCTGCCTTCTATCCTTTGGAGAATTTAAGAATGAAAGTATGGATCCGATGATTGTGTTGTGGATGTGTCCCGGGATTGATGTTTTTGGTCTGTTTTTCTGGTTGGCGTATAAGTCCTAGAGAGGCTAGTAGTGGAATGGTTCAGAAACCTTTGTGGCCCATTGTCTAAGTGACCATTGTCTAAGTGACTGAGGAGTCTCTTCTAGGTGAGGAGAACCGAAAAAATGGGGAACCAAAATGCCAAGGAAGGCATTATAGCCAAAGACTTAGTGGTACGCAGAGAAGGGAAACAGGCACTGATTGGAATTGACAAAATATTGTGTAAAGCGGGAATGAATGAGAATGGAGAGATGAATGGAGAGAAATGGAAATCCTTCTTTAACTCCTATCATGGATGGCTGAAAGATAAGGGTCTGTTAGGGACAGTAGATGTATGGATGAATGCATGCGCTTATTTTGAAGGAGAGATTGAAGAATTAGGAGACGGACGTTACAGACTGACAAAAACTGGAATGACAGATTTTCCTCCCTGTCCGCTCCCGACGTCACCCCCACCCCAGTACCAGAATTCCCAGGAACCTAAATGTTGGGTTTGCCCCAGATGTGGACAGCAGAATCCCTTGACAGTAGACATCTGTGTGGCATGTGGAGGACCGAGACCCCACCCAGCTAGTCTATTCCCAATGAGGACGGTAGTTGTGCCAGGAGCACCAGCAGCAGCAGCAGCAGCAGCAGGGGGGGATGCAGTGGTTCCAGGTCAGGAAGCTCGTACAATGTTAATGTATAGACCATGGAGCCCTTCAGAGCAGTTGGCACTGATCTCCCAGCTGCCAGATCCGTCCCAGTCCCCTATGGGTTTTGCTAGAATGATCACCACCATACAGGATACGTATCATGCCACTAGAATAGATCTGCAGGGGGTAATTAAGGGAAAATTGGCAGATGAAGCCCGCTATGATAGGTTGATAGATGAGACAAAAAAAACAGTATGCCAATAGGACCGGACCCGTAGATGCAGAATCTAATGATGCAGCAGCTGGAGTCCTATTCGCAGCAGCGTTGGTAAAAGCATGTCAAGACAGGCAAGCAGAAAAGCAAGTTACACTAGAAGATAGAGTGCAGGGAAAGGAGGAAGATCCTAAGGATTATTTCTATGCACTAAAGAAAACCTGGTCAGAAATGGGGTTCAACCCCGGGAATAAGACTAGTGAGAGGGTATTAGCAAGTGCTTTCATGAATGGACTAAAGAAAGAGATTGCAGAGAAGGTAAAAGCAAGTAGACCGGACTGGAGATCAGTGAAGGCAGAAGATTTAGCTAGAATAGCTCAGGGGGCACAGCATGACATAGCGCAGGCAAAAAGAGCTGCCAGAATACATATAGTAGAGACGACCCCCAGAAACAACAGAGGCAGAGGACGGACTGAAGGAGGAGGACAGAAACTGTGTTACGGATGTAAAAAGCCAGGACATTTTAGAAAGAACTGTAGGACCAACCCGTATCCAAATGCTCAGAGTACGGGTCCTCCAGCCGACCAAACAACGCCCCCATAGGATGAGGGTAGCTTGCACATGAACCCCCTCATCTCCTTACCCCCAACTCCCAGTTGTATAGTGCAGGTGAACCTACCAGGGGGACATGAAATCGATTTCCAAATAGATACGGGGGCCGACAATTCAGTAATTACGCAAGGTGATTGGCCATATGTAGCGCCCCAAGGACTTGGTCACTACAGAGGTATTGCACCTCATCCAGAGGTGTGATATCCCACTCCCGGGTAAGGATGGAGTATGGATCAAGGCTAAGTAGGCTGCATACAGCACACACACCCCATTTCCGAGGGACAGCTCAACGGTGCTCCCACTAGACAGAAGTGCAGGCACGACAGCATCTGTCCCTGGCTGGAGTGGGGAGGGGGGTGGAATACCCAGTGCTATAGGGGCAGATAGGGGTTGGGTCCGGAGCATAGGAAGGAGCCCATTGGTTGCTAGTCACCTGGGCTCATGGTCAGAGGGAGGTATATAAGGTGGGCACTATCTTAGAACAGTGTTCAGTCTGAGAGAGGAAGTGACAGAGCAGGGCCTCTGTGGAGCTCTGCTCCGGAGGCGGGCCTAGCCTGTGAGGCCCAGCCAGCACTGAAAGAGAAAGAAGAAGAAGTTCAGTCTGTGAGGAGAAGTGGAGAAGGCAGGGAGCAGGGCTGCTGCATGGGCTCTGCTCCCTGGGCAAGCCTAGCACAGAGGCCGGGGCCAGAGAGAGAGAGAGGAGAAGGAACAGTGGAAAGGAAAAGGAAACAAGACCAGAACAGAAGTAACAAGTGAAACAGAAAGGCTCAGGAACGAGAAGGAAGAGAGAACCCTAAGGACCCAGGATATTGCGGGTGACGGGTTGGCAGAACAGGGTACCGGATCCCAAATTGGTGGAAGCGAATCATCTTCAGCCAAGAACCGGAGGTCGTGACCAGCCCTTGGTGCGACCCCTCGTTACACCTTGCTAGGAAGGCATACCATATATGGTCAGGGACATGGGCACGTAGCCCTCCCAAGAGAAGGCCCGCGGGAGCTGGACATAAGCTTGGTCACTGGTGGGGCACGAGCAAGAGAAAGGACGGAAGGGAGCTTTGAGACATACTCCAGAAAGACCTGGGAGTTGACCGAGTCCCTTGCCTGGTGGACGCAGCACGGCTTGGGTGGTCACTGCTTCGCGAGAGTGACCTGGAGAATACAAACTGTGAGTAAAGGACATTGGATTGCAACACGTTGTCTGTGACTTCTTGCTCCTCCGGCACTATTGGTACTGGTACTATCTCCACCATCACTCCCATCATCCACGCTAACTGCCCTGAGGCTGTACTCCTCCTGTGGGGAGTCATCCCATTCTTAGCTGCACATATAACACGGGCCTCAGCGGTCTGCCTTGCAGCGGCGGTCTCCATTGACCGCAATCCACGGGTGGCGTAGTCGGACACTTGTTATTACACTAAGACTGCCACTGAATTGACCACCCTGGGCACGGACCGGGTCACCGCCACGGAGACTACAACCCCCAGCGATCCGGCTCCGGGTATTCCCTGCACAACACAGGCCCAGGGGGCGCGTCAACTTTGGCGTAGTCGGCAGGATTCAAACCAACCCGCCACCAACGGGTATTGCGTGCCTGAAAAAGACTTTTGCACTTACCTGAGAGAAGTTTCCCGCCATCAGACGCCATTTTCGGGACGCCGCTCGGGAAGAAGAGGGGCGTGGACGCCGAAAGCGCGTGGGATCCGAAGCTCCGCCCCACGCACTGACGCTGCGTAAGGTCCTGGAAGGGAGAGGGAGTGACGCTGACGTCACAGGAGCGCGACGCAAGGTCCTCAACCCCGACGATCGACTGCGGAGCCGCGGCCTACGGAGGAAGATCATCGCAAGGTAGGCCACGGTCCGCCGGGGGGGGGGGGAAAGACATCGGGAACGGAGAGCAAAATGGCGGACCGGCAGCAGACTAAGCTGCCCAGCATCGGCAGTGCCCCAGTCGTCACAGGCCCCGACCAGCACCAGGAGAAGACGGGTGACGCAGGAGCGGTCGCGGGAGCAGGTAAGAGGAGTCTCCCTGTCCCGGACGCTGCCAGCGTCAGCCTGCTCCCGGGCCCCCTGGTGGAGCCGCCGATCCCGGGCGCTGCAGACACCGACCTGCTCCAGACCCCGCAACAAGCCCTGCAGCCGAGCCCTCCAGCCCTGGGCACCGCCACCACCAGCCCGCGCCCAGGCCCAAAGTCGCACCCTCTGACCCCGGGCGTCATCAACAGCGGCCTTCTCCAGACCCCGCCGCAAGGCCTACTGCACAAGGGTGCCAAGGGACAGTACGCCCTCCACGTTCACCGGCTCACGGAGGAAAAGCTGCAGTACCACCAGTACGAGGAAAGCCAAGAGGACCCGGACGGGTCTGAAGACTGCCCTCAGGAGGGAGCTCAAGGAGGACATAACTATTAAAAGAAAGTAGCGTGAGTAAGGAACTGTACAAAGTTACCCGTCAGGGTACAAGGACTGTTTTTCTTTTGAACTGTTAATAAGTGTGGTCCCCGTTGGGACAGCTAAAAGACTGTTACCCGTTTCCAAGATACCCCCTTTCTTACCTGGCTGAGGACTGAGAGCAGCCATCCCCTTTCCAACCGGCCGAGGACTGGGAACGGCCAACCCCTGGTAAATAGTTGCGCTTCTTAAAGCGCCCCCTACTGGTTTTTTAAAAGAACTGCAACGTCTACCTCAGGACGAATTAAATGGACTGTTGCACCTTTGAGAGAGAAAGTGAACACCTGGTCGCAAGTTGTCCAGCGGCCAGAAGTCAAGAATGCGTTTTTGAAGAATGTTTTATTTGCAAAAGTTTTATAGTGTGTTTTATGGTAAAAGAGTTCCGGAAGTAATAACCAAAAGTGTTTCATCAGAGTGTTTCCCATGAAGGGAATTGTACAAGTGTGTCTGTTTCCTGATGTAAGCAGTTAATGAAAAAGTTTTTGCATACCCTGTGAATTGTTTTTGCTCTGTTCCAGCCCGAGGACGTGCTGTGCTTTACCAGGGGGGAATGTAGCGCCCCGAGGACTTGGTCACTACAGAGGTATTGCACCTCATCCAGAGGTGTGATATCCCACTCCCGGGTAAGGATGGAGTATGGATCAAGGCTCAGTAGGCTGCATACAGCACACACACCCCATTTCTGAGGGACAGCTCAACGGTGCTCCCACTAGACAGAAGTGCAGGCACGACAGCATCTGTCCCTGGCTGGAGTGGGGAGGGGGGTGGAATACCCAGTGCTATAGGGGCAGATAGGGGTTGGGTCCTGAGCATAGGAAGGAGCCCATTGGTTGCTAGTCACCTGGGCTCATGGTCAGAGGGAGGTATATAAGGTGGGCACCATCTTAGAACAGTGTTCAGTCTGAGAGAGGAAGTGACAGAGCAGGGCCTCTGTGGAGCTCTGCTCCGGAGGCGGGCCTAGCCTGTGAGGCCCAGCCAGCACTGAAAGAGAAAGAAGAAGAAGTTCAGTCTGTGAGGAGAAGTGGAGAAGGCAGGGAGCAGGGCTGCTGCATGGGCTCTGCTCCCTGGGCAGGCCTAGCACAGAGGCCGGGGCCAGAGAGAGAGAGAGGAGAAGGAACAGTGGAAAAGAAAAGGGAACAAGACCAGAACAGAAGTAACAAGTGAAACAGAAAGGCTCAGGAACGAGAAGGAAGAGAGAACCCTAAGGACCCAGGATATTGCGGGTGACGGGTTGGCAGAACAGGGTACCGGATCCCAAATTGGTGGAAGCGAATCATCTTCAGCCAAGAACCGGAGGTCGTGACCAGCCCTTGGTGCGACCCCTCGTTACACCTTGCTAGGAAGGCATACCATATAGGGTCAGGGACGTGGGCACGTAGCCCTCCCAAGAGAAGGCCCGCGGGAGCTGGACATAAGCTTGGTCACTGGTGGGGCACGAGCCAGAGAAAGGACGGAAGGGAGCTTTGAGACATACTCCAGAAAGACCTGGGAGTTGACCGAGTCCCTTGCCTGGTGGACGCAGCACGGCTTGGGTGGTCACTGCTTCGCGAGAGTGACCTGGAGAAAACAAACTGTGAGTAAAGGACATTGGATTGCAACACGTTGTCTGTGACTTCTTGCTCCTCCGGCACTATTGGTACTGGGACTATCTCCACCATCACTCCCATCATCCACGCTAACTGCCCTGAGGCTGTACTCCTCCCGTGGGGAGTCATCCCATTCTTAGCTGCACACATAACACCGGCCTCAGCGGTCTGCCTTGCAGCGGCGGTCTCCATTGACCGCAATCCACGGGTGGCGTAGTCGGACACTTGTTATTACACTAAGACTGCCACTGAATTGACCACCCTGGGCACGGACCGGGTCACCGCCACGGAGACTACAACCCCCAGCGATCCGGCTCCGGGTATTCCCTGCACAACACAGGCCCAGGGGGCGCGTCACATACATTGACACTGATTTTTCACATCATGTCATTGCCACCCCCTTCAATTCCCCGTCTGTCCTGCTTCCTGTCACTAAAAGAATTCCCCTGCAAATTCAAGGAGCCACTGTACATAGCAAGCTCATGGTATCGCCCCGAGGCCAATGTAACCTTTTGGGAAATGATGTGTTGTCCCAATTACAAGCACATATTGAGTATCATCCCGATGGCACTGTCACCATGACCCCAGGTTTAAAACCAAGTACCCTTTGCAAAATTATGTCACTAGATATTGCCAGCATAGAAGAGACAAATGAGTTTCCCCCGATATTGGAGCAGGCTGTACCACATGATTTTTGGGCCTCAGACAAAACAGATGTTGGTAGGTTAAGAGTTCAACCAGTAATGGTGAAATTAAAACCAGGAGCCATCTTGCCTCAACAGAGGCAGTATCCCCTTAGCTCGGCTCAGGAGAATGCCATAGCCCAGCAGGTCCAAAAATTACTACAGAGAGGAGTCCTAGTCAAAACCCAGTCCCCTTGCAACACTCCCCTGTTCCCAGTAAAGAAAAAGAGTGTGCCAGGACAACCAGCCGCATATAGAATGGTCCATGACCTCCGGTTGGTTAACAAAGCCACAGAACTTCTAACACCAGTTGTGCCCAACCCGCATACTCTTCTGTCACAGATACCTTCTAACTCTCTTTGTTTTTCAGTGGTCGATTTGGCAAATGCATTTTTCAGTGTACCATTACATCCTGACTGCCAGTACCTGTTTGCTTTCACATTCCAGGGCAGTCAATATACATGGACAGTGTTGCCACAGGGTGCCCAGAATTCACCCACAATGTACACTGCAAGTCTGCAGGAAATACTGGAGGGATGGTCTGAACCACATATCGTTGTTTTGCAATATGTCGATGACCTGCTCATTTGTGCCCCCTCCAGGAAACAATGTCATAGTGCAACTATATCGCTTATGTTGTTTCTCTATCACGCTGGCTGCAAGGCATCGAAAGATAAGCTTCAGTTTTGTAAATCTTCAGTCACCTTTTTGGGACATTGCATTACACCAGGAGCTCGTCATTTAACAAATGCACGTAAACTAGCAGTACAGGCATTCACCGTCCCCATTAATGTTGCAGCCCTCAGAACTTTTCTTGGACTTGTTTCCTATTGCAGACAGTGGATTCATGCCGCCTCTGTTTTAATGCAGCCCCTCTATGACTGTCTTACCCCAACACCTTTTGTACTAACATCAGAGGCAATAGACTGTTTTTATTCTCTCAAGAACCGTATTTTGGCTGCTCCAGCTTTGGGTACACCTAATTATGAGCTCCCATTTACTCTGTACCTTCATGAACAAGCTGGACATGCAGCAGGAGTTTTAACTCAAACACACGGTGATAATCAAAGACCTGTTGCCTATTTTAGTGTCAGATTGGATGCGGTAGCCAGAGGTGCACCATCCTGCGTACGTGCTCTGCATGCTGTTGGACTATTACTCCATAAATCCGCAGACATTGTTCTTGACCACCCGCTCACCGTTCTAACACCTCATGATGTCTACACTATATTGAATCAAGTGCAACCCGCTCACCTCTCAGCAGCACGTCATCTCAGGTTACAATGTGCACTGTTAATGCCTCCCAATGTTTCTTTACAGAGGTGTACTACCCTGAATCCAGCAACTTTGTTACCTCTCTCGGATCTAAAGGAGGAGTCAGGTACTGTGCTTTTTAAGGAAGATCCAAGAGAGGAAGTTCCTCATGACTGTGTACAAATGATGGCACAAGAAACGGCAGGTTTACCTACTGTATTTGAACATGAATTACAAAATGCAGATTTTGAATTTTTTGTAGATGGATCCCGTCATCAGGACGATTCAGGTACCTTCCATACTGGATATGCAGTTGTCTCCCTCAATGCAGTAATCAAGGCAGAACCAATGCTCCCACACCAGTCGGCTCAAGAAGCTGAACTTAGGGCCCTAACCGAGGCCTGTAAACTAGCGGAAGGTAGTATTGTTAACATTTACACAGATTCTAGGTACGCATTCGGTATATCGCATGATTTTGGTCCAATATGGAAGTCAAGAGGTTTCCTGACGGCAGCAGGACACCCCATTAAGAATGCTGATGCGGTCCAGCAGTTAATTAATTGATGCGCTACAACTACCTAAACAAGTAGCTGTCATAAAGGTAAGAGCACATACCAGACGCACCGACTAGGTAAGCAGAGGAAACGCGATGGCAGATGCAGCGGCAAAAACAGCAGCCTGTAAGCCGCAACAAGGGTCAACAGTACGTCAGTTAAGTGCCCCTAAAAACCCCTTTGTGTCGGAGGACATCTTATCCCAAATGCAGGCGCAGGCTCAAAAGGAGGAGGTTGATAAGTGGTTAAAGGAAGGTGCATGCCTGAATGAAGCAAATGGGGTATGGGGGAAAGGGACACGACGATGCCTTCCAAGGGCACTGTACCCAGCAGCTGCCCAGATACTACATGGGCCGACACACCAATCTAAAACGGGTGTGATGAGTGTGATGCAGAAACATTGGGTGGCACCAGGATTCTCCACCTGTATTGAAAACCTGGTACAAGGGTGCATGATATGTGCTACACATAATCAGGGTAGAGTAGTTAAAACACCACCCAAACACACCCCCCGGCCCCTTTATCCATTCCAGAGACTGCAAATTGATTATATTCAGCTGCCAAAGTCAGGATCATGGGAATATGTGTTGGTCTGTATTGATTTGTTCTCAGGATGGCCAGAGGCTTTCCCGATTGCCAAAGCCACGGCTACGGCAACCGCAAAGAAACTGCTTGCGGAGGTGGTCTGCAGGTATGGGGTACCAGAGGTAATTGAGAGTGACAGAGGTACACACTTCACAGGTGAAATAATGAATGAAGTCATGTCAGCTCTAGGAATTCAACAAGCATTCCATACCCCATATCACCCACAAAGTAGTGGTACAGTGGAAAGACTGAATGGGACATTGAAATTAAAAATTCAGAAAGCCATGGCTGAGACAGGAAAACCATGGCCGGACTGTTTACCACTTGCTCTGTTTTCAGCAAGATACACGCCTAATAGAAAGACTGGACTCTCTCCATATGAGATATTGTTTGGCAACGTACCCGGCCTAGGGTGTTTCTATCCGCAAGCATTAGAAATGAACAACCATGTGCTAAGTTCCTATGTGAGGGCTTTACACAAAAAGATTAAGCAAGTACATGATAATGTCTTCAGTTCTCTTCCAGATCCAGATCAAGACTCTAGCAGCCATACGCTGCAACCTGGAGACTGGGTGGTTATAAAAAGACACGTGAGGAAAAGCCTAGATCCACGGTTTGACGGACCCTTTCAAGTTCTGCTGACCACAAGTACAGCCGTTAAGCTAGAGGGAAAAGAGACCTGGATCCACGCGTCCCATTGCAAAAAGATACTAGGAGAACCAGCGGACAAAGAATGATGACATTGTTTATACTTACCTGCATACTTGCGACCACAGGTGCATGGACTAGGTTAGGCACCATGGATGGAGACGACAATAGATTCATTAGACACCATCTTGCTCTAATCGATGGACTAAAGGAGCAAAACCAGACCATTGCTAATTGTTGGATATGTACACATGCCCCTGTGACGTCCACTAGCATACCCTTTCTCGCTGTCCCGGTCTCATGGGAAGAGATAAACTTTTGAGTGAACTGTTCAGATACTTTGGCCAATAATTCCACACAGAGATTTTCCTTTCTAAATCCCGCAAATTGGTTTAAAGTTATTGGTGGGTGGTTGGCTGGTATAGTACAAGCTATTTTACAGGTTTTGCTAATGTGTCTTCCGGTTTATTTGGTTTTTAAGTTTTTTTTAATGTGTATTCAGCGTTGTACTAAAAGAAAACATAGAAATTCGTATTGATAAATGAAGGAACAAAAGGATGGAATGTTATAGCAGAAGATGGAGTCCCTCAAGTTTAAAGGCCCCATCTATGCTATATAAGTCTGACAGTTATTTTAGGTGAAAACAACAGCTATGAATGTTCCTTCTTGTATCAATAGCGTGTCCTTTTGAGAAGATAAAGTGATTTTCCCTGGCCAGATGTTTCTTCTAGTGTAGCAATAATGTGTTCTTGCAGAAAGATGAAATGACCTTGCTAACTAGATAAGTCTAATTAAATATTTTAAAGCATACAGAAACTAGCTTTTTTCGCTTGTTCAGCTAAACTGTATAATCGAACCATATATGGCAAATCCGTTTCCTGCCTTTAGGGTGTATATTAGCCCTGTGTTTTGTAATAAAGTTTTTAGAGTATGTTTAGACACAAACATCCTGTCCTGTGTCTTCATTCTCTCCGAGCTCATAATCCAAAGGATAGAAGACCCAAAATTCAGTGACGACACCTCCATACATTAAAAAAAAAAAATCAAATACTCACCCTCACCTCACTCCTCCTCACCTGCTGCCGCTGCTCAGGTCCGGACTCCATTGCTGGCATCTTCCCGCTCTGCGCTGCCTGTGATGGCTCCTGGGAGGGTGCGGTGGAAAGACATCACCGCGCCCTCTAACCTGAGACATCACAGGGAGCGCAAAGCGGGAAGACAGCGGAGCTGCGGAGGCATGGGGAGAGGTAAGTATCCGGCTGCCGGGGCCCTGAGCAAGTGGGGGAGAAGGGCGGGCGCTGGCACCGCTCTCCTTCGCCCATAGCCCGGCGTGGTGCCCGACCGCAAGTGGGCCCTCTCGCCTGCTCAGGGCCCTGGCACTTGCCCGGGTGCTGACGCCGGCCCTGCCTATTGTTCTGTACAGACTCCTGTACTTCTAGTACCTGAGCACCTGACACGTCTGACATTTTTACCTCAGATCAAGCTGCGTTTTACAGTATCAGCAAAAGATATGAGATTTTAGAAATTTCACTCATATGCTTGATTTTTTTTCCTGACTGAATTTGACAAATGCAGCGTTTTTAAAATCCACAGCGTGTCAATTCTCTCAGTGTTTTTGTAGCTTTTTTTTTACAAAGAAATGAAAGGGGGAAAAAATGCTGTAAAAATGCAAGTTTTTTACAGCGTTTTGACAGCGGTTGTGGTGAATGAAACTAACTTTATTAAAAATGTACTGTAGACAAAGCTCATATGTAATCCACACCCAAAAAAAGGCTACAAAAAAGTGACAAAAATGCAGGGAACATGAGGAAAACCAGGGGTTTTGAACACAGTGTTTTTACTGCCAAGACAAGTTTTTATTGTTGCAGTAAAAAACACAGAAAAACGCTATGTATGAGGGTCACTAACATGGGCCCTTCAAAGTTAAGCTTAAATAATATTCTAGATATGACTCTATTATACCAACTGAGCTAAACTGCAAGGGTCCCCGCAGGGCCTGACTGTCCATCTGGAAGTTCCAACAAATACCAGATGGGCCGGTGTGGACACTTGTTGACAGTATCCACTTTCTGAGGATGTGGATATCATTAACCATTAACAACTGAGGTGGAGCAGAGAGCCATGGACTCCCTGCTCTGCCACTTGCTCAGAAAAGCCGTAGACTGCTTATGTCTTATGAACTCAAAGAGGTCAGCACCACATGAGGGACATCAGGCGATGCAATGACCTCACTTCAACATCTGCTGCACCTAGACTGTAGTGAGGAGGAGAATATCACCCCTCAGCGTGGGAGAGAGGGGGTGATAAGTATTAGCATATGTTTCTGGTTTCCCAGGACACAATTATTACATAAGAAGGCCCGGGGGGCATTATAAGGATACACAGGGCACCACTGTCATGAGACATTATTATTATTATTAGTCAGTATAGGGGGCATTATTATTATAACGTAGCCCAGTGAATATAAGTATTATTATAAGGAAAAAGAGGACACCATTATTGATAGCAATAAATTTAGATTTTATTCAAGTATTTGCAATTTGAGGAGATCTGAGTTGCTGCAAATCTATTTTTTTTAATTTGTCAAACTAGGTGAAAACATTGTCTGCTCTCTGTTACTGATAGAGGAGACTAGATTACTCCACGTGCTCTCCTCACACACTGAGCAGCACTTATGTCCATAAAATGGCCGCTGGGGGAGGAGCATGTGACCAGATCAGCCTATCGTATCAGCCTCCTCCAACAGACAAGCAGCTCTCCTATGTGAGGAGTTTTAGTATTGGAGGCTGAGGACAGGTCTGGTCACTGCTCCTCCACCAGCGGCCATTGTATGGACAGAATGCTGCTCAGTGTGTGAGGAAAGCTGCACTAATAAGTGTAAATGGCCGCCCCCTTTAATATACGTGCTTAAATATTTAAGGGGTGCAGTGAAAAATTTATATGCGAGCAAGTAAGGTTCAAATTTCGGTGTTAATTTCACTTAATATCATTGTGGCAGTGTAAAAAAAATGTTAATGCTCATTGATTAGTTGACGCCGACCCATGCACCAAAGAAGATGCCACATCTGTCGCTCACTAGATTGTTTTATGTTTAGGCTGCCCTCTACTGACAACTAGAGGAATCATTTGCAGGTCAAGTATGTAAATCTGCATGGTATAGCATTAGTACATGAAATTGGCCCACTAAGGGTCTTCTCTATGCAATTATAGCCTATTTTGAACTCCCATGCCCAATATATTTGAGTGTCGCTTGTACTATTTATTTGAGAAGCCTTATGAGTATAGTATGCCCTTATCAGAATGACAATGTTTGCAATAGGCATATAGATTGTATGATATGTCATGGAACGCACTCAGCTGTAAAGTTCCAGGATTGACTGTGCATTGAAATCTAGGTGACAGCGGCGAGGCGGCTTCACTGTGTCCATGATCACATGATCCCGGTGCTGGTCACATGCTCTGACTGGGAGAATGGCGGCCAGGTGGTTCCGGCGTGTGGAACGCATACTGACTCTCCGGTCACGTGCTTCCTGTCACGTGTTTCCGGTGACCACGGATATCCGGTTGTGCTTGGAGCACATGGGGCGTGCAAAAGAGACGGTTGCATCTAGTTTGGAGTTGATTATTTGTGGTCCTCAAACAATCAACTCCATTCTAGCTGATTCACCATTGAGCCGTCTAGTTTGGAGTTGATTTTTTGAGGGCTCATTTTATCAGCTCCACTCTAGACGGATCACTACTGAAGTGACTGGATCGGGGGGATATTTTGTGGATCTCATTCCAGCATCTCCACTCTAGCTGATTCACTGGTGAGGTGACTGGATCGGAGTGGATATTTTGAGGATCTCATTCCAGCATCTCCACTCTAGCTGATTCACTGGTGAGGTGACTGGATCGGGGGGATATTTTGTGGTCCTCATTCCAGCATCTCCACTCTAGCTGATTCACTGGTGAGGTGACTGGATCGGAGTTGATCTTTTGATGATCTCTCTGCAGCTTCTCCATTCTAGACAGTTCAGTTTCTACACTGAAGTTCCTCAAAAAATCACCTCCAATGTCCAGAATGGAGCAGATTCCCGGATCCTCATAGCCTGCAATGTAGTGGAATTGGAATGTACACACATTGTAGATATATATCAGCCTTATAATTCTAATGATTTCATGTTTTTATTTTTTAAGTACTTGCTCAAACTGTTATATTTATTACGTATTTCCAAAGGGCAAAATTTTATTTTTTTCATGATTAATCAAACTTGCATTTTATTATCGCTTTTTGTAATATAAATAATCACACACAGCGCTGATCGTTCAGTTTTACGTGGGGAAAAACGTAACAAAGCGCAGCGACAGAGTCCTCATAATTTACAACATTGTATTGGAGTGGATTTTTTGAGGACCTCATTTTAGTAACTCCATTCTAGCTGATTCACCAGTGAGCCGTCTAGATAGGAGTAGATTTTTTGAGGACCTCATTTTAGTAACTCCATTCTAGCTGATTCACTAGTGAGCCGTCTAGATCGGAGTGGATTTTTTGAGGACCTCATTTTAGGAACTCCATTCTAGCTGATTCACTACTGAGCCGTCTAGATCGGAGTAGATTTTTTGAGGACCTTCCTATAGCCTTCACTCTGTACAGTTTGGTGCTGAGGTGACTGGAATCGAGTTTTCTCAAAGAGTGAGCGGAGCCTCGTGGGGAGTAACGTAACAAAGCGCAGCAACACAGTCCTCATAATTTACAACATTGTATTGGTGTGGATTTTTTGAGGACCTCATTTGAGCAACTCCATTCTAGCTGATTCACTAGTGAGCTGTCTAGATCGGAGTGGGTATGTTGAGGATCTCCCTGTAGCCTCCAAACTGTACAGGTGCTGAGGTGACTGGAATTGAGTTTTCTCAAAGAGTGAGCGGAGCCTCGTGGGGAGTAACGTAACAAAGCGCAGCAACACAGTCCTCATATTTTACAACATTGTATTGGTGTGGATTTTTTGAGGACCTCATTTGAGCAACTCCATTCTAGCTGATTCACTAGTGAGCCGTCTAGATCGGAGTGGGTATGTTGAGGATCTCCCTGTAGCCTCCAAACTGTACAGGTGCTGAGGTGACTGGAATCGAATTTTCTCAAAGAGTGAGCGGAGCCTCGTGGGGAGTAACGTAACAAAGCGCAGCAACACAGTCCTCATAATTTACAACATTGTATTGGTGTGGATTTTTTGAGGACCTCATTTGAGCAACTCCATTCTAGCTGATTCACTAGTGAGCCGTCTAGATCGGAGTGGGTATGTTGAGGATCTCCCTGTAGCCTCCAAACTGTACAGGTGCTGAGGTGACTGGAATTGAGTTTTTCAAAGAGAAGGTGTAGCCTCGCGGGGAAAAACATAGCAGAGTGCAGCCGACAGTCCTCATAATTTACAACATTGTATTGGAGTGGATTTTTTGAGGACCTCATTTGAGCAACTCCATTCTAGCTGATTCACTAGTGAGCCGTCTAGATCGGAGTGGGTATGTTGAGGATCTCCCTGTAGCCTCCAAACTGTACAGGTGCTGAAGTGACTGTGACTCGCCCCCTGGGCCGTGGGGCACTCGGATCCGGGCAATAGGGAACGATGGGGGTAGTAGTGGCAACCCGGTTCCGTGGCTCAGGGTGGTCAGGCCAGTGGTAGTCCGTTATGTGCTATTGATTATGTCCGACTACGCCACCCGTGGATTTGCGGTCATTAGGAACCGCCGCTGCAGGGCAGACCGCTGGGGCTGATGATATATGCAGCTGGGATGGTGTGACTCCCCACGGGAAGAGTGTGGCCCCAGGGCAGTGTGGTGGATGGTGGGAGTGATGGTAGTGAGAGTCCCGATGCCGATAGTGCTGGAGGAGCAAGGAGCACACAGACAACAAGTTGCAGTCCAGGGTCTTTACTAAAACAGGTAAACTGACCCATAAACAGTCCCGGCTAGGAGGGGACCTGGATGTCTGAGAGCAACGGGGAAATTGGCCCTGGTCAGGGTGAGGGTGTAGGCCTACCGTGCTTTCTGCGCTCCTTCTGGCTATCTCCTCGTTATAGGGTAACAGCCCACGTTTCCGAGCTTTCCGTGTATTCTCGCCTGTATAGCCTGCGACGTGGGTTCCTTTCTGCTCCCAGCCTTGTACGGCTTTACTGGTCCCTTCGGTTGTGGCAGGGCCTCCAGGCTTCTTAGGCCAAGGAATATACAGTCCCTTGCGAACTTGTTATCTGCTGGAGAATGTGGAATCCTCCCAGCCTCAGACACCAAAGTCTGGTAAAGTAAGTATTTTATCTGCCAAGACAGGCTCTCTTCGCCTCTTGTCTCTGGCTTGTGGCTCTCCTCCTGCCACACTTCCTCTTAGGTGCAGTGCAACTGTCTGTCCCTGCTCTGCTCTGGGACAAGTCTCAGTGCTGAGACAGGCCATCAAGTTCTCTCTAACCCTGCCCCCAGTACCAGCTTTTATAGGGGCAGCCTGCTCCCCCTACTGGCCTGAGACAGGAGGCATTGCATGCTAATGTTCCCCTGACCAGAGAACCTCCCGCTTGCTTTCAGACACAGCTTTAATTACACTTGTGGCATCCAGGCCAGGGTGACACATTCCCCCCTAGTAAAATTTAGTACTCCGGGACTAAACAGTAAACAAAGACAATATGCATAACTATAAAACATTATCAGGAAAGTGACGCACAGATTGAGTTCTTAAGGTCACAGTGTGGTCTTTGACCGGGTGTCCATATCACCAATACAACGGGGAGCCTTAACCAGGTGGGGGTCTGTCCTACCCCAAGTCCTTTACAGTCTTAGTTCATTCCTGGGTTAGGCTCCGAACGCAGTCCATACAAGGTCCTGGTTATAAAAAGTCCATAACCTGTGAGTCCTTACGGTAGCTGCAAGAAACTGAAACACAGAATTACCAGACATGCATGTAACTTGGCAAACAATTCAACATTTGGCAACAGGGTTATTTACAATCTTAGCGCGCTCTATATTTTCCAGCGAGCGGGTATCTGCCCCTTTGTGCTCCTGGTTGACCTCCTTAACCCACTGTCTGGTGGTGGACCAACCTGGCTTTCCCCACTAGCGTTAGGGGTACAGCTACCAGCTGGGTGTACATGTAGGGCAGGCAGCTGTCTGCGGGTCCTTTGGCTTACCGCAGGCATGGCAGGCTCACTGTCAGCAGAGGGTTGACTCTCCTGGGCTGCTGGTACAGGCTCTTCTGCCTCTGGAACCGCTTGCTCCTCTTCACCTTCCGGCTCTGGTGTTGGTTGTTGCTGTGCTGGTTGCAGGAAATGCAGGACAGGTACCACTATGGCATCATTTATGCGAGTCCAGGACTGAGGGAACTCTCCGAGAACGGTGCTGATCATTTCTTCCTTGACCTCTGCGGGTTCAAGGTCACTCTGATCCTCTTCTGCACTACGGAGTTGCTCGGGGCACCTTTTGAGGTGGTCTCTGGAGACGACACTAGTGGTTTCTCCTCCGTCCTTGGTGATTATGCACACCTTTGGGTTGTCGTGGTCAGACTGCAGTACGGTGTAGGGTTCCCTTTCCCACTGGTCGTCCAACTTATGTAGCCTTCTCTTCCGCTTCAGGACTTGCTCACCAGGTTCTAGGGGACCAGCAGGGGCGTGTTGGTTGAAGAGTTTTTCTTGCCTCTCTCTCACCTGGGCCAGGCTCTTCTCCACACTCTCCTGTACCTTCTTGTACTGCAGTTGCCTTTCCGTATCCCAGTCCGCATCCGGGGAGGTGTCCTCAGGTATTAGGACTCCCATCTCCACGTCTACGGGCAGCTTACCTGGTCTAGCTCGCATCAGGTAAGCCGGGGTGCAGTTTGTAGCATTCACCGGGATATTGTTGTATAGGTCTATCAGGTCCGGCAGTTTTTCTGGCCACAGGCTGCGTTCCTCCAGGGGCAACGTCTTCAGGAGATCAATGACTATATTGTTCATCTTCTCACACATCCCGTTGGTTTGGGGGTGGTAAGGCGTTGTACGAATCTTCTTACAGCCATAGAGGTTGCAGAACTCCTGGAAGATTTCAGCCTCGAACGCAGGACCCTGGTCTGTCAGGACCTGTTCCGGATACCCGTGTGGACGGCAGAAATATTGCTGGAAGGCTCTGGCCGCTGTTTGGGCTGTCAAGTCTTTTACCGGGACCACCACGAGAAAACGGGAATAGTGGTCCACGATTGTCAGGGCGTAGATGTACCCTGACCGGCTTGGAGCCAACTTGACATGGTCTAGAGCTACCAGCTCAAGAGGCTGCGTGGTGACGATGGGCCTCAAGGGTGTCTTCTGGCAGGTGCGGTCCTTCCTCCTTAGGTGACAAGGGCCACAGTCTCTGCACCATTTTTCTACAGCACCTCTCATGCCGACCCAAAAGAATCTTCCTCTTAGCAGGAACTCCAGTTTCTTCCAACCGAAGAGCCCCGCTCTGTCATGGTAAGCCCCCAGGACCATAGCTGCATCTCGCCTTGGGACCACGACTTGCCAGGTCAGCTCGTGCGTCCGGTGGTTGACAATCCTTCTGCACAACTTGCCTTCGTAGAGGAACAGCTTGCTCTTCTCTTTCCATAGCTGCTTGGCTTCCTCTGGGGCATCTGGATCTAAGCGGGCGTCTTTCCGGGTCAGCAGATCTTTCACCAGGCGGATTGCAGGGTCACTATCTTGGGTCTCGGCCCAGCTGTGGTGAGGTAGGGGATTGATCATCACGGTTGTTAGATCTCCTCCTTCACGCGGTGAGAGTATTGAGCGGCTCCATACCGGTGAAACGCGGGGAGTTCTACCTCCTCCAGCTCTTCTGGGTCTTCGTCACCTTCAGGTAAGTGAGGCATCCTTGATAGGGCGTCCGCGTTGGCATTGGTTTTGCCTGCCCGGTACTTGATCACGAAGTCATAGTTGGAGAGACGGGCCATCCACCGCTGTTCCAGGGCACCCAGTCTTGCATTGTCCAGGTGTGTCAACGGGGTGTTGTCCGTGTACACGGTGAACTTTGCGGAGGCCAGGTAATGCTTGAAGCGTTCCGTCACGGCCCACACCACCACCAAGAATTCTATCTTGAAGGAGCTGTAATTCTCCGGGTTCCTCTCGGTGGGCCTCAGCTTCCGGCTGGCGTACGCGTTCACCCTTTCTCTGCCCTGTTGGTTTTGGGACAGTACGGCTCCCAGTCCCACATTACTGGCATCTGTGTGGAGAATGAAAGGCTGGCCGTAATCAGGGTAGGCCAGGATCTCATCCCCCGTGAGGGCCATCTTTAGCTGGCGGAAGGACTCCTCTTCCGGTTTATCCCTCTTGAAGGGTGGCTTTTGACTTCTGGACTTAGACTGTCCGATCAGGAGGTCCTGCATAGGAGCTGCCATCTTAGTGAACCCGGGGATGAACCTTCGGTAGTAGCCTACCAACCCGAGAAACTGTCTCACGTCTTTGATGTTCGAGGGGCTTGGCCAGCTCTTGATTGCCGTGACCTTGTCAGGGTCGGGGGCCACTCCTTCCGCGCTTACCACGTGCCCGAGGTACTGGACCTTCGGTTTCAGCAGGTGACACTTCGATGGTTTCACCTTCAGGCCATAGCCTGCCAGGGCTTCGAACACCTCGGCCAGGTGCTTTAGGTGGTCCTCGTAGGTCTTCGAATAGACGATCACGTCGTCCAGGTAAAGGAGAACCGTCTCGAAGTTTCGGTGCCCTAGACAGCATTCCATCAGCCGCTGGAAGGTCCCTGGTGCATTGCAGAGCCCGAAAGGCATGCAGTTGAATTCGCTCAGTCCCATCGGGGTGGTGAAGGCGGTCTTCTCCTTGTCAGCCTCTGCCACAGGAACCTGCCAGTACCCGCTAGTAAGGTCCAAAGTAGAAAAGAAGTTAGCTGATTTTAGTGCGGCTAAAGACTCCTCTATTCTAGGCAGCGGATATGCGTCTTTGTGGGTGATACGGTTGATTTGTCTATAGTCCACGCACATTCTCATGGTGCCGTCTTTCTTTTTCACCAGAACCAAGGGGGCTGCCCAGGGGCTACAGCTATCTCGAATGACCCCAGCTTCTTTCATTTCTCTTAGCATGCTCTTTGCGTTCTGATAATGTGCAGGGGGTACAGGTCTGTGTCTCTCTTTTATTGGTGGGTGGCTCCCTGTGGGGATGTGGTGTTCTATCCCTTTTACTCTGCCGAAGTCTAGCGGGTGCTTACTAAAGACTCTCTCGTACTCCTGTACCACCCGGTAGACTCCTTGTTCTTGGTGCAGGGGAGTGGAGTCAGCACCCACGTGGAGTTTCTGGCACCAGTCCTCCTTTTGTTTCTGGGAGCCATTACTCTCCGCCTGAGGAGATGGAGGCAAGGGTTCCACGGCCCTGATAGCTTTGTGTTCGACCACAAATAGCTTGGCGAGTGTAGCGTACCTGGGTAAGTGTACCTCCCTCTCCCCAATGTTGAGAATGACGATGGGCACCCTCCCATGACGGACATCAACCACCCCCCGGGCTGTCAAAATGGTGGGCCTGCTGTCTGAGTACACGGGTTCTACCATGGCTTGGTAGTCTCTACCTCTCAACCCGATTGCAGTCCGACACCAGATCATCATTTCACTTTTGGGAGGCATGGAAATGGGGAATGGGTTACTCAGTCTTACGCTACCGATCTCACCACCAGACAGTTCTACCTGCTGCCGTCTCATCAGGGCTTTTATCTCCTTGTTGACGACTCTCTGTTGGCTAGAACTAGCATTCACCGCCACCAGTTGTAAGATTACAATTACCTCTGAAAGACAATTTTCAATCACGTTAGTACCCACAGTTATTTTAGGGTGACTTTCACGACGGTCAATGTCCACAATAATCACTCCCTGTGTCGGTAGTTCAACTTTACCAATTTTAATGGTCATCTCCTTGAACCCCATCTGCGGCACGGGTAAGCCGTTACTGGCGATGATGCTCAAGTTACTGTCTGGATACCGTGTGATATCAGCATCAGTCCAATACTGCTTAAAAAGTACATAAGGGATAGTGGTTACTTGTGACCCAGTATCCAGCAAGGCGCTCATGGGGATACCGTCCAGCACCACGGGTAAAACCGGGCGCCCCCCAACGTACTTATTACGCCAATTGTAAGGGCCTGGTGATCTTATGCCTGGGGGTTGGCCCTCTGCCCCAGGTTGGACCCGTTTAAATTACAGTACCTGGAAATGTGTCCGGGCTGGTTGCATCGACGGCAAATGGGCTGTCCACCCTCTGCGTAGCGGTCTGTGGGCCTCCCTCGGAACGACGGGATCCTCCTCTGTCGACGCCACGGGACATCCTCCAGACTTGAAGCCAGCTCGATGGGTCTTGACGGGTCCACTTGCAACGCCTGGACGGTCCTGGTCAACGCCGCGACGCTCCTGGTCAGCTCCTGGACTTGGTGGTGCAGGTCTTTCGACGGGGCTTGGTTCAGGGCCTGTGCATCAGCCCCCACGGGATCCATAGAGGAGGGCGCCGCCTCCTGGTGGTTGGTGAGAGCAGGGCGCCGGGGATTTATAGCGCCACTGGTTGCAGATTCACGGAGCACCCTTATGGCCCTGTCCTTAAATTGGGCAAAGGTCAGGTCGGGGTTCTGAAAGAACATGAGGCGCAGTTGGGCCCTGTGGGCGCTAGACAGCTGACCTTCTATGAATTGTTCTGTTAGCAGCTTATCCGTTTCCTGCACACTGCCAGGGTCAGTTTGTTGAATAGCCCCCAGGGCTTCCTGCAGATTTAGGGCATAGTCTCTGATGCTGTCCTGTGCCCGCTGCTTACACCCATAGAACCTCATTTTAATTTCAGCGGAGGTACGTGTGTCAAAGGTACCCCGCAGCCGGGCCAGAATACCCTTCACAGTTCTTTTCTCCTCAGTGGGCCATGATTTTACCTCCCTCTGGGCTGCGCCAGTTAACTGCCCTGTTAATATGCTGACCTTCTGTTCCTCTGTCAGGGGGTAAACTTGGAACAAACTGTATAGCCTTTCCTTGAAGTCAGTTAGGGCATGGGGCTCCCCTGAGTATTTGGGCAGCCAGGCCGCTCCAGGGATGTAGGGCAGGGAAAAGGGCATCACCGCTGCTGCAGCTGCGTTGGTGGTAGTGGGCACCTCTGTATACGACATCTTTCTCCCCCCTAGTTAAGCGTGGCCTACCTTCCGACGATCCTCTTCTGTAGGCCGCGGCTCCACTGCTGCTGCTATGGACGAGGACCTGGCGTCGCGCTCCGATGACGTCAGCGTCGCTCTCTCTCCCTTCCAGGACCTTGCGCAGCGTCGGTGCGTGGGGCGGAGCTTCGGATCTCACGCGGTTTTGACGTCCACGCCCCTCTTCTTCCCGCGCGGCGTCCTGAAGATGGCGTCTGATGGCGGGAAGCAGCTGCGGATGGCGGGAAGACGGCAGAAAACGGCGAGAAACGGTCCAAGATGGCGTCTGATGGCGGGAATCGGCTCCGGATGGCGGGAAACTTCGCCACAGGTAAGTTACAAAAGTCTTTTTCAGGCACACAGTACCCGGTGGTTGCGGGCACGAAATCCTGCCGACTACGCCAAAGCTGACTCGCCCCCTGGGCCGTGCGGCACTCGGATCCGGGCAATAGGGAGCGATGGGGGTAGTAGTGGCAACCCGGTTCCGTGGCTCAGGGTGGTCAGGCCAGTGGTAGTCCGTTATGTGCTATTGATTATGTCCGACTACGCCACCCGTGGATTTGCGGTCATTAGGAACCGCCGCTGCAGGGCAGACCGCTGGGGCTGATGATATATGCAGCTGGGATGGTGTGACTCCCCACGGGAAGAGTGCGGTCCCAGGGCAGTGTGGTGGATGGTGGGAGTGATGGTAGTGAGAGTCCCGGTGCCGATAGTGCTGGAGGAGCAAGGAGCACACAGACAACAAGTTGCAGTCCAGGGTCTTTACTAAAACAGGTAAACTGACCCATAAACAGTCCCGGCTAGTAGGGGACCTGGATGTCTGAGAGCAACGGGGAAATTGGCCCTGGTCAGGGTGAGGGTGTAGGCCTACTGTGCTTTCTGCGCTCCTTCTGGCTATCTCCTCGTTATAGGGTAACAGCCCACGTTTCCGAGCTTTCCGTGTATTCTCGCCTGTATGGCCTGCGACGTGGGTTCCTTTCTGCTCCCAGCCTTGTACGGCTTTACTGGTCCCTTCGGTTGTGGCAGGGCCTCCAGGCTTCTTAGGCCAAGGAATATACAGTCCCTTGCGAACTGGTTATCTGCTGGAGAATGTGGAATCCTCCCAGCCTCAGACACCAAAGTCTGGTAAAGTAAGTCTTTTATCTGCCAAGACAGGCTCTCTTCGCCTCTTGTCTCTGGCTTGTGGCTCTCCTCCTGCCACACTTCCTCTTAGGTGCAGTGCAACTGTCTGTCCCTGCTCTGCTCTGGGACAAGTCTCAGTGCTGAGACAGGCCATCAAGTTCTCTCAAACCCTGCCCCCAGTACCCGCTTTTATAGGGGCAGCCTGCTCCCCCTACTGGCCTGAGACAGGAGGCATTGCATGCTAATGTTCCCCTGACCAGAGAACCTCCCCCTTGCTCTCAGACACAGCTTTAATTACACTTGTGGCATCCAGGCCAGGGTGACACAACTGGAATTGAGTTTTTCAAAGAGTGAGCGGAGCTTCGCAGGGAGAAACATAACAGAGCGCAGCAACACAGTCCTCATAATTTACAACATTGTATTGGAGTGGATTTTTTGAGGACCTCATTTGAGCAACTCCATTCTAGCTGTTTCACTAGTGAGCCGTGTAGATCGGAGTGGATTTTTTGTGGACCTCATTTTAGTAACTCCATTCTAGCTGATTCACTAGTGAGCCTTCTAGATCGGAGTGGATTTTTTGAGGACCTCATTTTAGTAACTCCATTCTAGCTGATTCACTAGTGAACCATCTAGATCGGAGTGGGTATTTTGAGGATCTCCCTGTAGCCTCCAAACTGTACTGTTTGGTGCTGAGGTGACTGGAATCGAGTTTTTCAAAGAGTGAGCGGAGCTTTGCAGGGAGAAACATAACAGAGCGCAGCAACAGATTCCTCATAATTTAGAACATTGTATTGGAGTGGATTTTTTGAGGACCTCATTTTAGCAACTCCATTCTAGCTGATTCACTAGTGAGCTGACGCGCCCCCTGGGCCAGTGCTGTTTGGGGATACCCGGAGCCGGATCAGATGGGGGTTGTAGTCTCCGAGTGGCGGTGACCCGGTCCGTGCCCAGGGTGTCAAACTCAGTGTGTGGCAGTCCTTACAGATGTTGTTGGATGTTCTTTGTGTCGACTACGCCACCCGTTGATTTGCGGTCAAAAGGCCGCCGCTGCAGAAGGGTCCGCTGAGGCTGGTGGTGTGTGTGCAGCTGTGGTAGTATAACCCCCAACGGGAGGGGTATGGCCTCAGGGGGTCAGATGTAGAGGATGGTGGTTGTGGAGGTGCAGTGTGGATGGTAAGAAGACTCAGAGTCGGGCTGTGCAGTTCAGGGTTTTTACTTACTGCTGTTCTTTTGGTCACTCTGGCCTTGAGTGACCACCCGAGCCGTGCTGCGTCCACCAGGTCCTGGACTCGGCCAACCCCCAAGCAATTCTGGAGCGTGATCCTGAGCTCCCTTTCTGACTTTCCTTTCTACGGCCGTTCCCACCAGGGATCCACTTATGTCCGGCTTCCTCGGGTCTCTTGTTGGTTAAACCCTTTTCTCTGGGTTCCCTGACCCTATACTCGGTGTGCCTTCTAAGTGGATTTAGTGAGGGTCGTGGCATATCCTGCCCACGACCTCCGGTTCCTGGCTAAGGTGTGCTTTGCCTCTGCCAGCTTGGGATCCGGTACCCTTGTGCCAACCCTTCACCCTTCTGGTCTGATTTTAGGTTCTTGGGGTTCCTTCTTCTTTTCCCCTCTGGGTCTTTCTTTTCTCCTCTCTCTCTCTTGGCCTTGGAGCTGGCTGAGCCTCTCTGCTCTACTCCTCTACAAAGACTGACTGTCTGACCCTGTTCTAAGATGGTTCCCACCTTATATACTCCCTCTATGTGTGAGCTCAGGTGACCAGCACCCAATGAGCTCCTATCTTTACCCAGACTGCTCCCTCTATCTGCCCCTACACTACTGGGATGTTCCACCCCCCTCCCACTCCAGCCAGGGACAGACGCTGTCGTACCTGCACATGTTTCTGGTGGGAGTACAGTAGTTCTGTCCCTCGGTAATGGGATGTATGTAGTGTATGCAGCTAGCTGAGCTCAGTCCCACACTCCATCCTTACCCGGGAGTGGAATACCACACCTCTGGGTTGAGGTGCAATACCCCTGTAGCAGCCGAGTCCTCAGGGTGCTACATTCCCCCCTGGTAAATCACAGCACGTCCTCGGGCTGTAAGAGAATAAAAACATCCACAAACATACAATTTTTTCATAAAACATAAACATATAAAACATCATATATATTAGCAGCAATAAACTTTTTTTTTTTTTTTTCTTGTTCCTCCGGCCACGGTGCGACTTGTGACCGGGTAAAGTGCAACAGTCTATTCTTGAAAAACAGTTTTCCTATAAAACCAGTAGGGGGCGCCTTAGAAAGCGCAACTATATACAAGGGGAAATGGCCGCTCTCAGTCCTCGGTCAGTGGGAATAGGGACACACGGGTTGCAGTTCACACTTGTCCCAACGGGGAACATCTTTAAATCAGCAACAGTTCACTGTACCCCGACGGGTAACTATATACAGTCTCTCTTTACCGTACTTTAATGACGGCGTCCTCCTGCTCCTTCTTTGTATTCTTCAGACCCGTCCGGGTCCTCTTGCTCCTCCCCACACCGCAGCTCCTCCTCCGTCAGCCGGTGTACATGGAGGGCGTAGGGTCCTTTGGCACACTTGTGCCGGGTAAAGGTGACCTCATCCCCTACATATAGGTCACGACCTCTGTGTCCCTCCGGCAGATGGCTTTCTACGTCTCTGCGGGTGACAAAGACGTCGCCGGGGGTATGATGGTCTCTTATGAAACCCCAACCGTGCTGCATATGAAATTTAATCGCAGTCCCGGTGGTACGGGGACCATGAACTGCACGGGGGTCTCTCCTGGTCCGGCTCTTCTGCTCCGCGCTCCGCACCTGCATCTGTTTCTCACGGACCCGCCTCTCTCTTCGTTCTCGTTCGAAGACTGCCAACTGCTGGCGGCAGCACTCCACACGCTCCGCTGCGGCTGCCCGTGTTTCTTGAGTGAACCCCATGAGGTCTTCTCCGGTGGGGTCCCACTCGAACTGTGCTTCTTCCAGCGGGAGCGGGGTTCTCCTGACGGGCTTCGGAGCCGGAATCAGGGGCTCGCACAGGGGCCTTGCTTTTTGGAGTTCCAGTTGGTAGTACTCCTGTGGCCATATAAAAGGCTGCCCATCCGGGCACGTGTGCTGGGCAAATAGATCTTCACCCAGGTGCGGCACTCGAGATGTTGAGGGCGCGGTGATGGTAGCAGCGCCCGGGTTGACCAGGGCTTGCGACCAGGCTTGGGGCACCCTAAAGGTAAAGGGCACCGTAAGGACGGCGGCGCCCGGGGTTACTCGGCCCTGCGACCAGGCCGGTGGCTCCGCGGAGGTAGGGGGCGCTGTTGGAATTGCGGCGCCCGGGGGTACTAGACCTTGCGACCTGGCCGGTGGTGTTTCCTGCTTTGCCGCGCTCAGGGTTGAGGCGCGTGACGTCACAGGGGTCGCTGCCGCGGCTTCTGCTTGAGGCCTAGTCTGGAGCGGTGACGGTGCAGCGACGGGCACGGCAGGGGGAATTTCGGGCTCTGCGACGGGGAGCTGGGGCAGGCTCACGGTTTCTCGGGTCGGGGTAGTGACGTCCCCTTTACCTGCCTCCGTCTGTTCAGCTCCCTCCTCGGCGCCGTCTCCGGCCTTCACTCCTCCTGCACCATCCTCAGAGGCGGTCTGTCTCCTCGTCTCGGGTGGCGTGCTCCGCTGACGGGTTCCGGTCTGCTGGGCCATCTCTCGGCTCCACTCCGCCAGCGTGTCTCGCTGCACCTGGGCCATCCTCCGTGCGAGGCCCTCCAGCGCGGTCTGTGCACACTCCCGGTCTCGGGGGAGCTGTGCCAGGATCTCCACCAGACCTAGTGGGGTGGTTGCTTGCAGCAGGCTCCTGACCACTGGGTCGGTGCTGCCTGACTCTCCCTCCATCTCCGGGTGTGCTTTCTCCATACTCCTCTCCAGACTTCTTGTCTCCGGGTGCGCTCTCTCCAGACTCCTCCAGGCTGCACCCATCTTCGCTCTTTTGTTCTGTCTCCGCCCACATTGAGGGTGGTCCCGGGGCAACTTGGTGATTGTCAGTTCCAGGGGCAGTTCCCTCACGCTGATGGACATCTCTAGCATCACAGTCTCTGTTGGTGGGGGCGGTTTCCGCTTTTGGCGCCATTCTTCGACCTGGCCCACGATGGGAGGTGGCCTCCTGCCACCCTCTGGCACACCCATAATGGCGTCCGCTCTTCCAAGGCGGGAAATCTTCTGAAATGGCGGGAATCGTCTCCCAGTGGCGGGAAACTCCGTGGATGGCGGGAAAAAGCTGCAGATGGCGGGCAACCGGCGGGAAACGATCCGTGATGGCGTCCGATGGCGGGGACCCTCCGGAACCGGCGGGAGACTTCTTTTTGAGGTAAAGGTGAACTTTTCTTCAGGCACGCAGTACCCGGTTGTTGCGGGCACGTTATCCTGCCGACTACGCCAAAGTTGACGCGCCCCCTGGGCCAGTGCTGTTTGGGGATACCCGGAGCCGGATCAGATGGGGGTTGTAGTCTCCGAGTGGCGGTGACCCGGTCCGTGCCCAGGGTGTCAAACTCAGTGTGTGGCAGTCCTTACAGATGTTGTTGGATGTTCTTTGTGTCGACTACGCCACCCGTTGATTTGCGGTTAAAAGGCCGCCGCTGCAGAAGGGTCCGCTGAGGCTGGTGGTGTGTGTGCAGCTGTGGTAGTATAACCCCCAACGGGAGGGGTATGGCCTCAGGGGGTCAGATGTAGAGGATGGTGGTTGTGGAGGTGCAGTGTGGATGGTAAGAAGACTCAGAGTCGGGCTGTGCAGTTCAGGGTTTTTACTTACTGCTGTTCTTTTGGTCACTCTGGCCTTGAGTGACCACCCGAGCCGTGCTGCGTCCACCAGGTCCTGGACTCGGCCAACCCCCAAGCAATTCTGGAGCGTGATCCTGAGCTCCCTTTCTGACTTTCCTTTCTACGGCCGTTCCCACCAGGGATCCACTTATGTCCGGCTTCCTCGGGTCTCTTGTTGGTTAAACCCTTTTCTCTGGGTTCCCTGACCCTATACTCGGTGTGCCTTCTCAGTGGATTTAGTGAGGGTCGTGGCATATCCTGCCCACGACCTCCGGTCCTGGCTAAGGTGTGCTTTGCCTCTGCCAGCTTGGGATCCGGTACCCTTGTGCCAACCCTTCACCCTTCTGGTCTGATTTTAGGTTCTTGGGGTTCCTTCTTCTTTTCCCCTCTGGGTCTTTCTTTTCTCCTCTCTCTCTCTTGGCCTTGGAGCTGGCTGAGCCTCTCTGCTCTACTCCTCTACAAAGACTGACTGTCTGACCCTGTTCTAAGATGGTTCCCACCTTATATACTCCCTCTATGTGTGAGCTCAGGTGACCAGCACCCAATGAGCTCCTATCTTTACCCAGACTGCTCCCCCTATCTGCCCCTACACTACTGGGATGTTCCACCCCCCTCCCACTCCAGCCAGGGACAGACGCTGTCGTACCTGCACATGTATCTGGTGGGAGTACAGTAGTTCTGTCCCTCGGAAATGGGATGTATGTAGTGTATGCAGCTAGCTGAGCTCAGTCCCACACTCCATCCTTACCCGGGAGTGGAATACCACACCTCTGGGTTGAGGTGCAATACCCCTGTAGCAGTCGAGTCCTCAGGGTGCTACAGAGCCGTATAGATCGGAGTGGATTTCTTGAGGATCTCCCTGTAGCCTCCAAACTGTACTGTTTGGTGCTGAGGTGACTGGAATCGAGTTTTTCAAAGAGTGAGCGGAGCTTCGCAGGGAGAAACATAACAGAGCGCAGCAACAGAGTCCTCATAATTTACAACATTGTATTGGAGTGGATTTGTTGAGGACCTCATTTGAGCAACTCCATTCTAGCTGATTCACTAGTGAGCCGTATAGATCGGAGTGGATTTTTTGAGGACCTCATTTGAGCAACTCCATTGTAGCTGATTCACTAGTGAGCCGTATAGATTGGAGTGGATTTTTGAGGACCTCATTTGAGCAACTCCATTCTATCTGATTCACTAGTGAGCCGTCTAGATCGGTGTGGATTTTTAGATGATCTCCCTGTAGCCTCTATTCTGTACAGTTCATTGGTGACCTGAGTAGAATGGAGTTGCTGGAGCGATGTCCTCATAAGATCAAATCCAATCTAGACGCCTCATGACTGAAACCTCCAGAATGGAGTTAATTCCAGGAGCTCCTCATAGATTCCAATCTCATGGCATAGGAATTATAAATGTATGTATGTATTGTCACTTTTTGTGACATACATAATTACACACAGCACTGATTGTTCAGTTTTGCTCAAATTTGACTTTTACTGTATTTCCACCAGTCCCAGGCACAGCAGCGACATTTCTGAAGAGTGGGCGGAGCTAGACAACATTTATGTGATCATTTCTGCCACATTTGTGATATAAATTATGATAATGTCCAGCCGCTCTTCATAATGCTGGTGCTGACCAGGACTGGTGGACAAACAAGAAAAGTAAAATTTTATCAAACATGAACAATCAGAGCTTTGTGTAAGTTTTTAAACTATGAAAAGTGATAATATAAAAAACAAACAAATTTTTTAATTTAACAAAAAAAAGCTTTCTACCTCTCACATTTTATTAAATACTGGCATGCAAAATTTGTTTCTTCATGAATTGTGGTTGTAATCTTGTATAATGTCTGCCAAGAAATAATAAAACACCCTGCAGCAACTCCAATCTATATTTTTTTTGTTTTCTTTTACATTTTAGCCCCTTTTTGTAATACAATCTTACTATTAGCGCCATATAGTAGTTTTGGCCAACATCTTGTAGTAATGTCCCCATCATGGTTCCTATCTTGTGCTTATGTCCCCCATCATGGTACTCATCTTGTTTTATTGTCTCCCATCATGGCCATCTTGTAGAAATATCCTCTTACCTGGTCCCCTTTTTGTAGCAATCTCACCATTCGGCTCCCTATCTCACAGTAACGTGTCCCTTCCTGGTCCCCTTTTTGTAGTAATGTCTCTTTGCAGTAATGTCAAGATCCTGATCCTCATCTTCTAGTACTGTTCCCATCCTGGTCCCCTGCAGACATTAGCTGCTGGCCTGTGATTGACCCACAGTTGGCATTGGTATAGCTGAGCAAAGAGCTTGTCTGTGCACGGCGCCTGCAATATGTTCCACTGAAAAAGTGCTGACGTGCCACAATCCTCAAGGTGTATGGTGCCTGCGGCCTGCATGAAGCAGCCTCTGTGGCCAAATGTTTGAGACCCCCACTCGAGTCTATAAAGCTACAGCTGCCAATCAAGATACAGGGTGCCATGATATACTGAGGGGCTGCGATTGGCTTGATTAGTTATTCTGTGATGACAGATTCTCTTTACACCCCGAGTGATTTCAGACCAATCACCTATTCTGTGTAGAAGTGATACAGATTTACAAGACAGTGACTTGAAGGGTCAACGTGATATTTGAAATTTTTTCTCAACATTTTATTTCAGTTATATTTTCAAGCAGATCAGGGGGTGTTCATATCCTGAGCCGACCATAAGCTGCCCCCAAAAAACTCACTGTCTTCACCGAGGGGTGCGCAGTTCAGGCAAAAGAAACGTATACACAGTCCATAATATGGATATCCATGGAAAATGGAGGGCTTGTAGTGATCGATGGGTTATTGCATTGTGGGGTGGCTAGGTTCTGCTTGAAAGTATAAGGACATTCACAAATGAAAAAGATATCATACAAGGTTTACTTAAGTCTTGCAAATAAGAAAACAGGTGTACTGGTGTGATAATTCTAAAAATACAGGTGCATCTCACTAAATTAGAATATCATCAAAAAGTTAATTTATTTCAGTTCTTCAATACAAAAAGTGAAACTCATATAGAGTCATTACAGACAGAGTCATCTATTTCAAGTGTTTATTTCTGTTAATGTTGATGATTATGGCTTACAGCCAATGAAAACACAAAAGTCATTATCTCAGTAAATTAGAATAATTAACAAAAAACACCTGCAAAGGCTTCCTAAGCATTTAACAAGGTCCCTTAGTCTGTTTCAGTAGGCTCCACAATCATGGGAAAAACTGCTGGCTTGACAGATGTCCAGAAGGCAGTCACTGACACACTCCACAAGGTATCAGAGTCTGGAGGAAGAGTGGAGAGGCCACAATCCAAGCTGCTGGAGGTCTAGTGTGAAGTTTCCACAATCAGTGATGGTTTGAGGAGCCATGACATCTTCTGGTGTAGGTCCACTCTGTTTTATCAAGACCAAAGTCAGCGCAGCCGTCTACCAGGACATTTTACAGCACTTCATGCTTCCCTCTGCCGACAAGCTTTTTGGAGATGGAAATGTCATTCTCAAGCAGGACTTGGCCCCTGTCCACACGGCCAAAAGTACCAGTACCTGGTTTACACACAACAGTATCACTGTGCTTGATTGGCAGAAAACTCACCTGACCATAACCCCATAGAGAATCTATTATAGAGAATCTATGGGGTATTGTCGAGAGGAAGACTAGAGACACCAGACCCAACAATGCAGACGAGCTGAAGGCTGCTATCAAAGCCATCTGGGCTTCCATAACACCTCAGCAGTGCCACAGGCTGATCGCCTCCATGCCACATTGCCGCATTGATGCAGTAATTGATGCAAAAGGATCCCAGACCAACTATTGAGGGCATTTACTGACCATACATTTCAGTAGGATAACATTTCAGATTTTAAAATAATTTTTCAAGCTGTTATAAAGTATTCTAATTTACTGAGATAATGACTTTTGTGTTTTCATTGGCTGTAAGCCATAATCATCAACATTAACAGAAATAAACACTTGAAATAGATCACTCTGTGTGTAATGACTCTATTAGACAACCAACAGAAGATTAGACCCCTAAAATATAACTTTTATTCGAATATGCTAAAAAGGACTCAGTAGTCACCATAACAACAAACACAAAAACAAGACAAAATGCCAGGGAACAGGGATAAGTCACACATCAGTCAGGAAGGATTACGGGCTCTATCTGTCCCTATTTTGTCCCTAAATTCTCTCTCTTCCTGACAGCGGAGGTTGGCACCCTAATTTTTGCTCCGTGGCGCCCCCGCTCAACGTTGGTGTCCCTAATATCCCTGGTAAATATCTATCTTTATATTTAAAAAACCACAATCGTGAATAAAAGATAGAGAAAAGTGAACGTACAGATTAAGAAGCCGACAATTCATCATAGATATGCATTTAAGGAGACCCAAGGGAGAGAATTTAGGGACAAAATAGGGACAGATAGAGCCCGTAATCCTTCCTGACTGATGTGTGACTTATCCCTGTTCCCTGGCATTTTGTCTTGTTTTTGTGTTTGTTGTTATGGTGACTACTGAGTCCTTTTTAGCATATTCGAATAAAAGTTATATTTTAGGGGTCTAATCGTCTGTTGGTTGTCTAGTCTTGCAATTGGGCCCCGCTTATACATCCCTTGTTCAGGTGTGTAATGACTCTATATAATATGACTTTCACTTTTTGTATTGAAGAACTGAAATAAATTAACTTTTTGATGATATTCTAATTTAGTGAGATGCACCTGTAGATAAAAGGGTTTAACTTGAATTGACGTCATAGCACAGACCTGCATCAACTCAGCTTAAACAGAACAAAACCCATAGGACCCTATTCATCATAGTTTTTACTCCAGAATTCTGTTATAAAATGCTCAATCGTATAATTTGGATGCAACTGAAGACTATGTAAAAATGTTGCAACTTTTTCCTTTCTAATGGCATTTTTATCGGTAAGTGGGCAGGGTTGTGATGACTGCTGTTTGGCAACTTCATCATGAGCAGCGGTGGTCGCTACAAATCTTCCTCCAGTAAGTGGCATAGCGCATGGAGGCGCTGTCCAGCCATCAGACGCTTCTGATGAATATGTCTCTTAATGAATCAGGAGCTGCGTCCTTCACCTCCGCCCTCTCATCAAGACATTAATCAGGTGCATAGTTCTTTAAGGTGACAATGCAGCAATTTAGCTCGAGTAGTTAATATTTTGTATGCATTTATGTACATAAATGACATAGCCGAGTGCTGGGATGGCCTATTTTTATTAGTCCTATACAGAATCCATAAATGGACGGACCGACCTGTGCTAAGCATACGTGAAAATTATTTTATCAAACATGGACAGTCTTTCCTAAGTAACATTGGGGTCCCTGGTGGTCCTAACCTCAGCAACTTATATTTTATCCAATATGACAGTAACAGTGTGTCCCTCCCCAGCCTGTGTTCATGTACTCTATGTAATGTAACCTGCTTTAGTGTAAGGGGTGTAAGGCTATGTGCCCACGATGCAGAAATGCTCAGTTTCCGCATCTCCCTGGCAGAAAAAACGCATGCGGATTGCACATGCGGATTGCACATGCGGATGTGAAGCGTTCTTCACTTGCATTTCCGCATGCGGGTTGACAAGCGCTTTCCAAGCGATTTTAACATCACTTGGAAAGTGCTTGACAACTTGGTCACACTATATAAATCCATGCAACCGGCATGGATTTTTATAGTGTGACCGAAAGAATGGTAAAAAATAAATCTATACTTACCTTCTGATGGCCCCCGCTGTCTTGCTTCGCTCCGTCCTGGCTGCCGGCAGCGCGCGGTACACTGAAGGACCTGCCGTCATATGACTGACGTCAGCGCAGGTCCTTCAGTCCACAGCACGCTGCCGGCAAGTGAAGAAAGGGGCACCGCGAGCCATCAGAAGGCAAGAATAATATTTATTTTTTATTTTATTCTTTTTTTCACAGGTTCTATGGTACCCAGGTCCGGAAGAGAGTCTCCTGTCCTCCACACCCGGGTGCCATCCGCACATAGAAACGCATATTATCCATGTGTGCAAATGTGCGGACACAGATGATATGCGTTTCAATGCAAGTCAATGGCGGCAATTACGCTGCGTGTCCGCAAAATTAATGGACATGCTGCGGATTATCATTCCGGAAAAATACGCAGCATGTGCACAGCACGGATTATCATTGGGGAACATGGCAGGCCTTCTACCATGCATTTAAGCGTTTCTGCAGCGTTTTTGCCGGTGCTTAAATGCATCGTGGGCACACAGCCTAACAGCGTGTCCCTCCCCTGTGTTCATGGACTGTAATGTTATCAGGCCTAGGTCAACATCCCTTGTTGCATCTAGAGGGTGTGAACCCTTCCCCCATCCAGGGGCTGATCCCAGTAGACAGAACAATAGACTCATGTTTGGCCCAGTCAGTTGCGTGGGGCCTCCCGATGCTGGAGGGTCTCAGGCTGCGGCCAGATCCTCCTGGCGTGTGTGGATTGATAGAAGCCGCCACGTGGGACTGTGTTGTGTCCCTCATCTGCTGGATCCATTGAACTTATCCAAGGACTATTTCTATATTTTCCCTGGCCGGAGGCGCCCCTGGACTTGTTTCTGCTGTTATATAGCAAAAAGGAACCAAATACAGAGTATATGGCAAAGAATCAAAAAACTTTATTGTAAACAATATACAGAAAAGACATACATGATTAAAAAGGACGACACACAGACAACCAAACTGGGTGACACATATACAACATAATAATAGATGTTAAATATCTATTGGGATAAAGTACAAGAAGTGCTAGTATTCAAGTCATTTATGCACTGGTACAAAATTATGGCACATTTCATCACTATGGATATGTACCACGTGCCATATGGCCTATAGTGCCCTATGAAAGAAAGCTAAAGAAATATATTGCACTCTTACCCACATTAGATCAGCACCCAGAATAAACAAGGACCTCAATGCGTGTTTCGCGTGGTATATCCTATGGATTCCTCGGGGGGGATTGTTTAATAGGACATTCCATGTCTTTTTAAATATACTTTTGGTCCGTTCCAGTCACGTGACCGCAGGCCCTAATCATCTCCTGGACCATCAGCGCATGCACGCTGAACCGCCCGAGCCAGATACGTCACGCACGGCCATCAAGGTGAACCACGCATGACAGGGAACCAGGACTCGTTGCCATGGCCACCCTCACACCGGCCACGCAGCCCCCCTGGATGCCCCTCTACTCAGCCCATGCCCCCCTCACACCAGCCACGCAGCACCCCTGGATGCCCCTCTACCTAGCCCATGCCCCCCTCACACCAGCCACGCTGCCCCCTGGAGGCCTCTACAACATTTATTCACATGGTCAGCTCTCCCCACCTCAGTCCACTCCGGATCAGCATCAGTCCTCACAGCAGAACGCTGAACACGAGCTCCTCAGCAGAGCCATAGCCAGGGCACAGGTTGTTACACAGCTCAGTACAGGAACCTCAGCCGAGTCCTGGAACTCTTTTTATTAGAAAAGTATAAAACAAACCATAAAACACACTGCACAAAGAACAAATTGCAAAACACAAACAAGTCCAAATTATAATGTCCAGTATGAATTAAAAGGCAAAAATGTCCTGCAATGTTCATGGAACATAAAACGTCATTTCCAAAAGTCCCCCCCAGCAAGGGAAGACCTTAACCCTTTTTTTCCAAAAATATCCCCTTCCAACATTCACTCCACATTCATACCTAAACCTCCAAAACAAAACAACAAACTGGCCCAGTTTTTTTTTTTTGTTCCCACTCCCAACACCCAAGGTCCCACGATAGTCTGTGGCCTCATCACACCAGGGTCCCACTAAAGTTTGTGGCCCACAAAGATACCAGGTCCTTTTGCCTTTTTTCCCATCCATTTTAGGATGTCCAAACCACCAACCCATCCACCAAAACCCCTCCCCCCCTCCCCCCTGAAACCCCCCACCCAACCTACACTAAACCCCCCCCAAACACACATCATAATACACAGACATATAAAAAATAATATACGCAACTTTATAACACTACAATAAACCTAAAAAACTTAATCACATTACCATATACAACAACCATGAACCAAAATCAGACCCAAGTTCGGTGCTTGCAAGCCCTATATACGGGTTCCAATACCATAAAACAAAAAACTACACGTGAGGGTAACAGCCCACCACCGGGAACTGGAGACTACAGAGGCTCTCACCCTAATCTATCACACAGAATCCTATCCCTCTCTAATAAAGAAAAAGAAAAATCTGTCCCTACCACCCTACCAATCTTTCCCTACCTGTCCCTACCTGTCCCTCACTACCAACCTAATACTAACTACCTGTCCCTAAAGACTGTCCCTACGTGTCCCTCCCTGACCCTACACATCTATCTGACCCTACAAATAAATATAAAATATAGAAAGGGACTAAACTAACCCTATCACAGACACACATTCCCTAACTCTCCCTAGGGCACATTAAATGAGAACCCCCTCCATAGAAGGGAAGCCCTCCCTGCACCCAGCCTCTCATACTCCAGCGAGCGCACTTTTGCCAGGTCACCCAGGATGTTCCTAATCACCTCTTCCCATGGGAGGACTTTCTGCTGGGTGGACACTAAACACCGTGCGTTCCACGTGTAAAACCTAGTCACTAAGCTAACTAAGAAAACAGTGCCCCGATCTCGGCCACCAAGGGATCTGAATGCCCCATAGGCCCACTCCGCATAGGAAAGGCCTGCCAGCCTGGGCCAGCCAATGGAAGCACCCACCCTCTTGTAGACCTCTGTATTAAAAGGACACCGAAGCAGGAAGTGCTCCATGCTTTCAAGCATGCCGCCACACTCCTCGCGGGGACAATCCCGGTCATCAGAGTTCCTGTACTTCAGGTTGTCCCTCACATACAGTCTCCCATGGAAGCAGCGCCAAGCCAAGTCCCAAAACTTCAAGGGGATCCGCTTAGAGTTTAATAACCCGAGCCCCACCTCCAGATCCCGGCTTGGGCAATCCTTGAGGGCCAGGGGCTTCTGGAAGTGGGTCAACAGAACCCTATTGTCAAGTAACCTCTTTGACAAGGTCCTGATCTCCCACACTCCCAGACCCCACCGGCGGATCACCTTCACAACCAGGGTAGCATAAGCCGGAAGATGCCCATGAGGCGTGCGAAGGTCCTTCACCCGCCCTCCTGTCTCCCATTGCTGGAAGAAAGGCCGAAACCACCCCCTACAGGAGAATACCCACGGAGGAGCCCTCTCTAACCAGAGGTTGGCGATGTTTGCCTTAAGAAAGGTGTTTACTAGAAACACCACTGGGTTGACCATACCCAACCCTCCTAGTCTCCTCGTGCGGTACGTGACCTCCCTCTTTATTAGGTTCAGCCTATTCCCCCATAATAGTTGGAAGAACAGGCTGTAGACCCGTGTCCAAAGAGGTTCTGGCAAGATGCAGACGCTGCCCAGGTATATTAATAAAGGGAGCAAATACCCCTTGGCCAGGTTAACCCTTTCCCTCAGGGTCAAAGACCAACCCTTCCACTGATCCACCTTCTGGGCGGCAATCTTAAGTCTGCCCTCCCAGTTTTGCTGGGGATAGTCCCCCGGGCCGAAACTGATGACTAAAATTTTTGCTGTGGCCTGAGGCCCTGGAAGGGTGTCCGGGAGATCAAAACTAGGATCTCCCCCTCCCAGCCAGAGACTCTCACACTTATCCCGGTTGATCATGGACCCAGATGCCACAGAGTAGCGCTCAACCTCAGACATGACCCAGTCTGCCTCCTCTCTCGAGGATACAAAAAGGGAAACGTCGTCGGCGTACGCCACTACCCTCAAGGTGGTCTCTGGCTCCGCCCGGTCCATCCCGACTCCCACCAACGGTCCGCGTTCCACTCTCCTTAAAAAGGGGTCGATCGCGAACACGTATAACAGTGGGCTCAGAGGACAGCCCTGGAGGACACCAGACTTCACCTCAAAAGGGGGTCCGAACGATCCGTTCACAAGCGGAAAAGTCTCTGCCCCATTGTATAATACTCTCAACCAATCAACAAACCTCCCAGGCAGACCGTACCTCAAAAGGACGGACCAGAGGTACTCATGGTTAACCCGGTCAAAGGCCTTCGCCTGGTCTAAGGACAGCAAGTACCCCTTCCAGTGACCTGCCCTGCTCTGCTCCACTGCCTCCCGGACACCGAGCACAGCACTAAAAGTACTGCGGCCTCGAACAGAGCAGTGCTGGGCCCCTGAAAGGAGCCGGGGTGCAAACTTCACCAACCGATTGAAAAGCACCTTTGCCAGAACCTTTCGGTCCGTATTGAGAAGTGCTATGGGACGCCAATTCTCAATACGGGACGAGTCTTTACCCTTTGACAGAATAATCAGGGCGGACTTCCTCATTGAACCGGGCAGAAAGTCCGAGGAGAGACATTCATTAAAAACCTCAGTCATGAGGGGGACCAAAGAGTCCCTAAAAGTCCTGTAAAACTCGGATGTTAAGCCATCCGGACCGGGCGATTTTTTGGGCCGGAGCCCATCAATGGCCCGTCTCACTTCCTCTTCCCTGATTGCTTCTGCCAAAACATGAAGAGAGGGGTCATCCCCTGGCTCAGGGATGGTTTCAGCCAGGAAAGCCGACATCTCATCCCGATCTGGATTCCTCCTTCCCAAGAGGTGAGAGTAGAAGGATCTGACCACCTCCAGGATCCCTGATTTGGATCTGTTCAGGGAACCCGTACTGTCAATCAGTCCTGTTACCATCTTGCAACTCACTGACATCCTGCAGTTCCTGTAGGGGTCGGGCGAGCGGTACCTCCCGAAATCCCTCTCAAAAACTAAGGATGTGTGCCTATCATACTGGCACCCCTTCAGCAAGGCCTTCACCCTGGAGATTTCCTCACGGTCCCCTCTAGTCGAGACGAGCTGCTCGAGTTTCCTCCCCAGCTCCCGATACAGGCGGTACCTGTTCAGGCCTCTGAGGCTCGAGAGCTGACGGAAGAACCCCGCAACCCTTCTTTTGAAGATCTCCCACCACTCAGACTTACTGCTACAGAGACCCAAGAGAGGTAACTGGCTCTGAAGAAATTCCTCAAAGGATTGTCTTACATCCGCTTCTTCCAACAGGGACGAATTCAGCTTCCATAGGCCTCTCCCTATCCGGGGAGTCTCTGTAACATTCAAGGAAAATAAAATAAAACAGTGATCGGAGAATTCCACCTCAACAGCGGACACTGCAGAAGAGACGGCTTCCTCCTTTAAAAGAAACCTATCTATCCTAGACCTACAACTACCCCTATGAAAGGTGAAACCTCCGTGACCTGGGGTGTGCCGGATGTGGACATCCAGCAGGCGAGCTTCGCTTGCTATACTATTAAGAGTATTACTATCAAAATCCAGCCTTCGGTCTCCGGGGCCTCCCCTATCACGGGATCTAGTTATAGTATTAAAGTCCCCACCGAAGACCACCTGCCGGCTGGTAAAAAGATAGGGCTTGATCTTCAGGAAGAGACATTTACGGTCCCACCTTGACTGTGGACCATAGATGTTAATGAGCCGGAGCTCCTGTCCCCCCATGAAGACGTCAAGGACCAAGCACCTCCCCATTTCTACCTCGATCACCCGTCTGCATTCCACCGAAGCGGCCTTAAAAAGGACCGCTACCCCGCTATACGGCTCGGCCGCAAGAGATCAGTATGAGGGCCCGCATCTCCACTCCCTCCTTGCTTTGTAAATGGCCCCCATGTCCGTTAGTCTGGTCTCCTGCAAAAATAAAATGTCAGCCTCAACTCGGTTGAAAAAATCAAAGGCCATAAATCTGGCCGTATCTGACTTTATACTGGCGACATTAATCGACGCCAGAGTCAACGGGGTAGGTTCCGCCATCATGGGTGATTGAGTTAGACGGCCTTCTTTTTGACCGTACCCCCCGATTTTTTCCGCTCACCTTCAGAGGAGGAGCCAGACTCTCCCCTCCTCTTCAGTGACACCGAGGTGTGCATGGTACCCGCCACCTCCTTCCCAGTACTGGGTTCCTCACCCCTGGACCCCAGGGCAGTCCCCCCCCCAGAGGAAAGTGAGCCCCCGGAGGATGGACCCCACCGCTCCCTGAAGGCACCTCAGATGTTACCGCCGGTCCCCCGCCCCCGACCTCCGACACAGCAGAGTCATTGAGGGCATGGAACCGGTTGGAGAGGGGGATCAGAGGGGAGCCGGTGAGCCCTTCCGTAGGCACCTTAGCGGCCAGGGGGGGGGCTTTAGATGTTTTTGCCCCTTTTTTGTTCCTCCTCCTCCGACTCTTAATGGTCTTACCGTCACCTGATTTTTTAGGCTGCTCCACCACCTCCTCGTCCAGACTTTCATACTGGGAGGAATCTTCAGAAGCAGCCACCTCCTCCCTCTCCATCCTCCTGATCTCCTCGTTCACCGCCTCCTCCCCCAGGGCCTCAGGGGCTCCGGCTGCCGCTTCTGGGGTGGGGACAGACATCACCCCAGTCGCCTGAGGCTTATCCTGCCCCCTACCCCCACGGCGCCTCACCTGTTGCCACTGGTGGGCAGATGAACTGGCCTCGCCTTCCCTCACTGGCCCCTCAGCTCCTCTCCCGCCCCCACCTCCAGCTCCAGCAGAGGATGCACCGCTGGGGACCCCCCCACGGCTCTCCCCCGCCTGACCAGAGATGGTGTTAGAAAGGGAGCGGGGGCAGCGGCTATACGGGTGACCTAGGTCACCACACAGATGACACCTAATGTCACCACAGGCCGCGGCAAGATGACCTACCCCACCACACAAGGCACATTTCTGCACCTTGCAGCCCGCGCTGAAGTGACGGGGATCACCGCACCTGTGGCAGGCCTTCGGTTGCCCCTGGTAGAAGATCAGGATCCTGTCTCTCCCCAGAAATGCTGAGGAAGGGATGTGGGTGACAGTACCGCCTGAGACCTTCAACCTCATCATGAAGGTCCAGCCCCCTGACCAAATGCCAAACTCGTCCCTGTTCTTTTTTGGGACGTCCGTGACCTCCCCATAGCGAGAAAGCTACGTCAAGATATCGACCCCAGAGAGTGACTCGTTATTGGTTAGAACGGTCACCCTCTTTACGCCATTTTGGCGGGACACCGCCTGCACGGCAAAGTCTCGCCAGCCGGGCTCCCCCTTCACCAGTTCAAAATTCGACCAGAAAAGCTCTAGGCCCTCCGGTCGAACAAAACTGATGTCGAAGACGGGGGTACCAAAAGGATGGATCAGGGCAAAGATGTCAGTCGCCCTGAAGTCCATCTTCAGGAGGAGCTCCACGACCCTCGCTCTTGGCGGGCACGCTTCACTGCCCCTCCACCGAAGACGGACTACATTCCTCCTGGCCACCCCCTGCCCGGCTGTCGGGAGGGACCACACTGTCTCCCCCTCCCTTTTATCTTGGAAGGCGGCCAGGCCGTGTCTATCCAGCGAAAAGGCCAGGTCCACCTCTCTTCCCTCTACCTGGATCGTCCGTTCTCCCTTCTTGAGGGCCTCCAGGAAACGGCATCACAAGTCACCATCCCTGAGGTCCAGAGGTGAGGAAGCCCCCCGAGAAGACCCCGAGGCCCCGGCCACAGACACGCCAACATTCGTATCCTCAACCACAGCCACATTCATACCCACGCCATCCCCATCCATGTCAACAGTCACCCCACTTGGGCCACTCTCACTCACATGCACACTGGGGTCACAGTTTTTCATGTTTTGCAAGCATTTTTTGCCAGCAGTTTTTCCACTGCTGCCACCTGCTGGCAGCACCTTCCCTGCCGGGGGGATTTGGGAGCCAGGTGCTGAGACTTTTGCCGGTGCCCCTGCCCCAGATAAGCCCACGAGCACAGGGGACACCGACAGGCAGGCACCACCTCTGCTGTCTGTTACAGCTGTGGCACCACTGCTCCCATCAGCTGCCAACGCTAAGCCCCGCCCCTTTCCGGGCGGAGCCACGCCCGCTTGGGCGGGTTTTGTCTGCGAGGCCACGCCCCCCGCACCAGGCAGCACGGTGGGGGCCCCGGAGGCCACTCCCACCGGTGCCGTGGGTGACAGGGAGGCCACGCCCCCCGCACCAGGCAGCACAGTGGGGGCCCCAGAGGCCACTCCCACCGGTGCCGTGGATGACAGGGAGGCCACGCCCCCCAAAGCCGGCCGCGCCGGGACCCCCGAAGCCGACCGAGAACCGGGTCTACTCACAGGGGCCCCTGGACCAGCGGCACCAGCTCTCAGGGGCATAGCACCCCCTACCGTCACACCCTTTGCCACAAAAAGCCTGGCCACCCCAGCTCCGGCGGCCGGCACCAGGCTAGGCCACTCCCCCTCGGCACCCAGCGGCGGTGGAGCCCCCCGCGCTGACCCATTACCGGGCCCCTGCGCAGGGGGCCCTGACCTCACCACGGATTTTGCCAGAGGAGCAAGCCCCACCTTACTCTTATGAGCCGGCTCTGCCGGAGCCGCAGGCCCCGCGCCCTTTACCTTACCAGGTTTCTGGGTCCCTAAAAGTGATCCAGATTTTTTAGTGGATCCGTGTGTGAGGGACCCAGACACCCCAGCACACGCCGCCGGAGACGCGGCCCCGGCTGTCGGTGCGCCGCCGACAGCGCAGGAGGCAGCGGCAGATGTACACGCCGCCTTCTGCACGCCAGCAGGAGCACCAGGTGCCAGGCCAGACACCCTTTTTACAGGGGCTCCAGCACGAGCACCACCACCAATGACACCCACCGTCGGGCCGCCCTCCGCGCCATGCTCCATATCAAACACCTCGGACCCACTGCCTCCATTACCACAAACAGAGGCAGCGCTCTGCGTGCCATGGCCTATGTTCTCCCCGCTCCCTCGCTGTGGACCCACAACAGAGTCCAAGCCGGGGTGGGTGGCGGGTGCCGCACAACGGGACAGGGGGGCCCCAGAGAGGGGGACATACACAAATTTATGTGCAATAGATGTTTTCTTTTTTTTTTTTGCATTTCTCTTCGTCCCCCTCCCGGGTGCCTCATCCTCGCAGATCTCATCCCCGAACGTAAGCTGACCAAAACGTACCGGGGACTCGATCTGCTGGATCTGCTGCATGATAAGGCAGCCCCCCTCACTGCTGCTACTCCCATCCTCCTCATCCTCCCCCTCGCTCCCGCTGCCCTCTGAAGGGCTAGAATCAGACGGGAGAGCCATCTGCTCAGGGGCTATCCCGCTATGCGATGCCTGGAGATCACTTACCAGGCCACCAGGCGGTGGGTAGGGTGCGACCTCCTCCACGCATACCTCTTCCTCCTCCTCCACTGCCTGGCCGGGGCCCTGCGACCCCTCCAGAGCCACACCGGTCACGGCTCTGAACTGGTCATCATTCCGCAGCTTCTCCATGAAGGGTCCACTGCCTGCCAATATGGTGCTCCTGCGGTCCTGCAGCTCTTGGATGGCTTGCTTGATTTTCCGGACCGCGGCGGATAGCTCAGGCTTCTTGGTGCCAGAGGCCCTCTCGGACCTCTCCTGAGCTACCCTCAACTCCCCCCAGAGGGAACTTAGCTTTTTTGCGGTGTCCTCATACTCACAGAGGTGCGCATGGACACGGGAGGCATAGGTGACGGTTGCCTCCCTCGCCACCTTGGTACCCCAATCAGGGGGCACCGCTGCAGCACCTCTGCTGGCACTCGACCTACCTCCAGAGGGAGGAGCTGCCGCGGTCGTAGCCTCGGGGGTCCTCCGGGTCTTCATGCTGGAACCCCTGCTGCCTCGGCCTGATGTTGCAGCCATAGCCTGATTGGTGTTCCTCCCACCCCCCGCCGGCTTAGACCGGGAGGTGGGAGCCGGGGGCCCAGCCCCGGAGGCCAGTCCCACTCTGAGCCTTCTTTCCTGGGAAGGGGGCAGACAAAAAGTCCCAGATGGAAAAACAAACCTCCCTTCCCAGGAGCTCTCTCCGCACATAGCTCAGTACAGGAACCTCAGCCGAGTCCTGGAGTCCTCTCCACAGTACAACTCAGGAGTAACTACAGGAGCAACTACAGGAGCTCCTCATCATCAGTCCTCCCGTCCAGCACAACGTACACACTGCTGCGGCTGCATGGCTAATATCCACTGGACTGAGAAGGCCCCGCCCCCTCCGGTGACATCATGATTCCATGAAATCACTCCTCCCCCTCAAGAAATCTACTCCAATCTAGACGCTCCCCTGTTGCTGAGGCGTGGTGACGCTGTAGCTGGGTGATTGCAGTCAGAGTAGTGGTGTTTGGGGTCTGTACTACAGGTAAGAAGATGGGACTGTACCAAGGTGATTACTACATTCAGGACAATAAGTAGCTAGATGTAGGTGTGCAGAATCCCACTCCCAATATTGTCAGGGTCTCTCACCCCCTCGTGTTGCCGGCTGTCAGGCTCCCGCACCCCCTCGTGTCATCGGCTGTCAGGCTCCCGCACCCCCTCGTGTCGTCGGCTGTCAGGCTCCCGCACCCCCTCGTGTCGTCGGCTGTCAGGCTCCCGCACCCCCTCGTGTCGTCGGCTGTCAGGGTCCCGCACCCCCTCGTGTCGTGGGCTGTCAGGCTCCCGCACCCCCTCGTGTCATGGGCTGTCAGGCTCCCGCACCCCCTCGTGTCATGGGCTGTCGGGCTACCGCACCCCCTCGTGTCGTCGGCTGTTAGGGTCCCACACCCCCTCGTGTCGTGGGCTGTCGGGCTCCCGCACCCCCTCGTGCAATGGGCTGTCAGGGTCCCGCACCCCCTCGTGTCGTCGGCTGTCAGGCTTCCGCACCCCGTCGTGTCGTGGGCTGTCAGGCTCCCGCACCCCCTTGTGTCATGGGCTGTCGGGCTCCCGCACCCCCTCGTGTCGTCGGCTGTTAGGGTCCCACACCCCCTCGTGTCGTGGGCTGTCGGGCTCCCGCACCCCCTCGTGCAATGGGCTGTCAGGGTCCCGCACCCCCTCGTGTCGTGGGCTGTCAGGCTTCCGCACCCCGTCGTGTCGTGGGCTGTCGGGCTCCCGCACCCCCTCGTGCCATGGGCTGTCAGGTTCCCGCACCCCCTCGTGTCGTGGGCTGTCAGGCTCCCGCACTCTCCCCTTGTCGTTGTCTGTGGAGAAGATTAATACATATTTTAATTTTTCAGATTTTCTCTTATAAAACAAGATCCCTGAGCTTCTGCCTTTGACCGAAAAAATGGCGTCTGACAAGTCGCTGCTGTCTGCAGAAATGAACACAAGCATGGAGGAAGCGCTGTATGAACAGATGCTGATGAAGGTACGAAAGATGAATTGGAGAGGCCAGCAATCACCGGGTGAATGTCTCCTCCGTCAGCCGCCGGGGGCGCTGCAGTCTCCAACATTTACCTAATGTGTATTGTTGGCTTTAGACCCCTCATAGTTGTACTATTTTGGGGCAGGAAAAATCAGTTTGCAGAACCATCCTGTTCATGTTACTCACTGATTCTCACTTGTTGCCTCATTTCAGGCCAAACAGGAGATACAGAGCAGAATACCGAACTTACCAGAAAGCAGACAGATCAGACCCCAGCCGGGTGAGATGGGCGTCCTCTGATTATTATCCAGATTACTTTGTGCATATTATGTGACAGATACCACAGTGGGGCAGTGGGGTCTTATTGACTACAACGGTCACATGATGCAACCAATGTGGGGGTCACATTGTTTTTTCTTATGCAGTTGATTACATGTAAATGCTGCTTGGCTTTTGCCGATTTTATTGTGTTTTTGTTCACTTTTTGTTTTTATTTTTGTGTTAGGTTTCTGCATTAAAACTCGCACATCCAAAAATACCGAAATCTTTATTAACATCTGCAAGTCGAACCAGATCCCAGCGCCCCCGGACCTGATGGAGCAGGAGTTAGTCAGCATCCTGGAATCTGATGATCCCTCCGGCTATCGAGTCCCCATGAGCCTTGGAGAGCCCCACGTTGAAGTTGATAATAGTACGTTTTTTTGTTTTTTTTTATTTAATACAGCGCGTCTCTTTTTAAAGGGGTAGTCCAGAGATATCCTTAAAGGGGTTAAAATAGCAAGTATTACAACTTACTAATCCTCAATGGTCGAAGGTGCCATCTCCACAGGTTCTGGTAGGTCCACTTCAGTTTGACATCTTGTTGTTGACTTTTGAACTTTTTTGGTTTAGATTTGGGACTTAAAGGGATTGTCCACTACTTGGATTCCCCTTTAAGAACTTATACCACTTATTCATAGCAGCCCTACTAAGGTCAGTGGGTGAGTCGGCACCGCAAAGTATCTAAGTCCTGGTGCACTTTGTCCTACAGGTGGAGGCGGCTGCACGGCATACGACATAGTGATTAATGGCACCTTCTTTGAGAAAATTAAGGTAACTGCAATTGCTTATTCTGACATACGAGCTGTCTGCTCTCCTTTGTGTCAGCTCCTTACTTTGTATTTTTTTTTATTAGAATAATGAGCTTTTCAGGGAATTTTTTATCACCGTGGCCATGGATGGACAAGAGAACAAGTACGAAATGGAGCTGTCAAGAGGTAACGACCACATCACTGATATTTTCCTTGATTTTTCCATCGACCACACAAGGACTTGTTCCTTCATGGAGCAAGTTTACCATATAATATATTGAAAATGTTTATGTACCAACCTGTTGTATGGCACCGTATCAAATGCCTTTGAAAAGTCCAGATAGACAACACCAACTAAGTTTCCCTGGTCCAACCTAGAACTTACCTCCCATAGAATCTTTTCAGATTAGTTTGCAGGACAGATCCCTCATAATCATATGTATAGGTTATTCTTATTGAGGTGCTCCAGGTTAGTATCTCTTAGAAAACCCACAAAGATGTTGCCCACAGTACAAGTTAAACTTACCGGCCTATAAATTCCAGGCTCACATGTTATCCCCTTCTTGAATATTGGTACCACATTTGCTATGTGGGTGTAACGCTGGTGGATATAGACCCACTGCCCCACAGGAGGGTTGTGACTAGGTGTCTACTGGGTCTCCACTAGAACCTCTGGTGGTGAGGATAGACTGGGCTGCCGGTAGACACCAGGTACCACTTCAGGGCAGTCCCCGGGACTGCAGCAGCATTCCGGAGGTACCAGGGTACCAAATACAGGAGAGCTAAGATAAAGACTAGGTCAGACAGTCTGAGATTGGGGCAGGCAGCACAGGTTCAGGATAGAGAAAAATGGCAAGGGGGACAGGGGTTTTTGATACCAGAAAACTCTTTTAACGCTTGCAACCTCTGTTTCTTGACTGCAACTCAAACAGTCGAATCAGTCAGTAAGAATTTAGGGCACTTCCATTGTGATATTTTGCATCAGCATTTGTTAGCAGACGCCAGGAATGGATCCAAAACAGAAGAGGTGAAAGTGTTTCAGTTACTATTTTTCACTGTGTTTGTTCCCCTCTGGTTTTCAGCTTACAAATACTGATGTAAATTAGTGCCAAAAATACTCACTGTGTGAATGAGGCGAGGAAGCTGCTTGTAATACTGTAATAGAAGTCCTTATTCTGAGGATGAGTGCTGTAATTCTTGTCTTCTCTGCTCCATCAAACTCCCCAGAGCAGGGGCAACCCCTGGGGCAAAACTGCTGGCGGCAGATGTCCAGACGTATGACTCAGTGATGTTTGATGGACCCCAAATCCCAAACAAAATGAATCAGACACATACAAAATAAATACACAAAGCATTGCAATTAGGTGTCAAACGTTCTCAACTTTATTTAAATTTACATGACACCGAAAATGGCACAACCCTCGACTCACGAAGAGTCACCCTCCAGTGCTCAGGAGAGGAAAACCCCCTGTGGAGGAAACCTCTAGAGAACCATGGCTGGAGGGCTGCGCTTCCCTTGCGCTTAGAGAGTTAGTGCCGATATATGACGGAGTTTTAGAATTTGTACATATTTACAGAGAACGACATAACAAATATAGACTATAATTGTGATAAACTGGATGTGGGAGAGATCTGGCTGCGATATCTGTCACCACATTTATTGCTGGAACGAATTTAGTTGATCTGATTTCCCAGGTGGATCTACCACTTCTCCCTTACAGATCCAGCTCCGTCTCTCAAGAAGTTGGGTACTTGGTTAAAGGGGTTGCTCATTATGGATAACCCCTAATAGGATGAGTATCCCCTTCCCCTCCCAATTTATCACCCATTAAAGTCAAGGATCCATCCATGAACTCCCAAAGAAGAGCAGCTCTTTGTACATAGTAACAGAAGGGGATCCTGTTTTGGGGACCCCCCCTCTGTTACCTTCCCATGCCCCCGGGGTGTCTAAGAAGACAACCCCTTTCCCTGCTAGAACCTCCAAATTACACCAACGTTGGCACATTACGTGGGGTGGTCAAGCTCAAGGTCCTCAGGCGCATCATCAGTAATGGCGCTGATCGTGGCAGCGCGGCATTCTTTTATGGAATCTTCTTTATGACACTTGTTTATGCCCTCACAATAGTTGTCATGGTTACTACAAAGGCTATTACTGATGCAGGATCCAAGTATTAACCCTTTCATCATTGGTAATTCACTTTCATTATGGAGGCAACTAACTGCACTTGTTACCAAGCAGAAGTCTTATCATTACGGCTTCCCTTAGGCACCATAAGAAATACAGATTATAGAACATGCGTACAAGTGTTTCAGGAGTGTTTTGCACTTTTTAGATCCATAGATTGGGCTTATAACTAGCACTGTACAAAGCCAAAAATTAAGAGGAAATTACTTGTAAAATAATATTATAGGGAATTGCATTTCAAGCATTTTCCTAATGTGCATTCTACATACTTGCATAGTTGCATAGGTTGAAAAAGTTTGAACTTTAATGTCCTAGGTCTACCTCCAAAGTTATACATTTTCTATTACTAGATTATTTATAACCCACAATGTCATGTTTTGTTAAAAAAGTATCCAGCCCTTCTATAAATGCTGTTATACTATCTGCCATTACTATATCTTGTGGTTGGCATTCCACAGTCTGACTGCTCTATCTGTAAAGAATCCTTTCCTATTAAGTTGCCAGATTCGCCTCACCTCCGCTTGTTATGAATGTTCCTGGTGCTTTGTAAGGTCCTGGAAAGTGATAAGTCATGTGCCAGTACTATGCATTGACCACATATGTATTTATACATATAAATGTCTATTTATGAAGGAGATGATAATTACCCTTCATAGAGGTGTTATGATCATTCATAAATTGCTTTCATAGGTTTGATCTCCAGGATTAGGAGAGATTTGGGGTGTAAACTTAATAAACAATGAGTAAAACATCAAAGCAAACGAAAAAGGGTTTGTGACCCAAACTGGTAGGTGAGACCGGCTAGCCCCATATTATACGAGGTCACAACCAGGTTTCGCCTGAGGAGGGCAGCACTAATGAGTCCTCAGGAGCGCATAACCCTGAAATATGCAGCGATTCTACACTACCCATTATAAAAGGGTAATATGCTACTTACTACCATGTTTTAGCTAAGATACAAGGCATACTTGTAAGGAGAGATGAAAAAGGTGATGGGGAACAACATATAAATATACTGAGGAACGCTATACACTAGTGGCCAAAATTGAGTCAACACCCCCAAGATTTACGAATTTTTAGCATTTTGCCAATACAAATACAAATTTCATGAATGTTTTTGATTTCACAGTAAAGTTTTTAAGTAGAAATAAAATCTCATATAGAAACACAATATTAGCAGGAAATTTGTTCATTTGTCAACAAATTGGACACTATTGTCACTCAGATGACTGTGGGAGAAAAGCCATTTATTTGTCCTATTTTCATATCTAACACTAAATGTTATTACTCAGTTGGACAGCCCTTGGCCTTGATGACTGCCTGGCATCTACTTGGCATGCTATCTACCAGTTTGTGTAAATCAGATGGTGTGATGATATGAAGCCATGATTTGATGATGGCTGCAATGAGTTCCTGCTTGTGTGAAGCCCGCTGTTTTGACACCTCTCTTTTGAGGCGAGCCCAGAGATTCTCAATAGGATTGAGATCTGGGCTGTTTCCTGGCCAATTCAATAGCTGGATATTTTTGTCCTTGAACCAAGAGAGACATTTTTTAGCTGTATGGCATGGGGCTCCATCTTGCTGAAAAATAAACGGTGTCCCTTCACTAAATACATCATGTGCCGAAGGAATGAGTTTAGGCTGAAGGACTTCCTTGATGTCCTTTTCAGCATTAACTGTTCCTTCAATTACCTGCAGCCTACCACCTGCATCTCTGGACGCGCAGCCCCCTACCATAACACTCAGAGGATGCTTCATGGTGGGTACTGTACCCTCTGACAACCAGTCCTCTCCAGGTCGTCGTCGAACGTAGCAGACACCGTCGCTGCCAAACATGGGTAGGCGTGTCTCATCGCTCCATATAACATTTCTCCATTGTTCAGTGGTCCATTTACAATGTTCTTTGGCCCACTGCAGACGTTTCTGACGCTGTGAGGCATTCAAAAATGGCTTTTACCTGGTATTCTGGCTCTTAACTCCGCTTTTACCAATCGTCGTCGAATCGTCCGATCGGACACTGTCAAGGGAAGAACATTTCTGCACAAAAAACGTGTCGCTCGGCAGGAAAATCCCCTTGATATTGCGTTTTTTGAGATTTTTTTTTTCCGTTCTTTAGAAACGCTGCAAAAATACTGAAACAATAAACATGAAACTGCTTCAAATCTGCAAGGATTCACTATTCCTGCTTTTCCTGGTACTATCAAACATAGCATTTTTGGGAACTTGGAGCTCTATATTACAAATATGTCCGTCCCTCCAGTTGAAAGAAATTAACATTTTCCTGGAGGGAAGTTTATATTTTACATTATGTCAGTTTTTGTCTATCGATGATAAAGTGCAGTTTGCAGCAATTTTTATTGTGACATATACCCAAATCATTCACGAAAATATTTCACATTCAACGCGCGTCGGACGGGCCTGCGTGCTCTCACATGCCAGGGCTGAGTTTCAGTTCCAGTCCGACCCTGTTAATCATCTATAGTTTCCCTTCAGAGTGGAAAATGCTGAAAAATCGGAAGTTCCTGGGATCCATTTTTGAACAGAATATCAGAACCAAATCAAAACCGATGATTCAGGGAATGGACACAATGTCCCAACTCTAAGGTACAAGTCTATGGCATACAGTCTGTAAAAGACGACAGAGTAGGCTGCTGTTGAGCATCGGCGGCTTCTCTGATGTTCCTCGCTCATCTATGCAGTACATGGTCGGCCATTCAATTGATTGGATGTCTTATAATACCACATTTCCCCTAGGGACACAAAGTATGAAGAGCTCCACTCCTCCTGGTGATAGGTTATACCCAACAGATGGGGCAGCGCCACTCCTCGTGGTGATGGGTTATACCCAACAGATGGGGGAGCGCCACTCCTCGTGCTGATGGGTTACACCCAACAGATGGGGGAGCGCCACTCCTCATGCTGATGGGTTACACCCAACAGATGGGGGAGCGCCACTCCTCGTGCTGATGGGTTACACCCAACAGATGGGGGAGCGCCACTCCTTGAGGTGATAGGTTATACCCAACAGATGGGGGAGCACCACTCCTCGTGGTGATGGGTTATACCCAACAGATGGGGGAAGTTACAGAATGGCTTGTTATGGTGCAAGAACATTGTGGACATTGTTTTTTTTTTTTTTTTTTAACTATTTTGCCTTTATGTTCTTTATTTTTTTCCTACAGACCCTCCCAGCTAATGTGGCACCCCAGGGGTCTGGTTTCCACAGTAATGTAATGTTATGTCTGAGAGCAGGTGGGAGGTCCTTTGGTCAGGGATCCTGTGCATGCCACACCTCCTGCCCAGTCTTGGGAGGGGAAGGACTTCCCCTATATAAACCCGGGGCTGAGGCAGGGTTAGAGAGTTCTGAGAGAAGAAGACAGGGAGCAGAGCTGCTGTATGGGCTCTGCTCCACAGGCAGGCCCTGGCTGGGGCCTGAGCCTGGAGAAAGAAGACAGAACAAGAGTAGAGAAGAGAAGCAGCATAGCAAGAAACATCAGGAGCTCTGTGGGGAGCAGTGTTACAACGAGTCAGGGGCTGGCAGCTGCAGAGCTCGCCCTGACTGAGAAGATTTCTTACCGGACCCGGAGTCCGAGGCTGTGGGGACTAACTCCTACCCAGCAGCAGAAACCGTCCGGCAGAGGATTTCAGGTCCTCTGGCCCAGAAGCCCGAAGGCACGGTCACACGCGTGGGACCAGCACCGCCATCGTGGAGCGGAAGCCATTAGAAGGCCCTGAGTCACCGGCCATACGGGTGAGCACCACACGGTACACTCAGGGATGTGGGCTACTTATACCCGCCTCTAGCAAGGTAGCCAGAAGAGTACAGTTAGTCTGGGAGGCCTACAACTCCGCCTGGCCAGGGGAGATCCCATCTGCTCAAGGACTGACCAGGCCCCAATCGCTAGCCAGTACTCCGGGAGGGTCTATCTTTGTCACCAGTAAAGACCCTGAACTACACAGTACCGTCTCCGAGTGGTTCCTGCTACCCCCATCATCCACGTCGGCTGCCCTGAGGCCATACCCCTCCCGTTGGGGGTTATACCATCCACGCTGCACAATCCTACCACCGGCCTCAGCGGTCTGCCCTGCAGCAGCAGCTCCCTGGCTGCACTCAACGGGTGGCGTAGTCATCTAACATCTACTGCTATAACATCGCCACTTAGTCTGACTCCCTGGGCACGGACCGGGTCACCGCCAAGAGACTACAACCCTCAACAGATCCGGCTCCGGGTAAGCCCCCGTGTGCGAGACGCTACGCGACACAGCAGGCCCAGGGGCGCGTCAATTTTGGCGTAGTCGGCAGGATACGTGCCCGCAACCACCGGGTACTGCGTGCCTGAAAAAGAGACTTTTAAAACTTACCTGTGGTGAAGATTCCCGCCATCCGGCGCCATCTTCAGCCTTCTTCCCGCCATCGGTGAAGATTCCTGCCATCAAGCGCCATCTTCAGCCTTCTTCCCGCCATCCGTGGTGTTTTCCCGCCATTGGACGCCATCTTGAGGATGCCGCGCGGGAAGAAGAGGGGCGTGGACTCCGAAAGCGCGCGAGAACTGAAGCCCCGCCTCACGTCCGGACGTTGCGTAAGGTCCTGGAAGGAGCCCAGCAGACGCCGACGTCACAGGAGCGCGACGGAAGGTCCTCAACCCTGACGATCCACTGCGGAGCCGCGGCCTACGGAAGAGGATCATCGCAAGGTAGGCCACGGTCCACTAGGGGGGAGGAAGATGTCGGATACGGAGGAGAGCTTCACTGCCTCAACCCCCGCCAGCGTCACCGCTGCTGCAGTTATGCCCTTCACCATGCCCTATATCCCGGGAGCAGCTTGGCTACCCCAGTACTCAGGGGAGTCACATACCCTGCATGACTTTAGAGAAAAGCTGGATAGCCTCTTCCAGGTGTACCCCCTCACAGAAGAGCAAAAAGTGAGCATCCTGGTGGCCCAACTAACCGGGGCAGCCAAAAGGGAAGTAAAATCCTGGCCACCTGGGAGGAGGACTGTCGCAGGAATACCAACCCGGCTGAGGGACACCTTTGATGCCCGCACCTCAGCCGAGATCAAGCTTAGATTCTACGGGTGCAAACAGCGGGCACATGAGAGTATAAGGGACTATGCCCTGAACCTACAAGAGGACCCGGACGGGTCTGAAGACTATCCTCAGGAGGAGACAAGGAGAGGACACCGCTGCTGAAGGGAAGTAGCATAAACTGAAACTGTAAATAGTTACTCGTTAGGGTACAAGAACTGCTGCTAACTAAAATATGGTCCCCGTTGAGACAAGTGTGAACTGTTTCCCGTGTGTCCCTATCCCTTACCAGGCTGAGGACTGTGAGCAGCCATTCCTTATTCCCACAGGCTGAGGACTGTGAGCAGCCATCCCTTATCCCCACTGGCCAAGGACTGAGAGCGGCCACCCTGTACATAGTTGGAGCGTAACCCGGGATGGACTAAAGACTGTTAAGGACTCGGGGCAGGACAAACCCCTACCTGGTTACGTCTCCCTGTTTTGGTGAAATGGACACCTTGCTTTTCTTCAGAGACTGCACCCGGTTGCGGACACGCCGTGACCATCTTTATGTGATTTTCTTGTTGTATTATTAATGTTTATATCTTGTTATGTTTTTCTAAAATTTGTTTAGTCCCGGAGTACTAAATTTTACTAGGGGGGAATGTGGCACCCCAGGGGTCTGGTTTCCACAGTAATGTAATGTTATGTCTGAGAGCAGGTGGGAGGTCCTTTGGTCAGGGATCCTGTGCATGCCACACCTCCTGCCCAGTCTTGGGAGGGGAAGGACTTCCCCTATATAAACCCGGGGCTGAGGCAGGGTTAGAGAGTTCTGAGAGAAGAAGACAGGGAGCAGAGCTGCTCTATGGGCTCTGCTCCACAGGCAGGCCCTGGCTGGGGCCTGAGCCTGGAGAAAGAAGACAGAACAAGAGTAGAGAAGAGAAGCAGCATAGCAAGAAACATCAGGAGCTCTGTGGGGAGCAGTGTTACAACGAGTCAGGGGCTGGCAGCTGCAGAGCTCGCCCTGACTGAGAAGATTTCTTACCGGACCCGGAGTCCGAGGCTGTGGGGACTAACTCCTACCCAGCAGCAGAAACCGTCCGGCAGAGGATTTCAGGTCCTCTGGCCCAGAAGCCCGAAGGCACGGTCACACGCGTGGGACCAGCACCGCCATCGTGGAGCGGAAGCCATTATAAGGCCCCGAGTCACCGGCCATACGGGTGAGCACCACACGGTACACTCAGGGACGTGGGCTACTTATACCCGCCTCTAGCAAGGTAGCCAGAAGAGTACAGTTAGTCTGGGAGGCCTACAACTCCGCCTGGCCAGGGGAGATCCCATCTGCTCAAGGACTGACCAGGCCCCAATCGCTAGCCAGTACTCCGGGAGGGTCTATCTTTGTCACCAGTAAAGACCCTGAACTACACAGTACCGTCTCCGAGTGGTTCCTGCTACCCCCATCATCCACGTCGGCTGCCCTGAGGCCATACCCCTCCCGTTGGGGGTTATACCATCCACGCTGCACAATCCTACCACCGGCCTCAGCGGTCTGCCCTGCAGCAGCAGCTCCCTGGCTGCACTCAACGGGTGGCGTAGTCATCTAACATCTACTGCTATAACATCGCCACTTAGTCTGACTCCCTGGGCACGGACCGGGTCACCGCCACGAGACTACAACCCTCAACAGATCAGGCTCCGGGTAAGCCCCCGTGTGCGAGACGCTACGCGACACAGCAGGCCCAGGGGCGCGTCACTAACTCCAAGCAAGTCCCTCATCTCAGAAGTTGAAAGGTTTGGGTTACTTTGAGGTTTAATGCATGCATTTACTTTTTTTAGAATCCCATCTTACAAAAGATATAGGATATCCAACTTCTTGGACTCCAAGAATAAGGGGGCTGCAGCCTGGAAGTAACCCCGCTGCCCTTTTTAAAGAATATGCTGGAGTGGGGCAGCTACCCGGATATTCACTGTGCAGGAGAACTGCAGCTAAGCCCATTCACTTTTCTGGATCTATGCTGTCGTTCCGCTGCACAGTGGAGGCCATGATGCCAATGTGCAGGGAATGACTGTGAAAGGGGCTGTTCCTCATTACAAGCATCAGTGCCACTTTATTATATTAGAGATTGACCCCAACAGATCATAAATTGATGGTGTACTCTTTAATATACTGCTTCCTTCCTTTTTTTATCAGTTCACCCGTGAAACCAGATTACATGATTGTGGCGGAACCTCCTGTAGGACACCCAAGTTTTCTGGTGGCTGAAATCTCTTTACCTAAAGTGGTGAGACCCTCAGATGTGGTTTAGGATTGTGATCTTTTTGCATTTCATGTGATTTCCAATAGTCTTCCCTTAGGCTATGTGCCCACGATGCAGAAATGAAGCAGAAAATTTCTGCAGCATTTCTGCATCTCCCTGGCAGAAAAAAACGCATGCAGATTGTGCATGCGTTTTTCCTGCATAATACATGCGGATCCACATGCAGATTCACATGCGTTTCCGCATGCAGATTGACAAGCACTTTCCAGGCGATAGCATCACTTGGAAAGTGCTTGACAACTAGGTCACACTGTATAAATCCATGCAAACAGCATGGATTTATACAGTGTGAAACGTAAAAATTAAAACAAATAAAGCTATACTCACCCCCGAGGCCCCGGCGTGGCTGCAGCGCTGCTTCCTGGCTGGTTCCCGGCTGCCGGCATATCGCGAGACAGAGCGGTGAAGGGCCTGCGGTCACATGACTGTGACGTCACCGCAGGTCCTTCAGCGCTGCTGGCATTCAGAGAGAAGACGCCGGACAGGTGAGTATAAACTTTATTTGTTATTTTATTGTTTTTTTACAGGTACAATGGTACCCAGGTCTGGATGAGAGTCTCCTCTCCTCCAGAACTGGGTACCATCCGCACATAGAGACGCATAGAAGCCGCTTGTACAAATGTACAGTCGTGGTTTCTGTGCGTCTCAATGCAAGTCAATGGCGGGAGTTCCGCTGCGCTTCCGCAAAATTAAATGACATGCTGCGGATTTTTGTACGTAGCATAAACGCTGCGGAAAAATCCGCAGCATGTGCATAGAACATGCGGAATCCCCTTGGGGACCATGGGGTGCGGATTACCTAGCGTTTAACAAGCGTTTATGCTGCGGAAATTCCGCAGCATAAACGCTTGAAAAACGCTACGTGGGCACACAGCCTTATTAAAAGTCTGTGCCAACCTCGTGCTACCAGTCCTCCTCTGCCAACTTTTATCATCACAGCTTTGATGTGTCCACAGTAGCCAATTGCTGGCAGTTGTGACACATTTGCTGGATGATGATGATATAATTTTTTTTTCATACCATGGTGGGTTGTTTGCAAGCTATTGGAATGGGAAAGAATGACTCTGTCACCAGAGAACGACTGTTCAAACCAAGCACAGACGCCCGGTGCTTCACAGCGGGACCAGTCATTTATATAAACCTTCCCCCCTGCTTGTTTCCCCTCCATCTCCACCATCACCTCTTCTTTGACAGTTCTGGCTTCATAGATCCAGAGAGGAGATAGAGGGAAAACAAGCTGGTGGGAAGATGTATATATTATACTAGATGGTGGCCCGATTCTAATGCATCGGGTATTCTAGAATAGGTATGCGGCCGACCGGGCGCAATGAGCAGAGCTGTGTTTAAATTTTGCGCCAAAATCGCTGATTGGTCACGGTTGCCGGCCTCGACCAATCAGCAAAGCGGTGTTAAAATTTGGCGCCTAAATCGCAGATTGGTCACGGCCGGCGGTCACGACTAATCATCAGAGCGGGGTTTAAATTTGGCGCCAATAATGCTGATTGGTCGCGGCCAGCGAACGTGACCAATCAGCAGAGCGGTATTTAAATTTGGCACCAATAATGGTGATTGGTCGCTGCCGTGACCAATCAGTAGAGCTGTGTTTAAATTTGGCACTAATAATGCTGATTATTCACGACCGGTAACCGCGACCAATCAGCAGAGCGGTGTTTAAATTTGGCGCCAATTTCTCTGCTTGGTCGCGGCTGGCCACTGCAACCAATCAGCGAAACGGTGTTTAAATTTGGCGCCAATATGGCTGATTGGTCACGGCCGGTGGTTGCGACTAATTAGCAGAGCGAGATTTAAATTTGGCGCCAATACTGCTGATTGGTCGCGGCCGGCGACCGTGACTAATCAGCAGAGCGGTGTTTAAATTTGGCACCAATATTGCTGATTGGTCGCGGCCGTCGACCGCTACCAATCAGCAGAGCGGGGTTTACATTTGGCGCCAAAATTGCTGATTGGCGCGTCCACCAGGTGCGAACAATTAGCAGAGCGGGGTTTAAATGTGGAACCAAGATCGGTGATTGGTCGCGGCCGATATTTAAAATTGGCGCCCAAATTGGTGATTGGTCGCGGGCAGCGCCCGCGACCAATCAGCGATTTTTAACACAAATGGACCTTTGTAACACCATGCGGATACTGTGGGGACATCAGCGGCTAGGGTGTGAAGGGAGACCGGGGAGCGGCGCTGCGGGTCAGGATACTTCTGCTCCGAGCGCCCGCTCATGTCCCGGGTTCTCCGAGCGGAAGTACCCGCACAGGCAGCGCCGCTGACATCCATGCGGCTAGGGTGTGAAGGGAGGACCGTGGAGCGGCGCTGACATCCAATTGGTCGCGGCCGCTATTTAAATCTGCCGCACAAATCGGTGATTGTTCGCTGTCTTGGCCCGCGACCAATCACTGATCTTGGCGCCAAAGTTAAACACTATTGTGCTGATTGGTCGTGGACGCTGCCCGCGACCAATCACCGATTTGGGCGCCAAATTTAAATATCGGCCGTGACCAATCACCGATCTTGGCTCCAGATTTAAACACCGCTGTGCTGATTGATCGCGGCCGATATTTAAATTTGGCGCCCAAATCGGTGATTGGTCGCGGTCAGCGCCCGCATCCAATCAGCACAGCGGTGCTTAAGTTTTGCGCTAAGATCAGTGATTGGTCGGGTCCGAAGACCGCGACCAATCAACGAATCGTCTTGGTGAGGACCGGGGAGCTGCGCTGCCTGTGCGGCTACTTACGTTGCGAGACCCCGGGACATAGCGGGCGCTCGCAGCAGAAGTATCCCGACCCCCAGCGCCGCTCCCCGGTCCTCCCTTCCGCATGGAGGTCAGCGGCGCCGGCGGTCCTTCCGCTGCTACCGGCCGGGAGATAAGCGCCTCGCGCCGCTCATCTCCCTGCTGCATCTCCGTCCCGCAGATGGGTCCAGCGGTAGGGTTCTTTCTGCTGTTGCCGGCCGGGAGATGAGCGCCTCGCGGCGCTCATCTCCCGGCTGCATCGCCGCTCCGCTCCGTCCCGCAGATGAGCCGCTAACGGCCGCCATCTTTTTTCAGAAATCCCGCGGCGCTGATTGGCCGCTGCCGGACCAATGAGCGACGCGGGATTTCCTGGACAGACAGACAGACAGACGGGATAAGACGATTATATAGTAGATTATTTAATTATATAGTGCCATTGATTCCATGGCGCTGGTGCATATAAATGATGTTATAATGATGATATAAATGATGAAAGAGGCTTGTTGCGATAGTGTAGAACACGCCGCTCTTTATTTTTTCTACATTAATGCGACATTTGGAGGAATCGCACAGAAAATGCTTTAAATGTATTTATTTTTTAATTTGATTTTTCTCATGTCCATGATTCACATTGCGTTAAATGAGGCATAATGAAGATTAAGAATGTTTCAGCTGTATCCTTCATCAGACAGGATAATGTAGCTTAAGGGGACCCACTTGGTTAAATATAGGGGTCAGTTCTGGTCTTCCCAAAAAGCAGATTAAGTAGTCACCACACGGGAATCTGGTGATTACTGGGTTTGCTTTTGGGGACCCCAGATTTCTTCATATAACCGACTGGGCCTTCTGCCTAATGAAGGCTACATTATCTGAAATTCTGGTACCATTCATTATGCCTCACTTAAAGGGGTTGTCTGTCACTTTAATATTGATGATCTATCCTAAGGATATTCCATTAGTATTAAAGTGGTGGACAACCCCTTTTAATGCCGTGTGAATCATAAAAAATATTTGAAGCATTTTCTGTGAGCAGTTACTCCAAGTGTCAGATTTAATGTATGAGACGTCTGGAGCTACACAGTAACTTCTAGTTGGCCACATATCAAGATAAAAGTTTAGATTTTTGTGCACTTGTTGGTTACAACTTTCTTTCCCGTACAGAAGCATTCAGCGACATAAGCGTTGTTACCACGCTGGTCTTCTCTTTACAGTCTTCTGCTAGATCTCGTGTTGGACTTGGGTGAAGACAGAATAGTCTTAGTCGGACGTCCCGATTTGTATCATCTAGACGTCTTCATTCCTTACAATATCATCCAAGAACAAAGTGGAGCTCAGTTCAACAAGGACAGTAAGGTGAGACAATAAAGCAAAGTTGGACATGTCTTATAGCCCATTCTGAAATCTCCTTCTTAAAGAGGTTCTCTGAGAAAATGTATAAAATAAAATTTTAAAAAATGTATACATTTATTTAGCAAAAATAAATTGTTTTAATTAGGGGATAATTCTATGTGAATACTTTTATGCCCAAGAATGGCAAAAGTATTCTCGGAGTGATACCTTTACTGGCTAACCAGAAAAAAAATATATATATGCAAGCTTTCAGAGCACAGAGGCTCCTTCTTCAGGCAATATTACAAATGAATTCATAACATTTGTAATCCTGCCTGAAGAAGGAGCCTGTGTGCTCTGTAAGGAGATTTTTGTGTACTCATCGTCAAATCTCTTTCTCTTAGCCTCTAATTGGGGGACACAGGACCTTGGGTGTTATGCTGCTGTCCACTAGGAGGCGACACTAGGCTTAATCTGAAAAAGATTAACGGTGGCTCCTCCTCTGCAGTATACACCCCCTGACGGCATCAGCCATGTTCAGTTTTGTGCAAAAGCAGTAGGAGGAACGTAACATGAATAACATAATTATGCCTATAAGAAGGCTACCGCCCAGTGGAGAATGTGTGTCACTTCTCGCATCGTCTGGGCACTGCGGGTCCCCCCTTGGTGATTTACGTATGCCACAGCCGTGGCATTGTCTGACTGTACTCTGATGTGAGTGGCTGCCAGTAAATGATGGAAGGCTCTCAACGCCAGGAGAATGGCACGAATATCCAAGATGTTGATGGGCATGGTCGCTTCTGTTGGGGACCACTTGCCCTGTGCTCTGTGGTGCAGGTGTACCGCATCCCAACCCATCAGGCTCGCATTGGTGGTCAGAACCTTCCATTGACTCGTGAGAAAGGATTTCCCCTTTGTTAGCGAGGTTGGTTTGAGCCACCAGTGCAGGGATCTCTTGGTTGATGACGTCAACTGAAACTCCCTGTCGAGGGAAAAAGGATTCCTGTCCCATGACTTGAGGATGGCTAGTTGGAGAGGCCTGAGGTGAAGCTGGGCAAATGGGACCGCTTCTATTGCCGCCACCATCCTACCAAGGACTCTCATGGCAAACCGGAGAGACTGAGGGGGTTTGCGAAGTAGGATGCGGACCCCTATTCGGAGAGGCAGTGCTTTGTCCTTGGGGAGGAGTACTAGACCCTTGAGGGTGTTGGATAACATTCCCAAAAAGGTCAGAGATTGACTCGGGGTTGGTGATGACTTTTTCAAGTTGAGCCGGTGCAATTGGTATATGGAGGCATGCGTCTTGAAAGTCTATGGAGGCGAGAAATTCTCCCGTCTCCATGGACGCAATGATGGACCGAAGGGACTCCATGCGAAAGTGACGTACCCGTACTTATTTGTTGAGCTGTTTTAGATCCAATATGGGCCGTACGCTGCCTCCTTTTTTGGGGACTACGAATAGATTTGAGCAGAACCCTTGGAAGCGCTTGGCCGTAGGGACCGTTACTAAGACACCTGCTTGGAGAAGTAATGAAACCGCGTGGTGGAAGGCACGAGCCTTGGCTGGCGGTTTTGGGGGAACAGACAGGAAGAATCTGTTTGGCGGGTTGGAAGTGAACTCTATCTTGTATCCTGAAGACACTAGTTCCCTGATCCACCTGTCTTCTGTAATAGGCAGCCAGAGCTGGTGAAAGAGCAAAAGACGGCCGCCTACAGGTGGGGTGTCTTCCAGAGTTCGTGAGTCATGATGAGGAGGAAGTGCAAGACTTTCCTCCCTTAAATTTTGACTGGCCTGCCTTTGTTTGCCAGGTTTTGTCCGACTTTTGCGTCGACCTCGAGTTGTCCCAGCGTGGAGCGCGGCTGTTATTCTTTGCTGGTCGTGAGACGGATCAGCCGGAAGAGTTCCGAAAGGATCGGTAACGTGCCTGATTGCGCTTTTTGTAAGTGTGTTTGGGCTTCAGTTGGGGGAGAGAGATACTTTTACCCCCGGTGGCGTTGGATATCATTGTGTCCAACTGTTCACCGAAAAGCCGACCACTGAGGTACGGGAGGTGAGTGAGGGACTTCTTTGAAGCTGCATCTGCTTTCCATTCCTGCAGCCAGAGGATACACCGAATTGTGATGAAGCTATCCCGGCTGCACCCATTGCAGAATCCAGAGCTGCATGGAGCTTGTAATCTACCACGACTGCTATTTGGGCCGCTTGGTCCGACAGTTCAGGGGTAGGTATTTTGTAGGCCAGTTTGTAAATTTTGGGCCCAGGCCAGGATTGCCTTGGCAGCCCAAAAAAACTGAGGCGAACGTTAGAGCCAGGGAGGCCCCTGCGGCCTCGAAAATTGAACGGGCCATGCGTTCCACCTGCCGGTCTGCTGTGTCCCTGAGGGTTGAGCTATCTGGCAGAGAAAGTGCTGCTAGTCTGGAGACTGGAGGATCCACTTCAGGTGGATCTGTCCACTTTTTGGTGACCTCCTGTGGAAAGGGGTACCGCGCCTCCAGATATTTGCGATTAGTAAACTTTTTCTCAGGTTGTGAGAACTGCTTTTTAAGGATCGCCTTAAACTCTGGGTGGTCAAAGAACACCTTAGGCGGTTTCAGGACTCCTTCAAAGGAAATTTTATGTCCTGGTGTCTCCAGGGGTGGATCGGAGATGTCCAGCACCCAATGGATAGATGAGATTAAATCATCAACTAGCACTGTATTGCCCGGGCGAATAGGGATCAGGGACCCTTCGGTTTCCTTGTCTGAGTCTGAATCACAGATGTCTTCCGAATCCTGTATCTCGCTAAGGCGACTCCTGCTGGGAGAACCGGAGCGGAGACCTTCTCTGGTCGGGGATGGCTGTGGGGATCTGCGTTGTCTGTCCCTGTCAGGGGACGGTCTAGATGAGCTGTGAGTACGGTGTCTCACACTGGAAGGGGATGACCGTGTGGTATGGGATGATGCAGATGGGGCCAGCGATGCAGAGTGGCTTTGCAGAGGGGGCCAGCAATGCAGAGAAAGTTATAGACTTCACAGCCGAGTCGAGACTGTAGCTGTAATTTTATCCCACCTTAGTGTGCTGTAGTACAGCGCCGGTAAAATCCAAGATCCTGTGCTCCCCAGAGACCAGCTGGCGACCGGTATGTGAAGCGTTAACTTCCTTCCGTTCTCCCTCTGCTGGTTAATGGCCGCCGGAGTGTGGAGAAGAAAGGGGGCGGAGCGCTGGAAAGGCGGCCGTATTGCTAGAAAGCGCGCCCTTTCAGTTCGTCTCCGCCCCCTGTATGACACTGTGTAGTGTCATATTGGTCATCCGGGGGGCGGGGCGCGGAGAGTGGGCGGCGGCTTCAGCTAGGCGGTGTAAATTTAGAATGTATGCCCAAAAGGGCTGCAGGCCGGCGCGGTAGTCCGAGGGGGTACCGGATCTGAATCGGACCCCCCCCCCGGTTTTTAATGGCAGGAAAGGCGGTGGGATACTATATTAAAAGGGAGCCCTTAAAGGGTTCCTCTGAGGCACTGTAGCGCTGGTGCCGGCAGAGAGACAGAGCTAAAGCCAGCCTGTGTCTCTGTGTGCCCTTCTGCCAGTACTGTCCCCCGGTCCATCAGGAGTCTGCAGCGGAGCTGCGATTCCTGAACGTTGGTGCAGAGCGACAGCTACTGGGAGCTATATATTGCTGTCTGCACAAATCCTACCTGCGGTGTCTAAACCTAATGCCCCCATGAGGGGGATTGGGGAGTGTCAGGCAAAATGTATTTTTGTCCTAGTTTTAAAAATGAGAGATGTCTTAAATCTCCATCCCCTGCTCATTTAGAATGGTCCTACATAGAATTCACTCTTGCTTTCCCCAAACAAGGAATTTTTATTACCGCCATAAAACCTCAGCCAGAGCAAGCATACTGGTGTAAACTGGAAATTCCCTCCAAAATCCTATTGTCTAACTGTACAAACTTTTAATGTCGAGTTTAATAATGCACATGACTGTCACAAACACAGGGACCACATTTTTGGGATGTTCACCTTTTTCCAATTATGCCGGTATATCTTACATAACTGGGAAACCACCAGAAACCCAGGAAATGGGTTCTGATATTTGATATCCATCTTCATGAATATTGGTGACGGCAAACATGATGTATCCATCTTGGATGTGAGACCCCCCCATACCAAGATATGAAATCTGAAGGCTTTTTATGTCTTAGGCAGCTGGGTGGGTTCACAAAACCGTGTGAGGTAAACAACATGGGTGTCTCCTAGTGTTTTGGCCCCTTACTAAAAACCAGAACGGACATTTTACTTCATTCTTAACCAGGGACGTCAGACGCAAGCACTCTTCGCTGCATGGAGGAATCACACCTAGTTTCCGGGGAGCCGTGCACCCCACACAATCTGAGACCATCACCTCGTGGCGCAGGTTTTGCTATTATTTACCCCTTGTATTTTAATAACTGTTTTATGCATATATGTAAATTGTCTCTTTTATAAAATCTTGTATATCTTTTGTAAACACTGCCCACTTTCGGGAGTATTTCATTATTATTTACCAGCTTCGTTCTTCTTGTCCTATGTCGAGCAAACACGTTCCTCACCCGCTAATTCACGTTACCTAACAGGTACCCGATCAACCTGTTAAGCGATCGGTGGTGGCAGTATACCGGTATTTGTGATATTGTGGTTTGAGGGTGGCTGGACGGAGGTATATATACGTTCCTGGAAGGAACTGGTGGTATATATACGTCCTGTCACATCACGTGCCACAATAGTCGACATAAATTAGAGCAGCTGCGCCCGTGCTTATCCTCGGTCAATACCGTGGTTGACCAGCAGGATAAGGGGGCGCCAGAGGGCTGCAAGGTCTGACCAAGTGTTTTTCGTGACAGGGAGGGTGCTGCCTTCACAGTCAGGAGGCTGTAATCCTCCCTCCACCTCAACCCAAGACCAAAAGGAATTGGGGAAGGAGGGGGGGTCTCAACTTCGAACCAACACCCGAGGGGCTGGGGAAGGAGCGACATGGTAAGGAGACGTCTCGACTTCAACTGTGCACCCCTAGAAGGGGGCAGAGGAGGAGCCATGCCGGGGGTCTCTCCAGAGACCCACTTATCTTCATTTGTAACTCCATGGAAAAAGAAAAAATCAGAAAAAAATGGAGTAAAAATCTTTAGGTGTGCCTTCTTGCGACACTAAGCAAAAAACTGAACATGGCTGACGCCGTCAGGGGGTGTTTACTGCCGAGGAGGAGCCACCGTTAATCTTTTTCAGATTAAGCCTAGTGTCGCCTCCTAGTGGACAGCAGCATAACACCCAAGGTCCTGTGTCCCCCAATGAGGCGACAGAGTAATATATTTTTTTCTGGTTAGCCAATAAAGGTATCACTCCGAGAATACTTTTGCCATTTTTGGGCATAAATGTATTTACATCAAATTTTCTGGCTAGCACGGTACCACAATATAAATTTGTACTGTACATCGCAATTACAGGATAATAATTGCTTATGGACATAATGGCCAACGATGTCAGCAGCCATCCATCCTAGATGGGTGAAGGTAAACTGTTTGAGACGGACATCTCTGACCTACCTGTCAGAATCAAGAATTTGCATCTATGTCATCGATTGACTGACTGATCACGTCCATGAGTCAACATGCTGTAAACCTGTCATGATGAGTGAGCAGATAGATAAGTTCCTGTCAGGGTGAGGGGCAGCATCCTATCACAACATATAGTTGCCCAGAGACATCTGAATGCATCGGCTTTCCTTTATGCCATTCATCAAACATGTCGTATATTTTGTGTATAGCGAGTCACAAGCCTCGCACTGCTCTGCGTCTTATCATTGGTTCTATGAGCTGCAGTAAAACGTGACGTATATTCCAGGTGCTGACGATCACAATGCCGGTCCAGCCAGCATAGCGGTGGGCTCAGAAGATCAGCTTTGGAAAACGTTCCTCTTATATAGATCCTGTGGATCCTACTTACATTCGCTGCTGTTTACATTGTATGCTTACAATTCTATTTAGACTTCAATATGACTCCAGAATAAATTTTTGTCTTTCTTATACTTGCCGTATATTTTTCCCAAGGAGGGAGTTTAGGTATTGTGCTTTTTTCTTTTTTTTTTTTTATTTCTACTGTAATATTTCATAATATCTGTGAATAAGTCTTGAAAATAATTTGCATTGAAAAGGTTGAGATCCTCTGAATCTACATGGATTTTTAGGAATTAAAAATCTACAGCAGTAAATCTGCAGCAGAATTTAAATTTTGCACCATGTCTGGATTTAGTAGCAGCTGCCCCTTTAAATGGAATATGTCAGCAGGTTTTTGCTACCCCATTTGAGAGCAGCATAATCCGAGGCCCTGATTCCAACGATGTATCACTTACTGGGCTGCTTGGTGTTATTTTGATAAAATTACAGTTTTTTTTTCTCATGCAGATCTCTGAATGCTGAGCTCTGTATAATAACCCCACCCACACCACTGATTGGCAGTTTATATACAGTGTACACAGAAAGCTGCCAATCAGTGGTGGGGGGCGTGGTTGGACTACGTGGCAGCAGGTTTACTAGTCCTCTAGTGATAATCTTCTGCTGATAAAAGTGTGATTTTTATCAAAACTACAACAAGCAGCCCTGTAAGTGAGACGTCCCTAGAATCAGGGTCTTTGTCTCTACATCATGCTGCTCTCAACAACAACCAATATATAGTACATCCGACAAGGGGTCAATGTGTTAAAAAAGAACTTTATTATAACAATTTGGGTACATGGCGGCAAAAGAAAAGAGCACACACACATATATATAGTAATACCATATAATAGTGAGGAGGTATAATGTAAATATTTGAATTGCAGAGACATCAGGGCTGGATAGTAGTAGCTCCAATTGTGCTAATGCATACTGATAGTATATCCTAGGTCACATAGTAAAAGGATATAATCCTAAATAATAAAAGCCAATATAGGCATTCCCAAGATAATGACCTTTTGGTATATACATATATCAAGGGTTGTATTATATCCAAGTAGGTTAATTCCCAAGTAACAATAATGTTGCATTGGATTCATTCATACCTGGTATATATTGTCTGCACGTCTTGCAATAGCTCTGGGCTCAATGGTCCTACTCCTAGTGTGGCGCTCACCCCATCATGCTGCTCTCAGAATAGCCAAGAAAAACCTGCTGACAGATTCCCTTTACAAATAGCTGAAATGGCTCCTAGATACCAGAGAAGGAAAACTTTATTAAAACGGTTTTGTTTCCTAAATAGAAAAGCAAATTAAACACCACTGGATAATGTGGTGTGTGAAACCGTCCATTGGATTGCTGTTTCGGGTGGGCTCAGGAGCAGAGCCCCCATCCTACACAGCCGACATCTTGCTGTAACAGCAGCGGCCAGAGCGGAGCGTGAATCACTGCTGTTTAACCATTTATATGCCGTCAATCACTGATGACAAGTTAAATAGCGCAATCGCCGGTACGCTATGCAATGTTACTAGAATTTTTTTTTTTACTTTTCCATCTCCTTGAATTACTTGTTGTGGTTTGCGGATCCATTGACTGGCCAAGTGGAAGGGCTGCAGCCGATCATTCATGTACGTAGCAGATACACATTTCCATGTGTAAATAGGCCCTTATAGAAATCAATCAATAGAACGTATACCTGGATATCTAGGTTTATTCTTTGCATACATTTAAAGAGGTATAAGTCATGGCATATTACTAGGATGTCATTCTTGGGGGTCTGACAGCCTAATTTAGAAAGAAGTGGATGCATTATTTTCCCCTCACCCATTACAACACACCTTGAGAGAGGGATCCGCCCCACCAAGGACAGGAAACCGTCTGAAATAAAAGGGCGGTACCTCTCCCTTGCTTCAGTTGGTTTCCTGTCCTTGATGGGAACCTGTCTGAAGAAGGGTGTCTTCTTACCTGGGCCCGTTCCGGTGTGGAAGTGCGGGCACCTGCCTGTGCACCGGGTTCCGGGTCCCAGAAGCGCCGTCCGCGGTTCCCTGGAGCCGTGTTCGAGCAAGCGCATGCGGTTATGAGGGCTCCGGCTCCCCGCAGACCGCTGCGCTGTCCTCTCCCTGCCGCAGGCTCCTGGGTGGTCGCACGCTGGGAGCAGTGTCTTCCGGATATGACGCGCCTGACGTCACGGCGCGGTGCACACTTGGAGAGGCGTGCCCGATGACGTCGGGGGCTGCACCCGGAACCAAGATGGCGGCGCCCTGTAAACGCTTGCCGGCCGTTTTTTTTCAAAGATCGGCCGGTGGGTGTCAGGAGGGGGGAGGACACATGGACCGGAGGAGGTCCGGATGTGCCCTATTTAAGGTGGGGGCCTCCTGACAAGCGCTGCTTATACTCAAGCTCGGGTGTAGCAGCTATGGCAGACCAGGACAGCTAGGTGCAGCAGCAGCTGACCCCTCCACCGCATCAACGCCAGCGGAAGAAGCAGTCGGACACCTCGCACACGGACGGCCGCTCCAGCAACCGCAGCGGCAGCAGGAGGAGTAAGGTGTCGGACGCTTCAGGGCCATCCAGAAGGGATTCATCTTATGTCCCGCCACAGCCTCAAAATCCGGTACCCTTTTGTGACTTCAGGGGTGAGTGATCTTCGTGAATGTCACTTAATAGTAATGGAAAGTTATTATGTCCTTCATTCCTTAGGAAGAAGAGTAGCGGCAAAAAGAACCCACTGGGTTTGTTCCTTATGCCAGGCCCCCCTTTCCATAGATTGGCAGAAACAGCTTTGTGCAAGCTGTATTAACCAAACGATAGCGGAGAGCACCCCGGATTTCGCTTCTAATTTGAGGTCCGTAATCCGTTCAGAGGTGCAGGATTCCCTGTAAGGCTTACTAAAGTGGAAAAAGAGATCCCATAAAGATATCTCCTCTGACTATGATTTATCCTCCCAGTCAGAGGATCTTTGCCTCGGCATCCTCCTCTTCATCAGACAGTGGTAGGCCCTGTTTCCCTATTGAGGATACTGACAAGTTGGTCAGAGCGGTCAGATCTACCATGGGGTTGAGGGAGGAGAAGGCAGCCAGGTCCCTGGAAGATATGTTCGCAGGCCTGGAGGAAAAAAAGACGCTCCTTTCCAGTGAATCCCCAAATTCAGACCCTTATAGACCTGGAATGGAGGAAGCCGGAGAAATCAGGAGTATTGTCCTCATCCTCTAAAAGGAGGTACCCCTTCGAGGATAATGTCTCTGAGTCCTGGGACAAAATTCCTAAAGTTGGCGGGTCTGTCGCCCGATTATCCTAAAGATCGTCCCTACCCCTGGAAGATTCGGGCAGTCTAAAGGATGCTCTGGATAAGAAGGCAGATTCCTTCCTGCGTCACACCTGTGAAGCAGCAGCAGGGGGCCTGAAGCCAGCGGTAGCAGGCACTTGTGTCGCTAGGTCACTTATGGTGTGGCTTCAGCAATTAGGAGACCAGCTAAAGGATAAAAAGATGTCCAGAGATAAAATCCTCTCCAATCTGCCTTTGCTACAAGCAGCATCTGCTTTTTTGGCCGACTCCTCAGTGGATTCAGTTAAACTCGCTGCCAGGTCTGCAAATTTGTCTAATGCTGCCAGACGAGCCCTGTGGCTCAAGGGTTGCCCGGGAGATCTACAATCTAAGCATAAGCTTTGTTCTCTTCCTTGTGATGGTAAACTTTTGTTTGGCCAAAATCTGGACGAGTTTTTGGAGAAGGCTGACGACAGAAATAGAGGTTTCCCAGGGTTCACGGGGGAAACAAAAAGGTCCTATTTTCGGAAGAAGAGATTTAACCAGGGTCGCCCTCCGGGATAAAGGAAAAGATGGGAGCCCAGATCTAAAAAGGACTCTGGTTACATGCTTGGAGGACCATCCTCCAGTTATAAAAAATCTCCCCAATGACGCGAGGCTAGAGGTCGGGGGAAGGCTTTCCCATTTTATCCCAGCTTGGGAAGCCATCACTTCAAATCCCTGGGTGTTGGATATCATAAAGAACGGCCTAAAGATACGCTTCTGTCAGGTCCCTCACCGAACCTTCATGATCACCTCCAGGAGGAAGTCCAGGGAGGAGCAGATGGCTCTAGAATCAGAGGTATTAGACTTAGTCAACAAGCAGGTCCTTCACGAAGTTCCAGTTTCACAATGGGGAGGGGATTTTATTCCCCCCTGTTTGTGATAAAAAAACCAAATGAGTCCTTAAGGACCATTGTCAACCTCAAAAGTCTAAATCAGCTGATAATCAACCAGACTTTCAATATGGAATCAGTGAACTCTGCAGTGAAACTCTTACACCACAATTGTTTCATGGCAGTCATCTACCTAAAAGATGCCTACTATCACGTCCCAATCCATCCAGACTACCGGAAGTACCTAAGGGTAGCCCTGTTCATCCAAGGTCAATTGAGACATTTCCAATTCACTGCCCTACCTTTTGGACTCTCGATAGCACCGAGAGTATTTACAAAGGTTATAGCGGAGGTGACAGCTTTTCTCCGAATCAAGAACGTGGTGATTGTTCCCTATCTGGACGACTTTCTGATAATAGGGAAATCGGAGGACCACTGTTCCTCTCAACTTTTAGAGGTCCAGACAGCTTTATATCACCTGGGGTGGTTAATAAATATTCAAAAATCAAAGCTATCCCCCTCAAGGACTCAGATCTTTCTGGATTTGACCCTAGATTCCCAACGCCAATCCTGTTTCCTCCCGGAAGACAAGGTTTGCAAAATAATCAGCCTGGTCTCAAGGGCAATAAGGTCTCCCGTGATGTCCTTGAGAGAAGCAATGTCCCTACTAGGCTCCATGACTTCCTGTCTCCCGGCAGTCAAATGGGCCCAGAGTCATATGAGGCTTCTTCAGTGGGAGGTCCTGTCGGCTCAGAAATCCTTCAACGGACATATAGGAAAAAAAACTCTCCGTCTTTGGAGACAGTAAACTCCCTCTCCTGGTGGACAAACAGGGAGAATCTGACCGCAGGCTTACAATGGTCCAAACCAGTCGACCACACAATTACAACAGATGCAAGTGGCTCCTGCTGGGGGTGTCATCTGGCAGAGTTCTCAGTTCAGGGGCTCTTACTACGTCACGAAAAAGAAGCGTCATCAAACCTAAAAGAGCTTTTGGCCGTGGAGAAATCCTTGATAAGCTTCCTTCCCCACATACAGGGTCGCCATGTCCAGATCAGGTCCGACAATCGGACGACAGTGGCATATATAAATCACCAGGGAGGAACAAGATTTCACTCCCTTATGGTAGTGGCAAACAGGATCCTGCATCTAGCAGAACAACATCTCCCATCCCTCAGTGCTCTTTTCATCTGGGGGTATAAAATTCAAGAGCAGATTTCCTCAGTCGCCACACTTTAAGACAAGGAGAGTGGCCTCTAAACCCGATAGTCTTCCAAAAGATTATCCAGATATGGGGGTCACCGGACATATATTTGTTCGCCACCAGGGCGAACAGGAAGGTGGAGAGATTCTGTTCACTAAATCCAACAGAGAATCCCTATGCTGTAGACGCTCTCCACATTCCCTGGAAGTTCAGGAAGGCCTACGCCTTTCCACCGATAGTGATGATCCCGGCAGTTGTGAGGAAAATTCGGGAGGAGGGGGCGAGGATAATCAGATCCCTGGGTCCTGCCTGACAGGCCGGACCTTCTCATCCAGGGGCCAATATTCCATGCACAAGCCAAAGGTTTCCATCTGGCGGCTTGGAATTTGAGAGGTTGTTACTGAGCAATAGGGGGTTTTCACCAGGCCTAGTTTCTACCCTGTTGGGTAGTTGAAAGCCCATAACAACTAAAATTTATTCCAGAATCTGTTGAAAATTCCTGGATTTTATAGACTCCCCATTGTCGGATAAACCTCCAGTTAGAGAAGTCCTAGAGTTTTTACAAAAGGGACGTGACCTAGGGTTGGCTACGGGAACACTTAAAGTTCAGGTGTCCGCCCTAGGGGCGATCTATAATTGTAACCTGGCAGGGAACAGATGGGTCTCTAGATTCATTAAATCCTGTTCCAGAGCTAAGCCAGTTCGGGCTCTTCCTCCCTGGGACCTGAATTTGGTTTTAAATGCACTCTCTGGCGACCCATTTGAACCCCTGCAGGTTATCTCTCCAAAGATCCTCACCCTCAAAACCATCCTCTTTGTGGCCCTAACGTCGGCCCGTAGGGTGAGTGACCTGCAGGCCCTTTCTGTTGATCCCCCATACACCCAAATTCATGATGACCGGGTCGTCCTGCGTACAGATCCATCGTACCTTCCAAAAGTTGTATCCAGATTCCACTGTAATCAGGAGATTGTACTTCCCTCTTTCTGCAGTAACCCTAAAAACCCTGGGGAGGTTAGGTTCCAAAATCTAGATGTTAGAAGGGCATTACTACAGTACATAGACATGACTAGTCAGTGGAGGAAGGACAAGTCCTTGTTTCTGGCCTTTCAGGGGAGTAGGAAAGGTCCCGGGGTATCAAAGGGAACTATTGCTAGGTGGCTTAGGGAGGCCATTTGTCTAGCTTATACATCTACAGGTGTTCCGGCACCGGACGGTATTAAAGCTCATTCCACCGGAGCTGTTGCAACCTCCTGGGCAGAGAGAGCAGATGTCTCGATTGACCAGATATGTAAAGCTGCTACTTGGTCTGCACCATCCACCTTCTATAAGCACTATCAGTTGGATCTATCCTCCTCTGACCTTACCTTTGGGAGAAGGGTACTTCAGGCGGTGGTCCCTCCCTAGGGTGCTCATATTTTCCAAAATTCTCTCAAGGTGTACTGGCATGGGTGAGGGGAAAACACCAAGGTTACTTACCGGTAGCCAATCTTTCCTGAACCCATGACAGCACCCGTAGTCATCCCCCACCCCCCTGTCTTTCTCACGCCCTGGTGAAGCACTTTACATTTTGGGTGATATATATATATAGTAGGTGTTGGTTATGTGTCTAACCTTTTCTGGAGGTCCTCTCAATGCTCTGTAATCCAACTGAAGCGAGGGAGAGGTACCGCCCTTTTATTTCAGACGGTTTCCTGTCCTTGGTGGGGCGGATCCCTCTCTCAAGGTGTGTTGTCATGGGTTCAGGAAAAACTGGCTACCGATAAGTAACCTTGGTGTTTTTTTTCACGCTCCCAATTTAACAATTTGAGTACAGTTGGATCTATTGGGTTTTTTTGCACTATGGGTGGGTGGTTGGGAGCACAGCTGTGCAGGAAAAAAAAAAGCTTATAGGTTCTCAATTCGTTCATTCTTGGGATCGGTGGCGGAACCAGAGGTCGGACCATCACCAATCAAGATATTATATCCCTTCACACTCATCATTGCTCCCAATTAACAATTTGAGTACGTGCATATTTTTTTAGGGTATTTTTGTGCAATGGGTGGGAGCACAACTGTGCAGGAAAAAAAAGCTGATAGGTTCCCCATTCCTTCATTCTCAGAATCAGTGGATGGAACATCGCCAATCACAATATTATATCCTTCTCACTAATCGTTGCTCCCAATTATCAATTTGATTACGGTTATACCTATTGTTTTTTTAGGGTTTTTTTTTTTGCACTGTGGGTGGGTGGTTGGGAGCACAGCTGTGCAGAAAAAAAAAAGCTGATAGGTTCCCCATGCCTTCATTCTCAGGATCAGTGGTGGAACCAGAGTGTGGATCATCTCCAATCAAAATATTATATCCTTCACACTCATCGTTGCTCCCAGTTAACAATTTGAGTACGGTTGAACCCATTGTGGTTTTTTAGGGTTTTTTTTTTTTTTGCACTATGGGTGGGTGGTTGGAAGCACAGCTGTGCAGGAGAAAAAAAAGCTGATAGGTTCCCCATTCCTTCATTCTAAGGATCGGTGGTCAGACCATCGCCAATCACAATATTATATCCTGGCAATATGCCATAATATTATATACGAAGTTGTCCTCCTGGCAGTTGCCGTGATCCTCTATTCCTTACCTGCTACCTCTATACTGTATATGAAATGACAATATGTGAGAAATATTAATAATGTTGCTCTCATTTTCTAAAAAAAACAGGTTGGAACACAAACTCTCAATTAGTTGTTTTTTTATTTGTTTACCAATCTAAAATGTCCACTTTGAGGCACCAGAGATAAATGCTGGCATATAATGTACAATGCTCCCGTCCCTAGCAGTTGGCGTGTATCAGGCGACATCGCAGGATCTTCAAGTAGCTGTCAATCTTGTGGGAATCTCTGCGGAAACACTGAAGCAAGTGGTAGACGGGGAACACGTAGGAATCGCCCTGTGGTGCCGTTACATCGATTGGTCCAAACCACTGGGGGTAAACGTGTTCTAGATCAGTCAGCATCTGCAATAAACAATGGGTGAATGTGGGTGTAGAATTTGGTTGGAGTAAAGGTACAATCTAACACTACAATTATCCAAACGTTGTGCCTATTACAGCATTACCACCAGTCACAAGCAAACTCAATATCTTCCTAAAAGGAAAAATATTGTGGATGGACATGCTTTCTAAAAGGGAATCTGTCAGCAATATGATGTAGGTGCTGAGACCCTGATTCCAGCGATGTGTCACTTACTAGTCTGTTTTTAGCTGTTTCGATACAATAAGTGTTTTATCAGAAGGAGATTATCACTACAAGACTAGGGGTCTTGTGCTTCCTAGTCAACCTGCTCTAATACAATCAACAGTGATCGTATCAAAATGACAGCATGCAGACCAACAAGTGACATATCGCTGGAATCAGAATTTCTGCCCCTACGTCATGCTGCTCTCGGATTACATAAAAACCTGTTGACAGATTCCATTTAAAGAGAATTTATTGTTACACTTATTGCCGCTTCTCAGCAACTCTACGGTTTACTCAGTCAGTTCCGCTTTGGTTTATACTCGTACCATATAGCCTAAATTCATGACCTACGTGAAGGAAGAGAGGATGTGTGTGATAATAATGCTGCTTACTCTCCAGAGATCCTGTCTATTCCTCCTTGAAGAATCCTGGTGTGCTCCTCAGCTTCTGTCACTTTTTTCTCCATGTTATTTGGCGCCCCCATGGACAAGTACTGCAGGGGTTGGGTCCAAGAGCGCAATCATTTCTTTCTAAGGCTCAGCAAGTCTTCGTGCTGTGGAAGCAGTAGACATCAGTTAGGAGGGATATCAGGCTGAGAACATATAGAAAATCATATGCCGAAAAGGGAATGTACCAGAAGTTGTGGATGCAAGAAAGTGCCCATGATTCCGCTCCTCCGGGTCACACGAAGTGATGCAATACCCAGTGGTTGGTTAAGAATCCATTTATTTAGAAGCTAAAATAAGAGGCGTTTCCTGGACGTCCTGTCCACTTCATCAGTGCATAGCTTGTGTCCGGTATAGCAAGGAGTGGACATATATATACAAAAAATGTGAAAACAACTGGCGCCAAAACAATGTGGCCGTTAAGGCAGAAAAATACAATCAATAAAAAGGCAGAAATTTGAGTATCCATCAATGTATATATGCATCGGGAATAAAATATTGCTAGCATGATTAAAAATTAATTAAAAACCGATATAGTTCAATGCAAAAAAAATATAATAAATAATTAAAATATATAGATAATTCCTGAAGCAGGAATTGAACCTGGTGTATTGCAATCAAATGGATCATGTTTAGATGTTAATCATGGTACAACCCTCTAAGCCACGGGTGCTCATGTATATTGTGATTGATCTTGTTCTGATAGGAGGTAATAAACGGATATTAGACGATATATCTAACTTATACCTACATACTAAACAAAATAATTTTAATTCTTCTTATAATAGAATATGTGATCGTATCGGCAACATGAATAATTTCTTTAGGAGTGTGTCCGTATTATCGGTGTAGTACTAGAGAATAGTCGTGCGCATTAATGTCCACTAGGTGGTATGATGAGCACTGAAAGTGTCCTAGGGAATGGTGCAGACTACTGGGAACAGAACGCAATGATCATAAGAAGAAAGGAAACTGAACTCAGTGAAACCCTGGATCGGGACAGTGGATCAAGAACAAGCCAAGACACATGTTCCTGACCATGTAGAGGTCAATTATATTTGTCAGTGCTTTCAAATAAAAACCTCTGATATTTCATTGAGACCCCAAGGTTTCCAAGTATTTAGTTGATCTATCCAGTATATCTCTTTCCTATTGAGACCCTGAATTCTATTGGGAGTGGTGCATGGAATATGCTCTATGGGCAGGATTTTAAGACACCCAAAGTCTTTATTGTGATGGATTGCCATATGTCGTGATAAACCATGTTTTAAAAAACCTGTAGCGACATTATGCCTATGAGAATTTAGTCTTTTATGAAAGGGTTGCATAGTTCTACCGCCATATTGCTTGGGACATGTGCATTCAATCAGATATATGACAGAATCAGTGTCACAGGACATATTACTATTTATTGTGAAGCGTTCATTGCTTGATGTGGATGCAGAAGTGTCGGCTCCATGAGTAATATTCATGCCGCACATGCCGTTCTTTTTGCCACATCTGGTGATGGTTTTATTCTTATTATTGATCTTGCTACAATCTAGAGTAGAAAGGGTGTGTATCCTACGGGGGGCTCAAATGTTCCTTAGAGTGGGGGCTCTCCTATACACAATGGAGGGTTTTTCTGGGATAATCTTCTTGAGTATCGGATCATTTAACAGAATATGCCAATTCTTCTGCAGAATATCTCTAAATGATTTATGCTGAAAATTCTATGTAGTGATGAATTTTACACAGCGCTCATAGGACATTTTATCTGAATTAGATTTTAATAGAAGTGAATTCTGGCTACAGGTGTCCCTTACCCTTTCACATGATTCGCCAACAAGATTTTTGGGATAGCCCTGTTGTAGAACTTTCTGTTTCAGCATACCTGATTGCTCTGAAAAATCATTTTCAGAAGTGCAATTCCTTCTGATCCTCTGAAATTGATTAAAAGGAATATTACGCAGCCATTTCTGGTAGTGGCCACTGCTGTAGTGGATGGAACTATTCGCATCCACTTGTTTAAAATAAGTCTTGGAGCAAATCCTATTGTTCTCTATAAATAAGGCAGATCCAGAAAATGAATACTGGTGTTATTTGTATCGGAATTGAAGGAAATACCCCAGCAGTTGTTATTTAGAAAACTGGCAAGGGCTGAGGGTTCTGCGATGTCCTTATTAAGAATGAAAATTAAGTCGTCAATGTATCTTTTGTAAAATATAATGCCTTCCCAAAATGGACCCCCATAGATGAACACCAGTTCAAATATGCCCATGAAAATATTAGCGAACGTAGCTGCGACCTTTGACCCCATCGCGGTCCCTTTGATCTGATGGTAAGTGTGTTGGAGGAAAGTGAAATAATTGTTATTAAGGATGAAAGATAACCCAGATAGAATAAATGATTTGTGGGAGGACGACAGGCCGGTGTCTTTGGAGATCATATGTTCAACACATAATAAACCAATTTCCCAATCAATATTGGTGTAAAGGGATGTAACATCAAGGCTTAAAAATACAAATGATTCTTCCCATTGGATGTCCTTAGTAAGGTTGATGAGGTGGCTGGAGTCACGAAGGTAACTCCTCAACCTTTTAACATGGGGCTGAAGGAGAACATCAATGTACTCTGCATGTGTTGTAGATTGGCCATGCAATACACCAATAATATCACATGATCACGTTCTGTACGTGGACCGGAAATACATGTCCCACTGAGCACAATTCCCAGTATGTTGTATAGGGGGCGCTGTGCCAGGCCAGGATTTCCCCTCCTCGATGCAGTGTCCTACAGTGTCCTACATCTTCTCCAGTACAGCTGCTCACAGATTAACCTTGGAATAAACCCGCAGCGTCCCTAATCCCTCCCCACTCACAATGTCGCTGATTACTGGACACACGGTCCCGGGATGGACGTCGTGACTTACCAGGGTCAAGAATCAATGGAGAAAAGACGACTTCATGGGAATGGGACCTGTTGTTAATTAAGTGCCAGGTTTTTATGTTTTGTTTGTTTGTTTTTTTTACGTATTATTATCTATATTAAAGTCTTGCAAATTTTCACACTGGCAATCATTGTACAGGAGGAGGAGGAGAAGGTGAGCTGTGACATCACCTATTGTGAATGGTGGATCCTGTGTTATCTACTGTATATAGAGGTGTTATCAGTCATTGTACAGGAGGAGGTGAGCTGTGACATCCTCTACTGTGAATGGTGGATCCTGTGTTACCTATGTGTGAGTGTGACGCTGACCGGCCGTGACGCTACTTCTGGTTTGCCGGCGGGAATGCCGCCGCATTCAAACCGCTGCCACGACTGAACTTGCACAACTATAAAAAGACCACATCTCCCCCTGCCACTATATTTAACCCCCTGGAATAAGCTAAATTGCAAAACGCGCGTCAGGGCCTGTACCACATCTTCAGGTAGTATCTCTTACTCTCTGCACTATGCAGCTATGTATTAATCTGTTTTAATTTCTACCCTGCCCTTTACCTTTCTGCACTATATTCAGCACGTTTTTCTTAAAGCTATTGGTCTCGCGACCTATTCTTATGAATTTACAGTATATATTGCTCAGACCTTATTTGTGTCTAGCAGGATTGTTTTCCGCTTAAGTACATTGCTATGTCCTCAATATATGTGCAGTCTGGGTACTCCACTGTGTAATTATCACACGATGTTAAGCACTTTTCTATCCTTCTACTTGTAGTTCTAAAAATGTAATTATTGTAATTTAGGCTCATTATTGAATCATTGGTTGCATACCATTTCTTTGCAGGAATTTTTCCCCACTCTTACTGGACTTGTTCTCCGTGAAATACGTCTTAGGGCAGCTTATACATGCAAACTTTAATAGGAGTTGTTAATAGAAAATGAATTAATCTGTGCTGCTATAACTATACACAAATAGTGCTTTGGCTCCTCCATGTGGATCAGTTTGGTACTGCCAGTGGATGTGATTAATCCTGCTTGGTTTCCCCTTGTTTTAAGTATGTTTTATACATCTTGGTTTTGATTAATAAAATACTGTGTATGTTGATTCTGGGTGGCATTTGTTTCCATTCCTTTATAGGTTTTTGCAATTATTTGGAGGTGCCATGACAATATGGGCCGTTTCTAGGTTAAATCTATTTGGAAGAGAAGCCATTGAGGTGACCATATCAGTTGTCACCCAGCTTTCCCAGGACCTGATAAATCCAATGTCCACTGAAAGATTACATGTGCTGAAGATTATAGATGTATAATGGCAGCATCTAGTGGTCAAAGGCGGTATTGCCATTATCATATACTTAAGCCTCATTTACACTTTGCAGTTCAGGACGATCAGGTTACGTGTAGATTTGATTACATTATTCCGAAAGTGACCACTCACCCGTTGCTGGATTCTTAGTAGCGTACGTCTGCCTTCCATTCGGTTTTATCCATTTGCCACCGATAAAATGACCAAAGCTTCGTTCGTGACTGTCAAGCCAGGCCTAGAGAGGGAAAAAAACAAATAAAACCATAAGTATAAAAAGATAAAAATAAAATCATAAAATCAGGGAAAAAAAAAAAAAGACTGATAATGAGAAATCAGGCCTCGCTCGAGAGGCGGCGCGCACTCACCATTCGAGAGGCGGCGCGCACTCACCGCTCGAGAGGCACTTACGGCCAGTGGTGTTGTCACGCCACTGATTCCAGCTGTGCTCTTCCCCATACTGGAGGAAAGAGCTTGTAAGCGCTGCTCTCTTTGCCTTGGAGATCAGTCACCAACGATAGACTGCAGCGGTATCCGGTATCTTAGACCAGGGTTCCCCAACTCCAGTCCTCAAGGCCCACCAACAGGTCATGTTTTCAGGATTTCCTTAGTATTGCACAGGTGATGTAACTATTGCCTGTGCTGATGATGGAATTATCACCTGTGCAATACTAAGGAAATCCTGAAAACATGACCTGTTGGTGGGCCTTGAGGACTGGAGTTGGGGAACCCTGTCTTAGACAATGAGCCATTAACTATAGAATTAAAAATCCAAGGGTATTTAGCAAAGTTACCCGTTATCAAGAGGACTTTGACATTTTTTGGCCATTGATCATGATGAGAAAAAGCGTTTATTGCCCGCCTTTTGATGGAAACCACGCTTAGAAATGACCAGAGAGGGATTGTTTGGTTTAAAATCTTCTATTGTAAAAGTCGTCTCAAAAATCAGTAATCCACAAGTGAACCCCATGGCAAGTGCTCACTTTTCCTGCAGCGCCACCACAAGCAAGGTGAAGAATTGCAAGTGCTATGTGCAAATGCATATAAATCAATCACATTAGACAAGGTATAGTGCACAGGATTACACATCCAATATAGTCACAAAGAATATAAAGTGCTTATAGTGAAATAGGGAGCAGCAGGTATGACCTGAGTTTGAAAATAATGGCCCCAACGCGCGTTTCACACGATGCCTCTTCCAGGGGGATGGGTATCCTCCCATTTATTTTGAATGATGCTATTGTGGACTTGCTAGCTTTATATGTATAGACGCTAATACCATTTGGAATTACTTAGAACTACTGGCCTATGCATACGCTGCTAACATATGGAGCTTACTCTTGATTTTCACTATAAACTATAACTACTAGTGAACATCAGCTCCCTCCAGTGGTATAGTTTGATATGATCTTTTTTTTTTTTTTTTTAAATTTTGCTAGTTATTTTCCCTTTTTAAAAATATGTTAGCTTTTTTTGGTAATAAAGATTATTATTTCTATGCTACTGGCTGTTTGCTTCCATTAAATTTGTAGGTTGTTGTTGTTTATAGGGAGGTGCCGTATATACTAATTGTGCCTGTAAGTAGGCTTAATGCTCTTAAAATGAACAGGCTGAGCAAGTGACGCACCATGTACTTGACAGTATTACAGCTCCTAGATACGTGGAGCCATCATGTGGGACAGATAGATTGTGGATTACAGCCTCCAGTGATATGGGGGACACGCGCGGCTCGGTCTTATCTTTAGGTCTCTTACACTCTGCAATCACCGAAAATCCACCAGACTGTGAAGGTCAGTGATGAAATACCATGAAGTGCAAACAGATTTTCAACTCCTTCATTCTGATGTTCTTGGGGGTGATGACCCACCGGACTGCAGGGGAGTGACCCCATATAATGAGAGGACAAGGCCAAGGAGGAAGACACAGTGTGTACAGATCATGGGGACTTATCAATGATACCGGGGAGAAAAAACATGGACCAGGGAGCAAGATTGTGACCACTGTAAAAGTCAGCATATATGCAGAGTTAGAAAAAGTTTATTTTTTCAGTAGGAAAAGTTATAAAACTTTTTAAATCACTTTATCAGGGAATTTGTCCTCATTCCTGTAAAAAAAAAAACCATGCTGGACAAAATAAATGAAAAAAAAAATTGTATTTAAAGGGAATCAGAGCAGCATGATGTAGGGGCAGAGAGTCTGGTTCCAGCGATGTGTCACTTATTAGGCTGTTTGCTGTAGTTTCAATTCAATCTGTTTTATCACTTGCACAGCAGTCCAGTTAATTTGTAACTCCACCACTGATTGGCAGTTTGCTGACAGTGTACACAGGAAGCAGCCAATCAGGGGTGTGGGCGGGGTTATATACGGCTCAGCATTCCGAGATCTACAGCAGAGAAAACAGGGATTCTATCATAACTGCACCAAGCAGCTCAGTAAGTGACATCACCGGAATCAGGGTCTCTGCTCCTATATGATGCAGTCCTCAGATTACATAGTAAAACCTGCTGACAGATTCCCTTTAAGGGTAATCTAACAAAAAAAATCTTCATTGTGGCTGCACTGGGACAAGCATATTCATAAAATATTTGCCTTAAAGAACTGAAGATTTTTTTTTTTTTTTAGCTTTGAAGCTGCAGATCAACTTCAGACAAAGGGTTACAAGATGACGCTGGGCTCCTGGAGGCACGAGGATCCTGTTAAAATGTAGCCTGCACTGACTAACAAGAAAGGAACCTTTGTCCATTCCCGGTCATTGTGATGTATAGGGAGCCATGTACACAGGGGAGGCCGCGGCTCCCAGCCAATCCCTGCAGACCTGGGGGGCGAACGCTCTCAAGTCGCCTCCGTCACGCACTGCTATACAATACAGGAGCAACAGCGTTAACTATTTGTGGACGGATTTCAAAATTTTGAAAAACTTGATCAATTCAGGGCCCCATAGAAGGTAAAATCATTATACACTCGCCTCCCGCAGCCACACCGCTTCAGCATTGTCAGCGCTGCTGCTACCAGTAGTGTCAAGTGACCACTGCAGCCAATGAGCCGTTGCTGATCAGCTGCAGCGCATCAATATCGAAACAAAAACCGAACCGTAATATCGAAACCGTAAAATCGAACAAAATAGCAAAGGCTGCAGCCAGTCAATGGCCACTGATTGACAGTGTGGTGCCATGTAACTGCTGCTGCCAATCAAAGAGAACAGCAGCGCCGACAATCAGTGATGGAGGCATGGTTGGACCAGGAGGCACGAGACACCTCGTCCTGTAGTGATAATCTCCTGCTGATAAATCACTGATTTTAATGAAAAGGCAAAACACAGCCTAGTAAGTGACACATCGGTGGAATCAGGGTCTCTCCACCCTCATAGTGCTCTCAGATTACATAGCAAAACCTACTGACAAATTACCCTTTAAGAAAAGAGTGGCGATACAAAGTACCTATAAGACAAAACTAGAACTCTTCCAAAATGAAGAGAAACCCGTCAGCTGTTTTGGCATTCTCGTCAGTACAGGGCAAGGCTTTAAATTGGATCTTAGGGGGTACTGCAGACACCACTAGATTGTGAAGAGAAACATGCCAGCAATACTGAAGCAGCCGCCTATAAATGGTGCTTCAATCTTTTTTGAGGAGGCTTTAGCTGTACTTTATACTACATTCACTCACAGTGCACCCGTCTCCAACCAGTGGCAGTATTTTTGCCTTTTGGTGTATACCTTTTTTATCCCCAGGGAGCATTGCCTCGCTTTAAGACTCGGTGCATCAGCTGCTGTTGTCCACACCTTCACCACAAAAGACCCCTGTCCTGGAAAAATAAAGGGGCTCAGTTCCCTCCCCTTCTTTTTTTGACTTCCAAAATGCAATGATCTTGATTGGCCATTTTTTGTTTTTGGAATTAAGGAAGGAAAAGAGCTCACTGATACCAGAGCGGTCCTGTAATAAGAGTCCAGACCTCCTCTGGTATTAATATGAGCACAAACACTGCGCCCCTGCCGGAAGCTTCATGCAGCCGTATATCACCAAGCACAATGCAGAGTGTCGGATGGAGTGGTGTAAAGCCATCACCACTGGACTCTGGAGGAGACGTGTTCTGTGCAGTGACGGATCACACTTCTCTATCTACGTCTGATGGAGGAGTCTGGGTTTGGTGATTCCAGGAGAACACGACGGCTCCTTTCTGATCTTTCTCAAGGAAAGAAGACGCCTCCAGGAAGTCGTGTACAAGTCATGTGCAACAACGAAGAGGAACTGGAGGATTACACAGAGCAAAACCTTACCAAGCCATCACGTGAATCTGATGAGGGAAACAGTCAGCAATCTGTCCTCAACAGCCTCCAATCTGACCTCAATCAACATCTGGATCGGAGGTCTACAACTCCAAGAAATGGCCACATCATGGCATGATGGGTGTTATAGTTCCCCAACAGCCTTGAGTTACATATATAGAGAAGGATTCATCTACTGTTGAAAAAAAAATCCCTTGGATCCTGAAGTTATTTTGTTATTGACTAATGAAAACTTTCACAAACATTAAAAAAAAAAAGTTTCTAAAAGTTAATTAACTTCTGATGCTTAAATGTTTGATCAAAATTTTAAAAAAAAGTGTTTTTTTCTTTTCTTTCTAGAAACAGCGCCACTCTTGTCTGTTGGCGGTGTATGGTATTGCAACCCAGCAAGATGGTTGTACGGTCTGATACAGAGTGCAATGTAATATTACCTGGTGGTAATATCCAGGTAATGGAAACGGGCTTTGTATATAGACAGAAGGTGACGATTTGCCGGAGACTCTCTCACACCATTAAGCCGCATTCACACATTGGTGTTTGTCACCTTGTTGTGCATTATCCCAACTGACGCACATTTTATGGGGCTATTCTCTTTTTTCGTGGACCGAGGGTCTGCATGGACCAAATATGGGAAAAGAACGGAACAACAAATAAATTAAAAATACTTTTTTTGTCACATTATGATTTATAAAAATAAATTAAAAAAAAATCACAAAAAAAATAAAAAAAAACTAAAGTCCCAGATTCATCATTTGTATATTTTTAAGTCACTTATTTATTTTTTTGTCTTATGGTCACCTATTTTCTTTTGAGCACGTGTTCAGAACTTTTGCCCAGAATAAAAAATGCTCTAATTTTTTTTTTCGCTATTTTTTAGTGCAAAAAGCCACAGGTTGCAACATTTCAGCGAAAAAATGCAGATGGACATTAAAAAAAAATCCCTCTGGGGTGGGAGATGGATACATTTAAGCAAAAACATCTGAGACCTCCAACCTGTGCCGACAATGGGAAATAAATAAATCAATTAATAAATAAATAAAGTAAATCAATAAAAAAAAATGGACATATAAAATAGACTTTAAAAAAGGCGCAAATGGAAAGAAAAATACGATTTCAGGAAACTCATTCACTTTGCTGGTCCTATAAAATGCAGCGATTTTTTTTTTTTCCTATGGAAAAATTGCAACATGTGAATACGCCTTTAATAAAACTTAATTGACAAAGTCAGAAGATTGCAAACGCATATAAATCCGGATGCATTTTTTTTTTTTTATTAGCGGGTTTTCCCAAAACTTGTGTTGTGGAGTTCAATATCCGCGATGTTGTTCGTTTATTTTAGGCGACCTTGCTGCAAAAAAAAATGCAAAGTTGCAGAAATCTTTCCGTGTTCACATGCTGCAGTTTTTTTATGCCAAAATACATTTTTTTCTGATTATTGCTGCATTTTACCCTTTATTTAATGCAGATTTAAAGCTAAATTTTAATGCAATCTTTTATCACTAAATTTATTTATTTTTTACCAAAAAAAACGCACTGTGTGAACAGGCCCTTACAGCAGACAAACAATCAGGCAAGTTTAGATTATTTTTTTTAAAAATGTCGCAATATTAGAAGAGCACAATCACTGCACTGAAAAAAAAGCGTCATCGCACGACACTTTTCCCATCAGTCTTGTGCACACCTGCAATTTGTAGCCTGCGGCTCTTACAGGTGATGCCGGAGCCCCAGAACACAGAGCAGCCCGCACTGACGCCTCACCTGCGCGACACTGGCGGCCTCAGGAGCCGGGCCGTACTGCATGGAGGTGAAGATCTCCCGCACTGACGGTCAGTCTGTCCCCGTAGAGGCGGTCATGACATTCAGCAATGAGTAACAGCCCGTCAGCCCAGCCAACCACAAGGGGGAGCTCTAACACCGCGGCGCTGCAGAGTACGCACGTCACTTCCGCTGGAAGAAAGTCATATTATTACACACTAACAGGATTGTAATCCTCCATTCACCGCGTCTGGTCCCTATAGGTGTTAGTGTATTTTTTTTATATCTGTAAATTGCTGCGTTGTGCTGTAAAGTACTGTGTGTCAGAAATAGTGAGGGGAGGGAAGGAAAAGGGTCAAACGGAAGTGAGTGTCCGACCCGGAAGTGTGCGCATGCGCGGACACAGCCTGTTGCTGAGGCGTGGTGACGCTGTAGCTGGGTGATTGCAGTCAGAGTAGGGTTGCATCTAGTTTGGAGTTGCTTTTTTGTGGTCCTCATTTTATCAGCTCCACTCTAGACGGATCACTACTGAAGTGACTGGATCGGGGGGATATTTTGTGGTCCTCATTCCAGCATCTCCACTCTAGCTGATTCACTGGTCAGGTGACTGGATCGGAGGGATATTTTGTGGTCCTCATTTTATCAGCTCCACTCTAGACGGATCACTACTGAAGTGACTGGATCGGGGGGATATTTTGTGGATCTCATTCCAGCATCTCCACTCTAGCTGATTCACTGGTGAAGTGACTGGATCGGGGGAATATTTTGTGGTCCTCATTTTAGCAGCTCCACTCTAGCTGATTCACTGGTCAGGTGACTGGATCGGAGGGATATTTTGAGGATCTCATTCCAGCATCTCCACTCTAGCTGATTCACTGGTCAGGTGACTGGATCGGAGTTGATCTTTTGATGATCTCTCTGCAGCTTCTCCATTCTAGACAGTTCAGTTTCTACACTGAAGTTCCTCAAAAAATCACCTCCAATGTCCAGAATGGAGCAGATTCCCGGATCCTCATAGCCTGCAATGTAGTGGAATTGGAATGTACACACATTGTAGATATATATCAGCCTTCTAATTCTAATGATTTCATGTTTTTATTTTTTAAGTACTTGCTCAAACTGTTATATTTATTACGTATTTCCAAAGGGCAAAATTTTATTTTTTTCATAATTAATCGAACTTGCATTTTATTATCGCTTTTTGTAATATAAATAATCACACACAGCGCTGATCATTCAGTTTTACGTGGGGAAAAACGTAACAGAGCGCAGCAACAGAGTCCTCATAATTTACAACATTGTATTGGAGTGGATTTTTTGAGGACCTTATTTGAGCAACTCCATTCTAGCTGATTCACTAGTGAGCCGTCTAGATTGGAGTGGGTATTTTGAGGATGTTCCTTGTAGCCTCCAATCTGTACTGTTTGGTGCTGAGGTGACTGGAATCAAGTTTTTCAAAGAGTGAGTGGAGCTTCGCAGGGAGAAACATAACAGAGCGCAGCAACAGAGTCCTCATAATTTACAACATTGTATTGGAGTGGATTTTTTGAGGACCTCATTTTAGTAACTCTATTCTAGCTGATTCACCATTGAGCCATCTAGATCGGAGTGGATTTTTTGTGGACATCTTTTAGCAACCCCATTCTCTACCGTCATGGCCAAAAGTATTGAGATTGAGACAAATAGTAATTTTTCCAAAGTTTACTGCTTCATTTTTTGTAATGGCAATTTGCATATACTCCTGAATGTCAAAGAGTGATCAGCTTAACAGCAATTACTGTACTTGCAAAGACAAAATTTGCCCAGAAAATGAACTTTAACCCCCAAAACACATTTCTACATCATTGCAGTCCTGCCTTAAAAGGAGCAGCTAACATCGTTTTAGTGATTGATCCATTAACACAGGTGTGGGTGTTGATGAGGACAGGGCTGGCGATCAATCAATCATGATTAAGTAAGAATGACATCACTGGACACTTTAAAAGGAGGCTGGTTCTTGGTATCATTGTTTCTCTTCAGTTAACCATGGTTATCCCTAAAGAAACACGTGCAGCCATCATTGCACTGCACAAAAATGGCCTAACAGGGAAGAGTATCGCAGCTACAAAGATTGCACCTCAGTCAACAATCTATCGCATCATCAAGAACTTCAAGGAGAGAGCTTCCATTGTTGTCAAAAAGGCTCCAGGGCGCCCAAGAAAGACCAGCAAGCGCCAGGACCGTATCTTAAAACTGTTTCAGCTGCGGGATCGGACTACCAGCAGTGCCGAGCTTGCTCAGGAATGGCAGCAGGCTGGTGTGAGTGCTTCTGCACGCACTGTGAGGCGGAGACTCTTTGAGCAAGGGCTGGTTTCAAGGAGGGCAGCAAAGAAGCCACTTCTCTCTAGAAAAAAACATTAGGGACCGACTGATATTCTGCAAAAGGTACAGGGAGTGGACTGCTGAGGACTGGGGCAAAGTCATTTTCTATGATGATCCCCTTTTCGACTGTTTGGGACATCTGGAAAACAGCTTATTCGGAGAAGAAGAGGTGAGCGCTACCACCAGTCTTGTCTCATGCCAACTGTAAAGCATCCTGAAACCATTCATGTGTGGGGTTGCTTCTCAGCCAAGGGAATTGGCTCACTCACTGTCTTGCCTAAAAACACAGCCATGAATAAAGAATGGTACCAGAATGTCCTCCAAGAGCAACTTCTCCCAACCGTCCAAGAGCAGTTTGGCGCCCAACAATGCCTTTTCCAGCATGATGGAGCACCTTGACATAAAGCAAAGGTGATAACTAAATGGCTCATGGAACAAAACATAGAGATTTTGGGTCCATGGCCTGGAAACTCCCTAGATCTTAATCCCATTGAGAACTTGTGGTCAATCATCAAGAGACGGGTGGACAAACAAAAACCAACAAATTCTGGCAAAATGCAAGCATTGATTATGCAAGAATGGACTGCTATCAGTCAGGATTTGGTCCAAAAGTTGATTGAGAGCATGCCAGGGAGAATTACAGAGGTCTTGAAGAAGAAGGGGCAACACTGCAAATATTGACTTGCTGCATTAACTCATTCTAACTGTCAATATAACCTATTGGTACTCATAATATGATTGCAATTATATTTCTGTATGTGATATAAAACATCAGACAAACACTAATAAAAACCAGAGGCCAGCAGATCATGTGAAAATATAATTTTGGTGTCATTCTCAATACTTTTGGCCATGACTGTACAGTTTCGTGCTGAAGAGACTGGAATTGAGTTTTTCGGAGAGTGAGCAGAGCCTCACGGGGAGAAACGTAACAGAGCGCAGAGACAGAGTCCTCATAATTTACCACACTGGATCGGAGTGGCTTTTTTGAGGACCTCATTTGAGCAACTCCATTCTAGCTGATTCACCATTGAGCCATCTAGATCGGAGTGGATTTTTAGATGATCTCCCTGTAGCCTCTATTCTGTACAGTTCATTGCTGACCTGACTAGAATAGAGTTGCTGGAGCGTTTTCCTCATAGGATCAAATCCAATCTAGACGGCTCATGACTGAAACCTCCAGAATGGAGTTAATTCCAGGGTCGGTCTGGCCTGGCGGGAAATCGGGAAATTTCCCGGTGGGCCCCAATATGAGAGTGAGAAAATTGGTGGCGGGGGCCCTTTAAAAATGTGGGCCCTTTAAAAGCGCGGCTGAAGGAAATGTAGCGTCGCGCGCACTGAACATTCATTGGTGACAGCGGGCCTGCAGTGACGTGCATGCAGCATACTTACCACGTGAGTAGTCCCTGAGGATGGACTCTTTCTGGGTGGTGACACGCACTGCGCTCTGCTTTCCCGCTGGCTGGCAGACTGTGGTGTGGTGTCAGGTGACACTGACGCTGACGCCGCTCTCTTCTGGCCACGCTCTGCAGTGCTCTCTCTCAGCTCCGGGGCCGTCCTCCTATGATACGCTGGCGCCAACGAACCCGACGTCTCGCTCTGCTCTCCCTGCTCCCGGGCTTCTGATGTGGTCCCATCCCGGCTCCTTACCTGTTCTGGCCTACTCCCCTGTAGTAATACCTGTTCCGGACCGGGTGGTGGCACCAGCACCGGCGCACCGCCCCCTTCTCTCCTGCTCTGATTCTGGGCTTTTTTATACCGGTTCCGGGGCTGGATATGTGGACAGTGACCGTCCTCTACAGTTCAACTCTCCAACCTGGCCTGGAATTGGAAACAATAACTCCACCTGATGAAGGCAGCAGACCGCTGCAGAAACGCGTTGTGGGCATTAATACTTAAATAAAGAGGTTTGTTTTATCCTTTTCCAGCGCCTTATCCAGTTTCTAGCGCCCCACTGACCACTTCAATTTGCACACTGGAATTGGAAACAAGGCTGCAGGCCTACAGCTCTCACTGCTTTAATTTCATGTCAAAAGTACCGTGCCAAATATTCAATAAGGTTTTTATGAGTGAGTGTTCCCAGCACTGGCCAACAATAATATAATTTATTTTATACATTATGCATTGCACTCTAGGCCTCCTATATGACATGTAGATCATACTCTTGGCCTCCTATATGACATATACAGACAGTGTATATGCCATATAGGAGGCTGAGAGTGCGGTATGCATTTTATATGAGGCCTAGAGTGCGGGCCTACATGATGTACAATGCACTCGGCCTCCTATATAAAGTATAGACTATAGGAGGCTGAGAGTGCGGTATACGTTTTATATGAGGCCTAGAGTGCGGGCCTACATGATGTACAACGCACTCGGCCTCCTATATAAAGTATAGACTATAGGAGGCTGAGAGTACGGTATACGTTTTATATGAGGCCTAGAGTGCGGACCTACAAGATGTACAACGCACTCGGCCTCCTATATAAAGTATAGACTATAGGAGGCTGAGAGTGCGGTATACGTTTTATATGAGGCCTAGAGTGCGGACCTACATGATGTACAATGCACTCGGCCTCCTACATAAAGTATATACTGTTTCCACGGACCGTGTGTCCGTGGGCAAAACACGCTGACATGTCAGTTTTTTTTATACACTGCACGGGCCGAAAAACGTCCCGCACACGAGCACACAGATGACGTGCGTGTGTCGTTGGTGTGACACATACCGGCGCCTGGGAATTAGCGGTACAGTTCATGCTGTTCCCAGGTGCTTAAGGAATCAGCGATCAGCGCTAGCAAGGGACAATGTTGAGAGCAGTAGGTTCACCTCCCGATGTTGCCAAAACCTGTAAATATAAGAAAATTTAAAAAAAAATATTCACCTGGCTTGAGGCGACCACACACGCTGAGGAGCTTGACTCCCTGCAGCAAGCAGGCCCCTATGCTCACTGAGCTCAGCATAGGTCGGGGGACCGCTCACTGCAGCAAGTCATTCTCCTACGCTCCTCATCGTGTGTGGTCACTTTAAGCCAGGTGAATATATTGTTGTTTTTTTTAATTTTAGTATTATTTTTACAGGTTTTGGAGACATTTGGAGGTGAATACTACTTTCAACATTGTCTCTTCATTGTCCCTTGCTAACACTGATTGCAGCGCCGGCAGGGGACAGTGATGAGCGATTCCTTCAGCACCCGGTGCTTGGGAACAGCACAAACTGTACCGCTGATTCCCAAGTGGTGGTACGGTATGTGTGATCCTGATGGAGCACACGTATGCCACACTGACACGGATATCTCCGGTACTGTTTTTTCCAGTACCGGAAATATCCGGATGTATGAAAGAGCCCTATGCCATATAGGAGGCCAAGAGTTTGTATGTCACATTGGAGACCAAGAGTGCGGTATACGTTATATATGGGGCCTATATGACATAATAGATCACACTCTCTACCTCCTATATGAAATATAGATCACACTCTTGGACTCATGAATTATACAGTGTATATGTCATATAGGAGGCTGAGAAAGCGGGCCTATATGACGTATACAACACACTCAGCCTGATATATAAAGTATATATTATAGGAGACCGAATGTGCAGTCTGTACGTCATATAGGAGGCCGAGAGTGCGATATATGTCATGTGTGGGGTCAATATGATGTATACCACATAGAAGTGAAGTATGCCGCCACCAGTTCCCAAATCTTCCCAAACGGGTTTTTTAGCCGTTGGCTATCCACATCAGGAGGTGCAATGTCTAAATAAGCAGTGTTAATCAAATGTCCAAGGAAGTATGAAAAAGACAGCACTCACCAATGGATCCCAAAAAAAGATCCTTTTATTTCAGATTCAGCGTACAGACGTTGTGGCTGGTTCAGGGGTGAAAAGAGGACGACGGCCGTTTCGCGCACAAGCAGCGCCACTACGGGTCCAGTATAGTTCACTCCCGCACCCCTGAACCAGCCGCAACGTCTGTATGCTGGATCTGAAATAAAAGGATCTTTTTTTGGCATCCATTGGTGACTGCTGTCTATTTCATACCTCCTATATGATGTATAGATCGCATTTTCTACCTCATATATGACAAACAGACCGCACTCTCTGCCTCCTATATGACATATACAATGCATTTGGCCTCCTATATTTCATTGCAGCCATTTGGTAAATTCTAAAAAGTTCATTATTCTTCTCATTAAAGTACACTCTGCACCCCATCTTGACTACAAATTTATTGAAAAAGCACTTTACATTACAGAGGGGACTTGTACAGACAATAAAGACATTACAGAATAAACATAACTCAGATACCAAGAGGAGTGAGGGCCCTGCTCGCAAGCTACAATCTATGAGGAAATAGGGAGACACGAAAGGTAAATGATAAAATGTGCTTATATTGTATGATACAACCATTATACACTAAATAGGGTCTGCACATAACGCTGCATGAACCGCTCACCAGCCAGTATGTGTATGGCCACAGAGGGCTATTAAGTGCATGGAGGGTGTGCACACAGACGCTACAAGGGTCTATATATGCTACTATATGCAGTATATAGTGTACAGACGGTTAGATAGTATGGTGCTGCGTATATGGTGTGGAATCCACATTCTATTCACTGCCATATCTATACATTATATAGTATATACACTGCTCCGCTCTATATTCCTGAACACAGTGTATATGTATATACTGTATAATGTGTGTGTCTGTATATATAATATATACATATATATTGCAGAGTACCACTTCTGTCCTCTATACTGGGTGTAATTCTCAGTATCTGTATATACACACTGCACTGGTAAAATAAGATGTAAAATAATAATAATTTGAGTGGTTTACCCTCTGATATGTACCACTCCCAGCATGCACCGTCAGATTTAACCCTTCCGGGCCTGCTGGGAGTTGTAGGTTTGTTACTGCAGGGATGATGCGGGGACGGGTATTGCATTTGAACCCACAGCATCAAGTCATTCACACTTTAAAGAGAACCTGTCACGTCCTAGCTGCCCTCTACACTGCCCCCATAGCGTTGGTAGTGACGCAATGTGCATCACTAGCAAGCTGTTTTCATGAAAATCGCTGCAGCTATAATGAATTTATAACGTTTAATATACTTATATCTAGGGCCGGCTCCAGGTTTTTCTGGGCCCCGGGCGAGTCTCAGTGGGCCCCTCTAACACATACCACGATTCATGATGCACAGATACCGCAGAGAAATCTATATATATAGTACAATGCAAAGATTTCACTTCTTACATTACATGAGTGATATCTACTGTAAATTCTACAATAGCTCAGAAGCCGGAGAATCCTCGCAGCACACAGTGCAGACCGGACAATATAGTCCTCCATACAGTATTATGGGCACCACTAAGTCCTCCATACAGTTTTATGGGCCCCATTATATATTGCTCCATACAGAATAATGACCCCACATAGTCCTCGTACAGTATAATGGGCACCACATATCTCCATACAGAATACTGGCCCCCATATAAGGCCGCATACAGAATACTGGCCCCCATATAAGGCTCCATAAAGGAATACTGGCCCCCATATAAGGCCCCATACGGAATACTGGCCCCCATATAAGGCCCCATATGGAATACTGGCCCCCATATAAGGCCCCATACGGAATACTGGCCCCCATACGAAATACTGGCCCCCATATAAGGCCCCATACGGAATACTTGCCCCCATATAAGGCCCCATAAAGGAATACTGGCCCCCATATAAGACCCCATGAAGGAATACTGGCCCCCATATAAGGCCCCATACGGAATACTGGCCCCCATATAAGGCCCCATACGGAATACTGGCCCCCATGTAAGGCCCCATACGGAATACTGGCCCCCATATAAGGCTCCATACGGAATACTGGCCCCCATATAACGCTCCATACGGAATACTGGCCCCCATATAATGCTCCATGCAGGCTGTTACCCCCCACATAATGCCCCATACAGGCTGTCTCCCCCCTTATAATGCTCCATGCAAGCTGTTACCCCCCACATAATGCCCCATACAGGCTGTCCCCCCACCGTATAATGCTCCATGCAGGCTGTTCCCCCCACATAATGCACTAAGCAGGCTGTCCCCCCCCCTTATAATGCCCCATGCAGGCTGTTCACCCCTTATATTGCCCCATGCAGGCTGTCACCCCTCCTCTTTATAATGCCCCATGCAAGATGTCACCCCCTCTCTCTATAATGCCCCAAACAGGATGTCACCCCCCCTCTTTATAATCCCCAATCAGGATGTCACCCCCCCTCTATATAATGCCCCATTCAGGATGTCACCCCCTCTCTTCATAATGCCCCATGCAGGATGTCACTCCCCTCTGTTTATAATGCCCCATGCAGGATGTCACCCCCTCTCTTTATAATGCCCCATGCAGGATGTCACCCGCTCTCTTTATAATGCCCCATGCAGGATGTCACCCTCTCTCTTTATAATGCCCCATGCAGGATGTCACCCCCTCTCTTTACAATGTCCTATGCAGGATGTCACCCCCCTCTCTTTATAATGCCCCATGCAGGATGTCAGCCCCCCTCTCTTTATAATGCCCCATGCAGGATGTCACCCCCTCTCTTTATAATGCCCCATGCAAGATGTCACCCCCCTCTCTTTATAATGCCCCATGCAGGATGTCACCCCCTCTCTCTATAATGCCCCATGCAGGCTGTCACCCCCTCTCTCTATAATGCCCCATGCAGGATGTCACCCCCCCTCTCTTTATAATGCCCCATGCAGGATGTCACCCCCCCTCTCTTTATAATGCCCCATGCAGGATGTCACCCCCCCTCTCTTTATAATGCCCCATGCAGGATGTCACCCCCCCATATTATGCCCCATGCAGGATGTCACCCCCCCCCCCATATTATGCCCCATGCCTCCATACATTAAAAAAAAAATCAAATACTCACCTCCCTCCTCACCTGCTGCAGCTGCTCGGGTCGGGACTCCAGCGTTGGCGGCGTCTTTCCGCTCTGTGCTCCCTGTGACAGCTCAGGGGGAGGGCGCGGTGGAAAGACTTCACCGCACCCTCTGACCTGAGACGTCACAGAGAGTGCAGAGCAGGAAGACGGCGGATCTGCAGAGGCACGGGGAGAGGTAAGTATCCGGCTGCCGGGGCCCTGAGCAAGCGGGGGAGAAGGGCGGGCGCTGACACCGCTCTCCTCCGCCCATAGCCCAACGGGGTGCGCGACCGCCAGTGGGCCCCCCTGCCTGCTCAGGGCCCCGGCACTTGCCCGGGTGCGCCGGGTGCTGACGCCGGCCCTACTTATATCCTACCTGCCTTTTCAATCATAGGGGCGTGCTTGTCATATTCAGTCAAGGGCGAGCGCAGCATTCACTCACTGCTGGCGCCGTCCATGTATTTGAATCCTGTTCCTGACCAGCGCTGATATTGTGGGACGCAGGCGCACTTGTAGATGTCCGGCCGCCTGCGCAGTGAGGCTCTGTGATTACCAGATTCACTGCGCATGCTCTGGGAACATAGCGCGTTAAAGCGCATGCGCAGTGAGGCTGTGTGATTATGACTTTTTCTTCACTTTGAAAATTGTTTAAGTTGGCTGAGGGACTGGGTGGTTTACCTAGGACAAGGAATGGCCATGTGTAAGAAAAACCGCTACTGATTGTAAATTACAGATTCTGTTAACTACAATAAATAAGTTGGTTAACAAGAAACACTTTGATATAGTGCACTACACAATACAGTTCTCTTTTACACACTGTATAGTTTGCTAAAAGGCACACGTTTTAATGGGAGAGGCCGAAAAATGAACGAGTAATACAACCGTTTATGGATGCTGTAGTGTGGACCCCTAGAGTCAATTCTCCTGGTGGGCCCTAGGCACCCCAGTCCGACCCTGTATGAGGCCTTTACATGGTATCAACGCCTGCGATGAGAACGCCACATCATAGTAATAGCAGAATCACAAATATAAGATTATATGAACAGATTAAAGCAAGATTTCTATTGCTGGCTGCAGAATGAGTTAACTGGGATATCATCAGTGAGTTTGATCTGACTGGAGAAGTAACTACTCTTGTTTTTATTCTTTTGAGCTCCATTCAGCTAATTTATGATTTATCACCTTCCCTGAGCATACATGGAAATCATGGGGTCCCATAGCAGAAGTAATAATTAAGCCCCCACAAAAAAACATTAATATTCAGCGGGGTCACAGAAGAGCATACCTCACAAGTTTGCAACCCTTCCATAGTAATTTTGCCCCAATTGAAGCCCCCTAGTGTTCCCACGTACTAAGATACTCCTTTAATGGCCAAAAATGTGCCCCCAAACACAGTAAGATACCCCCACAGTGAATTTCTCCACTGTACCCTCCACACATACAGTATGATGACTCTACAGTACCCCCGCAAAGTATGATAAACCCCAGTGACCTCTACACAGTATGATGGCCCCCGCATAACCCTCCACACAGTATAATGGACCCCGCACAGCCCTCCACACTGTATAATGGTCCTCATACAGTGTAATGGCCCCCACTATCCACCCAAGCAGTATAATGACCCCCATCAGCCACTTATACAGTATAATGCCCCTCACCACACAGCCCTCCAAATAGTATAATGGCCCAAACACAACGCTCCAAATAAAATAATAGTCCTCACATAAGCCTCTAAACAATATAATAGTCCCCACCCAGCCCTCCAAATAATATAATGGACCCCACATAGGCCTCCAAATAGTATAATAGTCCCCATACAGCTCTTCAAATAATAGAACGGTCCCCACATAGCCCTCCAAATAGTATGATAGCCTGACACATAGCCATTCAAATAGTAGTATAATGGCCCCCACAGAGCACTACAAATAGTATGATGCTCCCCACATAATCCTCCAAATAGTAGAATGATGGCCCCCACATAGTTCTCCAAATAGTATGATGGTCCCCAAGACAGCCCTAAAATTAGTATTTTAGCACCCCAAATATGATGATGCCCCCCAAATAACCCTTCAAATAATATGATGGCCTCCAAGTAGCCCTACAAATAGTATCATGGCCTTCCAGTTTGCCCTCCAAATAATATGATGGCCCTCACAAACTACTTATTAATTAAAAAAAAAATACTCACCTCTCCCCATTCCCCTGCTGTTCTGGTCTTTGCAGCATGTGGTTTGAAACTATGCTCAGCTCGGCACAGTGGACGCGATTTTGGGACGTTATCACGTCCACTGAGCTGAGACATCAGAAGCACAGAGGAGAATGATGGAGGAGGGAGCAGACGGTTCCCTCCTCCATCATTCCTTTCAATTGTATCTGCATCCAGAATGTGGATACAGTTGAAAGTGTGATGCTGGATGCGGGGGGCCCGATGCCTGTGCTGACATCGCCACCTGTCTCACAGTTGCAAAGCAGCTGCGGGGTCTGCCATTATTAGCGGTATGCCAGTGCCATTGTTATGTGACATGAGCCCCGGGAGAGCCAGTGCCGAGACAGCTGGTACAACACCAACACCGAAGGTGAATATAAGTGTTATTTTACTGGGGAGAAACATAGGGATTTAGAAGGGGTTGTCTGATTAGTGGACATCCCCTTTAAGTAATCAAGTTCATTAAAGGGGTTGTCCACTACTGCACATCCCCAGCTTATTACATTTAGGACTTCAGCACCGCTTTTTCCGGACATTGCTATGACTTGTTATGTCCTCTGCAGCCAATTAGCAGATGTTGGTCAATAGTCTGTCAGGACGGACATCTGCTCTGAAGAAATAGAGTTTTTGAGACTTGTAGACATTATGGAATAACGTCCATAAAAATATCCCAAGCCGGTATTGGTCCTCCAAGAAGCATGAAGCCCTCGCTGCTACTAACTTACTCCCATACCTGGATCTACCTAGATGATGAAAACACTTGGACTGTAAGGTACAAATCAGGTGAAATTATGAAACCTGGAGGGAATGTCACTTCAGGTTGTGCGTAGATATCCGTAGATAGAAGTTGTTATTTATCCGCCATTAATGAAATGTTTTGTCCATTTTTGCTCCACAAATCTGAGGCCGATGAATGGGGGAATGGCACCAATGCTATGGAGAATGCCTTGAAAATTGAAAAGGGCGTAAATAAGGCTCTGCTGGACCTCCACAAGATTGCTATGGACCATGCGGACCCTCATGTAAGTGACTCCCCCATAGCGTATAGATACCGCGTGTTCATTTTATAAAATATCCTCCATGAAGGAACAGTTCATGTATCTTCTGTGACCTCCATATTGTGCTGTTCCTGGAAATGTAATACCACCTGACTACTAGATGTCACGTTCCCCTTTATAATGGGGGGTGTTCCAACACAAGCTGCATATTATGGCACTGTTATAAAGCTATGGGACAATTCATTAGTGTATTTGCACCTTTTTTTTCTAGTTTTTAGTGTTTTTCATTTGCGCCTTGTTCTTCTTTTAATTTGCGCCTTTTTGAAGTCTGCAGCGTTCCCTTTTTTTTCATTGATCATTATGGGGTTTCCGGCTAATTATCTAATTGTGACTTTTTAAAAAGTTGTCACATTTTTACTCAAATATATTTCAAGTGATTTTGTATTCTGTAGTCCGGGAGGTTTTTTTGCACAAACTTTGCAACATTTTAGCATGCCACTTTTTTGCGATACAAAGACACAAAAAGGTTTAAAGACAAAAAAAATACAGTTTTGATTTTGGGCAAAATCCATGAACCAGGTGCGCCACTTTCAGGAATTTGGCACAAAAAAATCAAATGATACAAAAGAGAAAAGGGACTTGAAAAAATACAATGTTGTATTGGGCCCTATGACGGCACAGCACAGATTTTAGTAAAGGTAAAAGGTAAAAAACAAGCAAAATGATGACTCGGACCCTCTGATTTTCGAGGTATAAGACTACGTCCCCACAATGAGCTTCTAGTGAGTTTTAGATATAGCAGATTTTCTGCCCCATTAAGTAAAATAGGTTACTTGAATTTTTTTCGAAAATATACAGCATAAAAAACTCACCCAAAACTCATTGTGAGAACGTAGCCTAAGGGTATGTGCACATCATTTAGACGCCGGTGAGTTGTCCTTGGTGAAGCTCTGCCACCGGTGGTTTTCACTCTATACTTTAAAGGGAACCTGTCATGTCCCTAAACGCTATTAACCTGCAGATATGGGGTTAATCTGCAGGTTTATAAAGCTGCCGGGCGTCTTACTGAAAGGCCGGCTACCGGGAGGAAATGCACTTTATTCCCCACGGCAGCCTCCAGCTTTCAGTCATAGAGGCGCGGCCGGCGTGGCTTCAGTCATTGTTCAGTACATAGTGAGCGGCGGCTATAACCGCACCCTGGCACTGACTGACAGCCGGCTAAGCGGCCCCTGTAACCGCTCCCTGTAAAGACTGACAGCCGGATCTGTACTGATGTACTGCTGAGCTGTCAGTCAGTGCCGGGGCGTTGTTACAGCTGCCGATCAATGTATATTGAGCGGTATCTGAAGTTGCGCCGGAAGTGTGGCACCCCAGGGGTCTGGTTTCCACAGTAATAGCAATATTACGTCTGTGAGCAGGTGGGAGGTTTCCTGGTCAGACATCCTATGCATGCCACACCTCCTGCCCAGTCCTGGGAGGGGAAGAACTTCCCCTATATAAAGCTGGGGCTGAGGCAGGGTTAGAAGAGAGTGAGAGAACACAGACAGAGACACAGTCTGGTCTGTAGTGGAGCAGCTTTAGGAGCAAGAAAGATCAGGAGCTGTGTGGGAGCTGTGCTAAAAGAGATCAGGGGCTGGAAGCTGTAGAGCTCGCCCTGATTGAAGAGTTCTTACCGGACCCGGAGTCCGAGGCTGTGGGGACTAATCCTTACCCAGCAGCAGAAACCGCCCGGCAGGGGATTTCAGGTCCTCTGGCCAAGAAACCCGAAGGCACGGTCACACGCAAGGGACCAGCACCGCCGTCGTGGAGCGGAAGCTACCAGAAGGCCCCGAGTCACCGGCCATACGGGTGAGCACCACACGGTACACTCAGGGACGTGGGCTACTTTTACCCGCCTCTAGCAAGGTAGCCAGAAGAGTACGATTAGTTGGGGAGGCCTACAACTCCGCCTGGCCAGGGAAGATTCCATCTGCTCACAGACTGACCAGGCCCCGATCGCTAGCCAGTACTCCGGGAGGGTCTACCTTTGCCACCAGTAAAGACCCTGAACTACACCGCACCGTCTCTGAGTGTTTCATCATCCACGTCCGCTGCCCTGAGGCCATACCCCTCCCGTTGGGGGTTATACCATCCCCGCTGCACAACCGTACCACCGGCCTCAGCGGTCTGCCCTGCAGCGGCGGTCTCATGACCGCATTCAACGGGTGGCGTAGTCGAGCAATATAACATCTACTGCTAAATACTGCCGCTCAGTTTGACTCCCTGGGCACGGACCGGGTCACCGCCACGAGACTACTACCCCCATCTGATCCGGCTCCGGGTAAGCCCCCGTGCGCGCGATGCCGCACGACACAGCAGGCCCAGGGGCGCGTCAACTTTTGGCGTAGTCGGCAGGATTCCGTGCCCGCAACCACCGGGTACTGCGCGCCTGAAAAAGAGACTTTTAAACTTACCTGTGGTGAAGATTCCCGCCATCCGACGCCATCTTCCACCTCCTTCCCGCCATCCGTGGAGTTTTCCCGCCGTTGGACGCCATCTTCTGCCTTCTTCCCGCCATCCGTGGAGTTTTCCCGCCGTTGGACGCCATCTTGAAGACGCCGCGCAGGAAGAAGAGGGGCGTGGACTCCGAAAAGCCCGCGAGAACTGAAGCCCCGCCTCACGTCCGGACGTTGCGTAAGGTCCTGGAAGGAGCCCAGCAGACGCCGACGTCATAGGAGTGCGACGGAAGGTCCTCGACCCTGACGATCCACTGCGGAGCCGCGGCCTACGGAAGAGGATCATCGCAAGGTAGGCCACGGTCCACTAGGGGGGAGGAAGATGTCGGATACGGAGGAGAGCTTCACTGCCGCAGCCACCGCCAGCGCCACCGCTGCTGCGGTCATGCCTTTCACTATGCCCTATATCCCGGGGGCAGCCTGGCTACCCCAGTACTCAGGGGAGTCACATACCCTGAATGACTTTAGAGAAAAGCTGGATAGCCTCTTCCAGGTGTACCCCCTCACAGAAGAGCAAAAAGTGAGCATCCTGGTGGCCCAACTAACCGGGGCAGCCCAAAGGGAGGTAAAGTCCTGGCCGCCTGGGAGGAGGACTGTCGCAGGGATATTAACCCGGCTGAAGGACACCTTTGATACACGCACCTCAGCTGAGATTAAGCTTAGATTCTACGGGTGCAAACAGCGAGCACATGAGAATATAAGGGACTATGCACTAAACCTACAAGAGGCCCTGAGAGCCATTAAGCAGACCGACCCTGACGGCGTGGGAAACGAGGACAGGCTGTTGACCGAACAATTTATAGAGGGACTATATTGCAATGCCCACCGAACCCAGTTGCGGGCAATGGCCTTACAGGATCCTCATCTGGACTTTGCACAGTTCAAGGACAGAGCCATTCGGGTGCTCCGAGAACCGGCACCGGGTGGCGTTGTGACCCACAGGCGCCCTACTACCGCTTACCACCAGGAGGCGGCGCCCTTGTCGGCAGGGCCTGTGGGGGCTGATGCGCAGGCTTTGAACAATGACCCGGCTCCAGACCTGCACCATCAGGTCCAAGAGCTAGCTAAAAGCGTAGCTGCGCTAACCCGAACTGTGCAGTCTTTACAGGTTGCTGCTCCAGGGAAGATCCAGCTGGCATCCGGACCGGAGGACATCCCGTGGCGTCGACCAAGGAGGACCCCACCGGCCAGAGGAAGACCCAGCGACCGATACAACGAGGACGGACAGCCCATCTGCCGCCGCTGCAATCAACCCGGACATATGGCAAGGTACTGTCCTTTAAACTGGCACAACCTCGGGTAGAGGGCCAACCCCTAGGAATAAGATCACCAGGCCCATCGAACTGGCGTGACAAATATGTGGGAGGACGTCCAGTCTTGCCTGTGGTACTGGATGGCATTCCTATGAGTGCCCTACTTGACACCGGGTCACAGGTCACCACCATCCCGTACGTGCTCTTCAAGCAGTACTGGAATGACTCGGATATAACCCGCTACCCTGACGACGACTTGAGTATCATCGCCAGCAATGGTCAACCCGTGCCACAGATCGGATTCAAAGAGATGACCATTAAAATCGGTAGAGTCGAACTGGCAGCACAGGGACTGATCATTGTAGACATTGACAAGCGCGAGAGTCACCCAAAGATAACGCTAGGAACTAATGTGATTGAAAATTGTCTTGCAGAGGTGATTTTCATTTTACAGCAGGTTGCCAAGAACGCCAGCTCCGGCCAGCAGCGAGTGCTCCAAAAAGAGATCCGGGCACTGATGCGGCGGCAACAGGTGGAACTCTCCGGTGGTGAGATTGGAAGCGTGAGAATGTGTGACCCTTTCCCTATTGCCATGCCCCCAAAAAGTGAAATGATGATTTGGTGCCGGGCAGCTATTGGTCTAAGAGGTAGAGACTACCAAGCAATGGTAGAACCCGTCTACTCAGACAGTAGGCCCACCATTTTGACAGCACGGGGGGTGGTTGATGTACGCCATGGGAGGGTGCCCGTTCGCATAATAAACATCGGGAAGAGAGAAGTACACCTGCCCCGGTATGCCACGCTAGCTAAATTGTTCACCATAAACCAGAATTCTGTACAGGCCGTGGAACCCTTGCCTCCATCTCAACCAGAGGAAGGTAACGGCTCTAAGAAAACAATAGAGGACTGGTGTCAGCAACTACATTTGGGTACTGACTCCACTCCCTCACACCAGAAACAGGGAGTCTATCGGGTGGTTCAAGAGTACGAGAGAGTGTTTAGTAAACACCCGTTAGACTTCGGGCGAGTAAAGGGGGTAGAACACCATATCCCCACGGGAGACCATCCTCCCATAAAGGAGAGATACCGACCCGTACCCCCTGCACACTACCAATACGCCAAGGGGATGCTTAGAGACATGAAGGAGGCTGGGGTAATTAGGGATAGCTGTAGCCCCTGGGCAGCTCCACTGGTTTTGGTTAAAAAGAAAGACAACACCATGAGAATGTGTGTAGATTACCGGAAAATCAACCGTATCACACACAAAGATGCGTACCCCTTACCAAGGATAGAGGAGTCTTTGGCTGCTTTAAGATCTGCTAACTTCTTCTCTACTTTGGATCTCACTAGCGGGTCCTGTCAGGTTCCTGTAGCAGAGGCGGACCGGCAGAAGACCGCATTCACCACCCCGATGGGACTTAGCGAGTTTACCTGCATGCAGTTTGGACTCTGCAACGCACCAGGAACCTTCCAACGGTTGATGGAATGCTGTCTGGGACACCGAAACTTTGAGACGGTCCTGTTATACCTGGACGATGTCATCATCTACTCCAAGACCTACGAGGACCACCTGAAACACCTGGCAGAAGTGTTCGAAGCCCTGGCAAACTACGGCCTGAAGGTGAAACCCTCCAATTGTCACCTCCTGAAACCAAAGGTGCAGTACCTGGGACACGTGGTGAGTGCTGACGGAGTGGCTCCCGACCCTGATAAGATCACCACAATTAAGGAATGGCCAAGCCCCTCCAGCGTAAAGGAAGTGCGGCAGTTCCTCGGGTTGGTAGGCTACTACCGAAGGTTCATTCCGGGTTTCACCAAAAAGGCAGCTCCTATGCAGGACCTCCTGATAGGCCAGTCCAGGAAGGCCAAGAACCAGAAGCCGCCCTTCAGATGGGAGAAGTTGGAAGAAGAGTCCTTCCGCCAGCTGAAGATGGCCCTCAAGGGGGATGAAATCCTGGCGTACCCTGATTACAGCCAGCCCTTTATCCTCTACACCGACGCAAGTAACATCGGGCTAGGAGCCGTACTGTCCCAGATCCAGCAGGGGAAAGAACGGGTAATTGCTTACGCCAGCCGAAAACTGCGACCCACCGAAAGAAACCCTGAGAATTACAGCTCATTCAAGCTAGAATTCCTGGCAGTGGTGTGGGCAGTCACCGAACGCTTTAAGCACTACCTCGCCTCTTCCCGGTTCACCGTGTACACAGATAACAACCCGTTGACACACCTGGATACGGCAAGACTCGGTGCCCTGGAGCAGAGATGGATGGCCCGCCTGTCCAACTTTGAGTTCACAATCAAATACCGGGCAGGACGCTCCAATACCAACGCGGATGCCTTGTCTAGAATGCCAAACCTACCGGACGTGGGGGAAGATCCAGAGGAACTGGAAGAAGTTGAACTTCCCGCGTTCCACCGGCATGGGACTATCCAGTATTCCCACCGTGTAAGGAGTAAGCAATCCGCTACGTTCAACCCCTTACCTCATTACAACTGGGCGCAAACGCAAGACAGTGACCCCGCCGTCCGACTGGTGAAGGAGATGCTGACTCAGCCAGATGCCCGCCTTGACCCAGACGCTCCGGAGGAGGCCAAGCAACTGTGGATTGAGAAGAGTCGACTGTTCCTTTACAAGGGGAAGTTGTGCCGCAGAATGGTTAACTCCCGGACGCATGAACTGATCTGGCAAGTAGTGGTGCCAAGAAGAGACGCGGCTATGGTGCTGGAGGCATACCACAACGGAGCTGGGCACTTCGGATGGAAGAAGCTGGAGTTCCTGCTGCGTGCGCGGTTCCACTGGGTAGGCATGAGAGGAATCATCGAGAGGTGGTGCAGAGACTGTGGCCCGTGCCACCTAAGAAGGAAGGACCGTGCCAGCCAGAAGACTCCCTTGCAGCCCATCATCACCCGACAGCCACTGGAACTGGTAGCCCTGGACCATGTGAAACTGGCTCCAAGCAGATCTGGGTATGTCTACGCCCTCACAATCGTAGATCATTACTCCCGGTTCCTGGTGGTGGTCCCGGTCAAGGACTTAACGGCTCAAACAGCAGCTAGAGCTTTCCAGCAGCACTTCTGCCGTCCACACGGATACCCAGAGCAGGTGCTGACGGACAAAGGACCAGCCTTTGAAGCGGAAGTCTTCCAGGAGTTCTGTACTCTGTATGGCTGCCGGAAGATAAGAACAACACCCTATCATCCGCAAACCAATGGGCTCTGCGAGAAAATGAACCAGGTGGTGATAGATCTTCTGAAAACATTGCCCCTGGAAGAACGCAGTCTGTGGCCTGAGAAACTGCCTGATCTGGTGGACCTATACAACCACATCCTGGTAGGTTCTACCAACTGTACCCCGGCTTACCTAATGAGAGCAAGACCTGGTAAGCTTCCTGTTGATCTGGAGATGGGAGTCCTGACACCCGAGGACACTTCACCAGAAGCAGACTGGGACACAGAAAGGCAGCAGCAGTACCGGAAAGTACAGGAGAGCGTGGAGCGAAGTCTCTGTCAAGCTAGAGAAAGACAGGAGAAGACTTACAACCAGTATGCTCCCGCTGTTCCCCTGGTACCTGGAGAGCAGGTCTTGAAGAGGAAGAGACGCCTCCACAAGTTGGACGACCAGTGGGAGAAGGACCCGTACACCGTACTGCCCTCAAGCCATGAGAACCCGAAAGTCTGCATAATCAGTAAGGACGGAGGAGAAACCACAGCCATTGTCTCCCGAGATCACCTGAAGAAGTGTCCCGAACAGCTACGAAGCCCTGAAGAAGAACAAGAAGACCCTCGACCCGCAGAGGAAAGGGAAGATATGGTCAGTACTGTGCTCGGAGACTTCCCTCGGTCTTGGACTCAAGTCAATGGCGCTGTTGTGGTACCCGTCCTCACCTTCCTCCAACCAGCATCTCAAGTACCTACAGAGAAACAGGTAGAGCTGGAAGAGCAGCCGGTCCAGGAGGCAGAAGACCCCACACAAGCAGACCAGGAGGATCAACCCTCTGCTTATAGTGAGCCTGCCGTGCCCCTAGTGAGCCAAAGAGCCCGTAGACAGCTGCCCAGTTTACCTTTGACAGCTCCTACACCCCGTAGCTCAGGACCAGTCAGTCAGCTCCGTAGGTCCACTAGAGCCACTAGAGGCCAGTTGCCCGTACGTTGGAGGATCTAAGTGTTTAGACTGTTTATTTGTATTTACCTGTTTTCTGTTACCTGTAAATAATTGTGTATTTTTAGTTATTTTATAGGTGTCATTTAGGGATTATCCGGAATCCTTTGTACATATGTTTGGAGCGTAACCCAGGAAAGGACAAAGACTGTTAAGGATTCGGGGCAGGACAGACCCCTACCTGGTTACGGCTCCCGGTCTCTTGGTGAAATGGACACCTTTGTTTTCTTCAAAGACTGCACCCGGTTGCGGACATGCCGTGACCATCCTAATGTGTTCTTCTTTATTGTACTGTTTCTGTTTTTACTTGTTATGTTTTACAAAAATATGTTTAGTCCCGGAGTACTAAATTTTACTAGGGGGGAATGTGGCACCCCAGGGGTCTGGTTTCCACAGTAATAGCAATATTACGTCTGTGAGCAGGTGGGAGGTTTCCTGGTCAGACATCCTATGCATGCCACACCTCCTGCCCAGTCCTGGGAGGGGAAGAACTTCCCCTATATAAAGCTGGGGCTGAGGCAGGGTTAGAAGAGAGTGAGAGAACACAGACAGAGACACAGTCTGGTCTGTAGTGGAGCAGCTTTAGGAGCAAGAAAGATCAGGAGCTGTGTGGGAGCTGTGCTAAAAGAGATCAGGGGCTGGAAGCTGTAGAGCTCGCCCTGATTGAAGAGTTCTTACCGGACCCGGAGTCCGAGGCTGTGGGGACTAATCCTTACCCAGCAGCAGAAACCGCCCGGCAGGGGATTTCAGGTCCTCTGGCCAAGAAACCCGAAGGCACGGTCACACGCAAGGGACCAGCACCGCCGTCGTGGAGCAGAAGCTACCAGAAGGCCCCGGGTGGATCAGGGAAATGCTGTAGATATAGCATATCTTGACTTCAGCAAAGCATTTGACAAAGTATCTCACACCATCCTTATTGAAAAAATGACCAAGTATGCAATGGACCAAGCAACTGTTAGGTGGATTCATAACTGGCTTAGTGATCGGACTCAAAGGGTGGTTGTAAATGGCTTCACATCCAGCTGGATGAATGTCTCAAGTGGGGTACCACAGGGCTCCGTCCTGGGACCTGTATTGTTCAACATCTTTATCAATGATTTAGATGAAGGAATTGAGGGTAAACTGATTAAATTTGCTGATGACACAAAGCTAGGAGGGATAGCTAATACTAGAGAAGAGAGAGAGAGGATTCAAAAAGACCTAAATAAACTGGAGCAGTGGGCAGCAACCAATAGAATGGTTTTTAACAGGGAAAAATGCAAAGTACTACATCTGGGCAATAAAAATGAAAAAAGCATATACAGAATGGGAGGAATAGAGCTAAGCAACAGTACATGTGAAAAAGACTTAGGTATACTAATAGATCATAGACTGAACATGAGTCAACAGTGTGATGCAGCAGCAAAAAAGGCAAATACAATTCTGGGATGTATTAACAGATGCATACAGTCTAGATCACGTGAAGTCATTATCGGTCTTTACTCCTCTTTGGTCAGACCTCATCTGGAATACTGTGTACAGTTTTGGGCACCACATTTTAAAAAAGACATAGACAAACTGGAGCAAGTTCAGAGAAGAGCGACCAGAATGGTGACTGGTCTGCAAACCATGTCCTATGAGGAACGGTTGCAGGATTTGGGAATGTTTAGCTTGCAAAAAAGAAGACTGAGAGGAGACTTAATAGCTGTCTACAAATATGTCAAGGGCTGTCACATTGTAGAAGGATCATCTTTATTCTCATTTGCACAAGGAAAGACTAGAAGCAATGGGATGAAACTAAATGGGAGGAGACACAGATTAGATATTAGAAAAAACTTTTTGACAGTTAGGGTGATTAATGAGTGGAACAGGCTGCCACGAGAGGTGGTGAGTTCCCCTTCAATGGACGTCTTCAAACAGAGGCTGGACAGACATCTGTCTGAGATGATTTAGTGAATCCTGCTTTGAGCAGGGGGTTGGACCAGATGACCCAGGAGGTCCCTTCCAACTCTACCATTCTATGATTCTATGATTCTATGAGTCACCGGCCATACGGGTGAGCACCACACGGTACACTCAGGGACGTGGGCTACTTTTACCAGCCTCTAGCAAGGTAGCCAGAAGAGTACGATTAGTTGGGGAGGCCTACAACTCCGCCTGGCCAGGGAAGATTCCATCTGCTCACGGTCTGACCAGGCCCCGATCGCTAGCCAGTACTCCGGGAGGGTCTACCTTTGCCACCAGTAAAGACCCTGAACTACACCGCACCGTCTCTGAGTGTTTCATCATCCACATCCGCTGCCCTGAGGCCATACCCCTCCCGTTGGGGGTTATACCATCCCCGCTGCACAACCGTACCACCGGCCTCAGCGGTCTGCCCTGCAGCGGCGGTCTCATGACTGCATTCAACGGGTGGCGTAGTCGAGCAATATAACATCTACTGCTAAATACTGCCGCTCAGTTTGACTCCCTGGGCACGGACCGGGTCACCGCCACGAGACTACTACCCCCATCTGATCCGGCTCCGGGTAAGCCCCCGTGCGCGCGATGCCGCACGACACAGCAGGCCCAGGTGCGCGTCAGAAGCTTTAACCCCTTTCTGACATTGTGCATAATAATACGTCCCTGTGCCCTGGGCCTTATGGACCAGGTACGTATTATTACGACACAGGCTGTGCGGGATCAATCGCCACCGGTTGTCAGCTGATTTTGACAGCTGACACCCGGCACTTTAACCCCCTAAATGCTGCGATCGCAGCATTTAGCAAGTGAGTGGAGGGACAGAAGCACCTCTGCTCTTGGATCGGAGACCCTGCGCTGTCCTCACGGGGTCCCGATCGTTGCCATGGTGACACGATGTCATCATGACGACACCTGTGTCACCAGGCACCAGCAAGTTAGTTTGACCATGCGCAGTGCATGATCAAACTAGCTTGTGTCTGCAGCACTGACAGTTTACAAGGTATAGCAGTGATCCTGCACTGCTATACCTTAGAACTGCGATCAGCCTGCTGAAAGTGAAAGTCCCATAGTGGGATAAAGTAAAAAAAGTGAAAAAAAAGTTGTAAAAATATTTTTTTAAAAATAAAAAAATAATAAAAAAATAAAATATTATTATGAAGAAAAACAATAAGAGTACACATATTTAGTATCGCCGCATCCGGAATGACCTGATCTATAAAACTGTCCCACTAGTTAACCCCTTTAGTGAACACAGTAAAAAAAAAAGAATCAAAAAACGGTGCTTTATCATCATACCAACGAACAAAAAGTGGAATAAAACGCGATCAAAGAGACGAATATAAATAAAAATTATACCACTGAAAACATCATCTTGTCCCGCAAAAAGCAAGCCACCATACAGCTCCATCAGCCAAAAAATAAAAAAGTTATAGCTCTTAGAATAAAGCGATTTTTTCTATGAAATAGTTTTTATTGTGTAAAAGCGCCAAAACATAAAAAAAGATATAAATGCAGTATGGCTGTAAATGTACTGACCCGAGGAATAAAGCTGCCTTATTAATTTTACCACACGCAGAGCTGCATAAAAAAAAACTAAAAAAACAATTACTGAATTGTTGGTTTTTGTTTATTCTGCCTCCCAAAAATCAGAATAGAAAGCGATCAAAAAATGTCACATGCCCGAAAATGGTACCAATAAAAACATCAACTTGTCCCGCAAAATACAAGCTATCACATAACTCTGTCGACCGAAATATGGAAAAATTATAGCTCTGAAAATATGGCGATGCAAAAACTAGTCTTTGCAAAAAAAAAAGTTTAGTGTGTGACAGCTGCCAAATGTAAAAACCCAATATGAATCTGGTATCACTGTAATCGCACCGACCCAAAGAATAAAATCATCTAATCACTTAAACCGCACGAGGAACGGTGTAAATAAATAAATAAAACCAATTCTTCACCTGCTGTTGGTTTGTTCATTCAGCCTCCCAGAGTTCGCAATATGGCTCTGCCCACATTTATCCTGTGCTCTACGCTCAGCGCTTACACCGGGGTTTCCATGTAAATCTCTGAAATACGTGATCCAGACGGAGCCTCCGGCGGAAGATTCCCTGTAATGAGGCAGATGGAGGCACCGTCTGGCCTGTGATCCCACGGTGTCCGTCTTTTTATTAGGCGTGAATAAAAGTGCCGTCGGCCACAGTTTTGCGAGCCTCTGATAAAAAGAACACCGCTGAACAGAGGCCACACAGAGTCCAGAGTAATTAACAAATAAAGTAGCACACTGCAAGGCTAAGTATGTAAACATGAAATATGGAATATGAATAGCATTACTGCTGTAGAAAATAGAAATAAATGAGAAATCTTAGCACATAAATTGGCCAATTCATGTGTATCTGGCAGCCGCGGTAAGGCGTTTCTCAGTGCCAGGACCCTACCAATGTGAATACCTCTCTAAGGGACAGGTACACATGAATTGGCCAATTTATGCGCTAAGATTTCTCATTTATTTCTATTTTCTATAGCAGTAATGCTATTTATATTCCATATTTCATGCTTACATACTTAGCATTTCAGTTTGCTACTTTATTTGTTAATTGTATATGGAGGTAGCTTCTCCTAGTAAGCACCTGTTCACACCTATTTCTCGTATTAGAAGTGCCATCAGTTTTTTCTGTTTACAGAGTCCAGAGTTAGGCCGGTTTCACATGTCCTGATATTTCCAGTATCGGAAAAACCGGTACGGGAGATATACGTGTCCATGTGCACCTGTGTGGCAACCGTGTGCCGCATCAGGAGCGCACATTCCGCCACCTGGGAATCAGCAGTACAGTTACCGCTGTTCCCAATCACCGGGTGCTGAATGCTGCCCTCATCATTGTAACCTGCTGGCGCTGTGATCAGCACAACCAAGGGACAATGATGAGAGTAGTAGTCTGCTCCCGCTGTGTCCTAGTGTAAAAATAAGAATAAAATTAAAAAATCCTTATACTCACCTGCCTATCAAAGTAAAAGTGAAGTACCCATAGCTCTTTCTTACATTCAAGCATCTGATGCTGATGCTCAGTCTATGTAGATGGCATCTTAGCTGTTGCTAGGCAACTTCCTTATAAGGTGAGATGCACCTGTAAGATTCCATCACAAGATTCCATCATGACATCACTGCTATTATGACATCATAATTCACAACCACTACTTATACAAGCGTTTACACTTCAGTGTCACTTTGATACCCCGGTGTCATTGTTGTCAGTGTTTAGCTACTTATCTAGTGATATACTGATTGCGCATTTCATTGAAATGTCTGGAATTTCTCCAGACAGACTTCAGGAGTTGGCACTACTCCAGGGGATTCTTACCACCTATACCCCTAACTGTGTGCTACCACTACCCGATGGCGTCCTCAGCTTCACTTACCGGCTGGTTATGGAGCTTGTACGGGACTGCTTGACCAAATACTACCAAGGTCGTATTACCTCAGAATATCTTCAGCATTTACAGCAGAACATCAGGACATTAGTACAACAGGTAAATAGCAGACAATCTGCACAAATTATTATTATTATGTCTAGTTGGTCTCCCTTACTGTATAGTGGTATTATTGGTAGTAATAAAATTTAGACTTTCTTCAGTGTCAGGCAGGGTCATATTTGTAATAGAGATCCCCATTTTGGGAAGAGGGTGTAAAAGTGCAGCATGAGCCTGTATGATTCAAATGTCAGGGCTAGATTTCATTCCTAGTCCAGTCCTTGTCCCTTAGTAAAGACACTTCATTTAGCACCTTAATCCGGATTTCTTATAAATATGTAATTATGATTTTTATTGTGTATAACAAATATTAATAATTTATCTCAGACCATAGAACTAGCCTCACTGATTAGAAATGTAAAGTACCCACAGTTCTTTCTTACATTCAAGCATCTGGTACTGATGCACAAACTATGGTTTTGCCACCTTAACTATTGCTAGGAAACTTCCTTTCACGGTGAGATGCCCCGTTAAGATTCCATCACAAGATTCCATCACGACATCACTGCTATTATGACATCATAATTCACCACCACTAATTATACAAGTGTTTTTATGCTGTATAAAAAATAATAATAATAATAATACAAATCAAATAATAATAATGGAATACAAGTTTATTTACAGAAAATTGTTCTTTAGATCGACACCAATATAATATATAAAATGTACCAAATGTGTAGTAATTGTAGCTGCAGATAGACAGGAGTAAAATGGTGACATAAATGGCCTCCTCCATTCTGCACTTTCTCTCATGATTTTCCTTTTGTATTTATTTCCATCTTTATAGGCTGAAGAAAAAGCCCAAAGTGGAAAATTGGCCTTTTTTAAACAACTGGCCCAAAATGTCCTGAATATACTGGAGAGTCCGGCCCGCTCACTGGAGCACCTGGTAAGGAGCCATCATCTTCTATATCACATGTCCTTGTCCCCTCCAGGCAGGCACAGGATATTTCATGACCGCCTGTCCCTGCGGCTCCATCATCTGTGATGGCAGTCTGTACTCAGCGGTGGGAGTTTGTATTTCTGCCTCTGTTTTGCTCGATCATCACAATCTTCCTTCTTGTAAATGCTGCAATTCTGATAACAGAGATCAGTTGTATATACAAGTACCTTATATATTATTGTTGATTTACTGGAGGGAGTGGCTGTGTATAGTCCGTCCAATACTGAAATTACCAGTAAATCCAATGTTTAGTCCTTCCTATCTATTGTATATGATAATTTAGTATTTGTGAAATGTTATACTAATTGTACATATTATAACCATCAGGAAACATCCGAAGGTGACTCCGAAGAGGGGCAAACCGTGAACATGCCTGACCCTAATATTAGTCAGTTAGAGCTAAAAACTGATCTGATTGAAGGTAAGCCGATCATCTAATATTTTACATTCAAATATCCAGATATTATAGAGAATGGCAGAGAATATGTAGATTTACTCTTCATTCCCTGTAATGGAGAGGGATCATGTAATTCTACTTCACGCCTGTGTGGTCTTCTCGGCTCCAAAATGAGGGTCATAGATCCCCAATCATGTAATTGTTCAAAAATACCATATTTTGAAGACTATAAGATGCACCGGACCATAAGAAGCAGGTGAAATTTTGGAGCGGAAAATAGGAAAAACATTTTTTTAATAAAATGGTGGAGCAACTTATAATCCAATTTTGTGGTAACTTTTCTAGGGGAAAGGCGGCGGAAAGATGGCAGCAGCAGGAGTGGGGCGATGCTGCACTGAAGTCCCTGCACTTCCATGGTTTTCAATCTGGTGGACCTTGGGAAAATCTCCACCGGAGGTGGCGCATGCACAGATTGAGATCTCGGGAGACAAGATCTCAATCTGCATGCGCCATCTCCAGAATCCATTTTTCCGAAGTCCACCACACTGAAAATCATGGAAGTGCGGAGTCTCCGGCGACATTTTCTGAAAGCCCAGGGGCCGCTGCATCCTTGCACCGCCGAACACCCCCTCCTCCCAGCCTGGGGCCCACAGCATCGCCCCACTCCTGCCGCCGCCAGCTTCCTGCAGCAGTGACCCTGCGTCCTGGGGCCTCGCTTCACCGCAACCCCCCCCCCCTCAGTAAGCTACGTTGGGATAAGACGCACCCCCATTTTACAGAAAAAAGTGTGTCTTATAACTTGAAAAATACGGTAATCAGATCCTGAACAATCGCCCAGTGTATCTATCTCTGGATGTGCCATAAATACTGTATATTTAGTATGTGCAGAATACCAGATATCTAGTTTTTATATCATTTACAGAGATCTTGTCATGTCCTTCATTATATGGATGTGTTATATATTAAGTACTGATATAGACTGATACATGACATCTTTTCATTATTTTATCATTATTTTAGAAATAACTGTGTCGACGGCCAGTACTGATGGTGGAATATGTGAGACACCAGAGATCCACGAATCTGCCAGTGTAAGTATCAGAGGAGACGTCTGTTTATCATCAGATAACGGGGTATGAATTACACATATAATATTATACCCCAGATGACAATGGGATATCTTTGCTTTTATGTAGATCAGATCTATTGTGAGTAATGATGGCATTGTTATTCTGCCTCTTCTGTGTGATGCCCCTTATCATACCCTGCAGTACAGTGATATCTATGCATGGGGAATATCCCCTTAAAATATAATACTGTCTGTGGAGGGTCCGGCTTGCATCATGTCCTCTACATCTGCTGCAATGTAATCAGCGTGGACATAATATAGAGGAGAAGTTCCTGCATCTGGAGCTTTTATTTTCCTGCAGATTCTATGTCTTAATGTCATTTCTTATTATTTCTAGGCCTTGACCGGATCATTGAACTTGGAGACAAGTCCTAGTAAGACCGACTTTAAACCAATCAAACTGATCAGCAGTGGAGCTTATGGGTGAGCTTTATGTTTGCATAATATACATTTCCTAGTGTTCCTTATGACAATGCTTCTGTCTCTGTGCCCAGCCCGTACAACAGAGAAATGCTCTGAGTCCATACTGTCCACAAGAGATGAGCGAATCAGGCAAAATTCTTCTTTGCTTGTTCACGTGGACTTGTGAAAATACGATTCAAGGAGAAATTAATGTCCCTTATTATGCTCTGGGGCCTCACCAGGCCCCAGAACATAATAAGCATAAGAAACATACTTATACTCCCCTTACTGCTCAATTCTCTAGCCCCTCCACTTCTCACCGTCACCCGTCCGGTCCTCACTGCCTCTTCAGTTTGCCACCGCTCACGCTATGCAAGGACTTCAGGCTTTGAGAAGGTCTGAGAGAGTTCTATGCAAGAGCATAAAAAGTCACAACATTGTGACACCGTGACTGTTCTTGCGCTTGTGCATAATCCTCCCAGATCTCATCAATGTTGGAAGTCCCGTCCCAGTATGAGAGGCATTTGGATTTCAGCATTAGCAGCAGAGATTTGAGGATGCGGCAAGGAACGGACGGTTGAGGCGGAGGGGCCGTAGAAGTGAGTATAAAAATTTGTTTATTTTTAAACTTTTTTATGGCCTTTCAAGATTTTGAAAATGGTGGCCAACGCTTGACATTTTGCTAAATCCATGAGTAAGCAAATTACAAAAAACAAAACAAACAAAAAAACAAAACGCCATTTTGGTGAATGCAGAATTTTGCAAAATCTGAGTAGAATTTAATTCCACTCAAATGTGTTAGCTCATGTCTACTGGCCACATCTATATGTCATTATTTAGGTCAGTTAGGACGTGACATAGATGAGGACCTCGCATAGGTCATCATTTATGTTGTGTAACTTGATGGATTTCTACATGGATTTCTAGTGACATCTAGTAGTAACCAGACAATCATGTGATGAGGTTTATAGACAAAATGTTAGTAAGAATTCATTATAAATCATGGATTTTCCTTCTCTCCAGAGCCGTCCACTTAGTGCGACACAAATACACAAGCCAGCTATTCGCTATGAAGAAGCTGGACAAGGAGAACGTGAATATTCCAAGAAGACTTGAACGTGCCTTTCTAGAGAGGGACATCCTAACATTTGCTGATTGTCCCTTTGTGGCCTCCATGTTGTGCTCCTTTCCAACTCCTCATCATCTGTGTATGGTCATGGAGTATGCAGCAGGTAAGTCATATCCATTGTGCCTATATCCAGCCTCAATCTGCTTATCTCTAGCATCTTCTCCATAATCTGAATGTGACCACATGGACGGTTACATGTCCATACTGCATTTACTATAAGTTATCTGTTACCAAGATGCCAGGAAAATCATTATCTCTGTGAAAGTCTCTGGTGAATGTCCTCACTGAGAATGGCAAAAATATCCACTGAGGATAAAAGGAGGATTTGACTCAATTCTAACAGTTTGTATAGATGAGCATTTCACAGAGTAATGAATAAGAGGCTTGCAGATGAGGCACAGCTCTGTCTTTTTATATTGGGTCACTCTGCTTTATACGCTCTACATTAGGCCTCTTTCACGCTTCAGTATTTCTGGTACGTGAGGTGACAGTTTACCACACGTACTGGAGACACTGACACATGTGCGCACATGTCAGTGTTTCCACGGACCGTGTGTCCATGTGATCCACACGTAGACATGTCTGTTTTTGGCCAGCAGGACGGATCACACAGACCCATTCAAGTCAATGGTTCAGTGTAAACACATACCGCACACGGATGCCATCCGTGTGACATGTGTTGGCGCCTGGGAATTAGCGATAAAGTTAGCGCCGGGTGCTAAACGCTGCCCTCATCATTGTCCCCTGCCGGCGCTGCGATCAGAACCAGCAGGGGTTAATGATGAGGGTTGTCTTCTCCCAGTGTATTTCTACCTGTAAAAATAAGAATAAAAAAAAAATCTATACCCTCACCTGTCCTAAATGTCCCCCACTGTAATCCATGAGACCGCTCAGCAGAGGAGCCGGGGAGAATGACTCCTGCAGCGAGCGGCCCCGAATCTGCGCTGAGCTCAGCGAGCGGTGTCCTGTCACTCACTGAGCTCAGCTGAGGTCTGGCGTCGCTCGCTGCAGGAGTCATTCTCCCCAGCTCCTCTGCTGAGTAGTCGCATGGATTACAGCAGGAGATACTTAGGACAGGTAGGTGAGTATAAGGGTTTTTTTTTATTTTATTCTTATTTTTACAGGTGGAGACACCGGGAGCAGACTACAACTCTCATTATTAACTCCTGCTGGTGCTGATCGCAGTGCCGGCAGGGGAAAATGATGAGCGCAGCGTTCAGTACCCGGCTTTTGGGAATAACGCTAACTGTACACTGATTCCCAAACGCCGGTACGTGTGCTCCTGATGCGGCACACGGACATCTCCGACACAGGTTTTTCCGGTACCAGAAATATCCGGACGTGTGAAACCGGCCTTATACAGTATATAAAGCAAAACCACAAATGAGACTGCTGACACCTTTAACTAATTATATATTTATTTATTGCAAGATACATAGTATATATAGCTCATACTTTTTTGGCCAGAATAGTGTCTCTTTTTTGTATGAGTTACCTTGTTATTTTTAAATATTTATTCCACGTGACTAATAAAGATTCATGCTTTTATATGGGATGTTGCTTCATTGCACTTATTTGTGCAGCTCTTGCACCTTTGTGGTTTTGCTTCATAGACATTTAGTGCAGTCCTAGTTACTATTCGGGTATGCTCCAATGGAGGGTTTTTTGCATTATTATACAGTATATCTCTGTGTATGACGTCCTGCCCCAATGTCTCCGCTCATTTCTCATTCACACTCCTCATGTGTCATTTACATTGTAACAAACCCTCTCCTGTCATATTTGCTTTCTGCTGTAGGAGGAGACTGTGGCAGTTTTATGAAGAACTATGGGTGTTTACCTGTCCCCTTGGCTCGTCTGTACATTGCAGAAACGGTTCTAGCTGTGGAATATCTGCACAGCTATGGTGTAATGCACAGAGACCTGAAGCCTGAAAAGTAAGTGACACTTGTAGTATAAGAAAGGGGAAAAAAGATATCGTTTATTATACAAACTATTTGCTACTTGGGGCTGACATCCTCTTTTTTTCACAGCCTCCTGATAACGTCAACTGGTCATATTCAAGTTACAGATTTTGGGCTTTCCAAACTCTGCCTCATGAGACCAACATCAGAGATCTACAAGGCTCCAATTGAGGACATCACCAGAGAGTTCCATGATAAGGAGGTAGGCAGGAACTTGTTCTTTACTCATCTCCTCCATTTCTCCTTCTCTTATACTTTCTCATCTAGAAAACGTTTCCACTGATGTTATTTGTCACAATTATGTTCTCTGATCATTATCTCATTCCTCTGTTTTTTCCAGATTGCTGGCTCCCCTCATTACATAGCCCCAGAAGTTATCTTAAAGGAAGGCTATGGAAGGCCAGCTGACTGGTGGTCAATTGGGATCATCCTATATACATTTCTTGTAGGACGTGTACCATTTTATGGGCCTTCCAAATATGACATTTACAGCCATATTGTCAGGGGTAAGTAAAATAATCTGATTGCTGTGTAATGTCATTGTTATTTGAATAGATTAGTTGTGTGATTTAGTTACTTTTGTTAATATAAAAGATTTTTGTTTTGATAAAATAAATTAAGATGTTTCATTTTCTGTAATATTTGCTTTTTACATAACAGATGACATATATTGGAAACTTACTAATTCGGCTTTTCCAGCCACAGCTCGGGATATCATCATTGAGCTGCTCAGAAAAGATCCAGCACAAAGACTTGGGACAGGTAATGTATATAATACTATTATTAATGACTTATTACACCTCTGTGAACAGAAAATGAATAATGAGGATCAGCACTGAGGTTTTGTTCTCTACCAGCTTGGCCATTCCCCATTCTTCATGCTAAGACTTTCAGTACATCTACTTCACTTCGGCTCTGTTACGTCAACCGTTCAGATTAACGCCCCCTTCACACGTCCGTATAAAATCAGTACTGAAACCAGTACCGGAAAAAAACAGTACTAGTGTCATCAGTGTTTTGAATCAGTGTGCCATCAGTGTGCCATCAGTGTTTTTCCGGTACGGCAAAGAAAAAGAAATGATAAAGTATCTCTTATACTTTGTAATGTTAAACAGATACAGCGTAAGGAAGGCACACAAATGGCACACGGATGCCATCTGTGTGATGTACGTGTTTTTCAGGGTCCCATAGACTTGTATTGGCACTTGTCATCTGTGCTGCCACAAAAAAACAGCAGCATAGATGATAATGGGTACGGGTGGCATACGTGAAAGAAAAATGGATGCCACATGTAGTGCAAACACGGATATGTGTAGGAGGCCTAAGAAACTTGTCTCTTTGACAATAACTATATCACTATTCATTGTTTTCCTTTTCAAGGAGGAGCAAATGAGATCAAATTTCATCCATTCCTGCGTAACTTAGATTTTGACAACCTTCTAAGTCAGAAGTCGCTGTTCATTCCTGATCTTGAGTCAGAAGAGGATACCATCTACTTTGACAGTAAGTAGAATGAGACATCATCTGCAGAAAGCTGCTGTGTGTCTTGTATTTCATTTTAAGTGAGAATCAGTCCCCACCTTGATTCATGATCAAATGGTGACTGTTCAGGACAAAGTATTATGCTAATAATCTCGATTAACTCTTGTACTTTTCAGCTCGATGTAGCAGACATCAACATATTGATTCAGATGAGGGGGACACAAGTGAAGATAATGACTGGCCGGAAAGCCAAAACTTTCTATCATCTTCGCATAGGCTTTCTAAAGTAAGTATGTGACCAATAAGATCCATACAACCTGTAATTAAAATAAAATTGTAAAATATTAAAATATTTTTTTTTCCTCTTTGTATTAGCTCTGTTCCATCCATACCAAGATGATGAACAATGAAGAACCCAAGTCACCTCCAGGGTATTCACCAGAAAGTGCAAAACAGTCAGACATGTGAGCAAATTATTTTTATGGGGTCCATTCTGATATGTGTTCACAACACCAAATTCAAGACGAGTGTAAGTCGATACTAAATCCAGTATCGATGACCACATGATTGCTGATCACCATGTTTCTGACTTGTGATAACGCTGGTGATGAAAGTTGATAACTATGACCAGCTTTAATTTCCAGTTCATTACAGGAAAATAAATATTGCTAGTGATTCTCCATTCTTGCTGGTAGAAGAGGGTCTTGAGCACAGCATCCCCTTCATGTTATTCAGATGTCCTAATGGGCTTTGCAGACAGGTGTTGTATCCGTATCTATTGTTTTCACTTGTAATTTATATGTTTTTCTTCTACCAAACAGACAGAAAGATTCTCCCCCCTCTAAGTCTGAAGACAACCAGACGCAGAAAGATTCTCCCCCTTCTAAATCTGATGACAACCAGACACAGAGAGATTCTCCCCCCTCTAAGTCTGATGACAACCAGACGCAGAAAGATTCTCCCCCTTCTAAATCTGAGGATGACAACCAGACACAGAGAGATTCTCCCCCCTCTAAGTCTGATGACAACCAGACGCAGAAAGATTCTCCCCCTTCTAAATCTGAGGATGACAACCAGACACAGAGAGATTCTCCCCCCTCTAAGTCTGATGACAACCAGACGCAGAAAGATTCTCCCCCCTCTAAATCTGATGACAACCAGACGCAGAAAGATTCTCCCCCCTCTAAATCTGATGACAACCAGACGCAGAAAGATTCTCCCCCCTCTAAATCTGATGACAACCAGACGCAGAAAGATTCTCCCCCCTCTAAATCTGATGACAACCAGATGCAGAAAGATTCTCCCACCTCTAAATCTGATGATGATAAGCAGAGGCAGAAAGATTCTTCCCCCTCTAAATCTGATGACAACCAGACGCAGAAAGATTCTTCCCCCTCTAAGTCTGATGATGACAAGCAGTGTTTCACTGCTGAAGGCAGACAGTCATCCATATTGTCAGGTATGTATAGCTCTATAGGTCATTCTATTGCAGCCTGTGTCAAAAAGTGTAATGTGAAAACAGCCCAACATTTCATTTTATAAAAATCCTCACTCTTAGGCTGTGTGCCCACGATGCGTTTTTCAAGCGTTTACGCTGCGGAATTTCTACAGCGTAAACACTTGGGAAACGCTTGGTAAACCTTCCCCCATGGTCTCCAATGCAATTCCGCACTTTCAATGCCCATGCTGCGTATTTTTCCGCAGCGTTTATGCTGCGCTCAAAAATACGCAGCATGTCCATTAATTTTGCGGACGTGCAGCGTAATCGCCGCCATTGACTTGCATTAGAACGCGCTAATTCCGCAAGACTGCATCTGTACTTGCGTAATTGGCGCTTTCTAATGTGCGGATGGTACCCAAGTCTGGAGGAGAGGAGACTCTCATCCAGACCTGGGTACCATAGAATCTGTAAAGAAAAGAATTTAAAATAAAAAATAAAGCTTATAATCACCTTCCGATGTCCTCCCAGTGTTTTGTCCACGCCGTCCGGTCTCTTGCAATGCTCGCGCTGTTGTGAAGGACCTGTCATGACGTCACTGAGTCATGTGACCCATCACATGACTCAATGACGTCACCGCAGGTCCTTCACAGCACCGCGAGCATTGCAAGAGACCGGACGCAGCAGAGATGACACCGGGAAGACACCGGAAGGTGAGTATAATCTTTTTTTTTTCATTTTTTACCATTCTTATTCTTTTTTTTAACTATTACTCGGTCACACTATATAAATCCATGCCGGTTGCATGGATTTAAATAGTGTGACCAACTTGTCAAGCACTTTTCCAAGTGATGCTCAAAATCGTTTGGAAAACTTCTTGAAAAAACGCATGCGAAAGCGCATGTAAAAATGCTGAAAAAACGCTTCTCTCTGGCAGAAAAAACGCATGTAAATCTGCATGTAAATCTGCATACGTTTTTTTCTGCCAGAGAGAGGCAAAAACGCTCTGCATCAAATCTGCTACGTGGGCACATAGCCTCATAGGTTATAATTTTTAATGCATAAGAAGCCATTCAGTCTTCTGCCAAACTGATTCTGAATACTGCACCCATGGCTCCATCTAGGCCTATACTGATCCTTATCACCTTAAGAATGCACTGAGGTTTTAGCTAACTTATTTTAAGATATTACTTGCAGGATGCCGCAGTGTTATCATGTTAATAAGGGGACATAGTTCCCTGGCTAGACACCACATATCGGAAAACCTACAGGTTTCATATTAATCAGTTCACAAGGCAATCTAATTCTCAGACCCTCAGGTGGTTTTATGTATATATGACATATTCTCTCTATTATGGTGCAATAATCAATTACCGGGACTACAGGGTACAAGAATAACAGAATTCTATATAAAGATACAAAGCTAATCTTTTAGGAGTTTATAATATACATCTTTTTCTTGTTTTTTTTATCAGAATCACCAGTTCAGGGGAAAAGAAAATCTGCATCGAAAGATCGACAAAAAACAGAGAAGGTAGAAGAGAGAAGAAGTAGAAGAGGTAAGTGTAACAATAAGCTCCATGTTGCATGATGTCAGTCAGTGAGAAGGAGTCATGTGGAGCAGATATTATCTGTAGGATTACTGACAATGACCCCGTACATCTGTATGGATACGACTCCTCTATCATCCTGTCACAGTGACACTACAGTAGTATCCTCTAATACATACATGTCAAACTCTGGCCCGTGGACCAAACCTGGCCCGCAGGGTGGTTATATTTGACCCACGACAACAGAACCACCACCACTATTTGGGGCCATTATTCTGTATGGAGGACAATGTGGGGCCCATTATACTGTACGGAGGACTATGTGGGGCCATTATTCTGTATGTAGGATTATGTGGGGTCCAAGTTTTTCATTTTGGCCCTCTGTGTGTTTGAGTGTGACATCCCTGCTCTAATATGTAGTCCCATTACTTACATTAGTTATGTCTCTTTGTCTCCTCTCACAGGTTCCACCTTCCGCCGGCTGATATCATCTTGCCGGCGTGGATTATCCAGGGTTGCTCGCTCCATCAGACAAAGCTGCATATTTGCTCCCTGTCATCGGAGCAACACAAACATCTCAATGTGAAAAACCCTTCATGTCTAGTGCCTAGTACAGCATGTCCACCATTAAAGATGCACCTGTGTGGAAGGACTTGTACCATCTACCTGTGGCCTTCTGACCAGCAAGTAACATCTGCAGAAGAAGGCCCTCCAAGAACATCTCTTCATTCTTCCATGTAATTCTTAATAAAAAAAAAACTAAAAAGAATCATTTCAAATTGATTAATGTCCCTTTGCATTTAATGTAATACTACTGACATTTATGGCATATCAGTACTAAACATCATATATGTCTGATGAGAGAATATCGTTTCCATGTTTCATGTTAATCCTCTAATCCTCAGCCAAAAGTGGAAGAGAAGACCAGTGATTCTGTTACATCTACGAATGACAGTCAATCCAGGGAAAAACACCTTCTGATCCATGCATTTTTCAGGCACTCTGATCCTTTTACCTTCATGTGGCTCTACTTAAGGTTTATGTATAAGAACCAGTTGGATTCAGTACTGGGCATCCTGGGGGTCCCAGCAGCCACATCCCAATTGTTCAACTAAAAAAGACATACTGTATTATAGTGTGATATATATATATATATATATATATATATATATATATATATATATACACTGTGTGCAGAATTATTAGGCAAATGAGTATTTTGATCACATGATACTTTTTATACATGTTGTCCTACTCCAAGCTGCATAGGCTTGAGAGCCAACTACCAATTAAGTAAATCTGGTGATGTGCATCTCTGTAATGAGGAGGGGTGTTGGCTAATGACATCAACACCCTATATAAGGTGTGCTTAATTATTAGGCAACTTCCTTTCCTTTGGCAAAATGGGTCAGAAGAGAGATTTGACGGGCTCTGAAAAGTCCAAAATTGTGAGATGTCTTGCAGAGGGATGCAGCAGTCTTGAAATTTCCAAACTTTTGAAGCGTGATCACCGAACAATCAAGCGTTTCATGGCAAATAGTCAACAGGGTCGCAAGAAGCGTGTTGGCCAAAAAAGGCGCAAAATAACTGCCCATGAATTGAGGAAAATCAAGCGTGAAGCTGCCAAGATGCCATTCACCACCAGTTTTGCCATATTTCAGAGCTGCAATGCTACTGGAGTATCAAAAAGCACAAGGTGTGCGATACTCAGGGACATGGCCAAGGTAAGGAAGGCTGAAAAACGACCACCTTTGAACAAGAAGCATAAGATAAAACGTCAAGAATGGGCCAAGAAATATCTTAAGACTGATTTTTCAAAGGTTTTATGGACTGATGAAATGAGAGTGACTCTTGATGGGCCAGATGGATGGGCCAGAGGCTGGATCAGTAAACGGCAGAGAGCTCCACTCCGACTCAGATGCCAGCAAGGTGGAAGTGGGGTACTGGTATGGGCTGGTATCATCAAAGATGAACTTGTGGGACCTTTTCGGGTTGAGGATGAAGTGAAGCTCAACTCCCAGACCTACTGCCAGTTTCTGGAAGACAACTTCTTCAAGAAGTGGTACAGGAAGAAGTTGGTATCGTTCAAGAAAAACATGATTTTCATGCAGGACAACTCTCCATCACATGCATCCAACTACTCCACAGCGTGGCTGGCCAGTAAAGGTCTAAAAGAAGAAAAAATAATGACATGGGCCCCTTGATCACCTGATCTGAACCCCATAGAGAACCTGTGGTCCATCATAAAATGTGAGATCTACAGGGAGGGAAAACAGTACACCTCTCGGAACAGGGTCTGGGAGGCTGTGGTGGCTGCTGCACGCAATGTTGATCGAAAACAGATCAAGCAACTGACAGAATCTATGGATGGAAGGCTGTTGAGTGTCATCATAAAGAAAGGTGGCTATACTGATCACTAATTTTTTGGGTTTTTGTCTTTGCATGTCAGAAATGTTTATTTCTATATTTTGTGCACTGATATTGGTTTACCTGGTGAAAATAAACAAGTGAGATGGGATTATATTTGGTTTTTATTAAATTGTCTAATAATTCTGCACAGTAATAGTTACCTGCACAAACAAATATCCTCCTAAGATAGCCAAATCTTAAAAAAACCACTCCAACTTCCAAAAATATTAAGCTTGGATATTTATGAGTCTTGTGGGTTGATTGAGAACATAGTTGTTGATCAACAATAAAAATAATCCTCTAAAATACAATTTGCCTAATAATTCTGCACACCGCGTATATCTATATATATAATCGTCTTATCCCGTCTGTCTGTCTGTCTGTCTGTCGGGGAAATCCCGCGTCACTGATTGGTCCAGCAGCGGCCAATCAGCGACGCGGGATTTCAGAAAAAAGATGGCGGCCGTTAGAGGCTCATCTGCGGGACGGAGCTCAGCGGCGATGCAGCCGGGAGATGACTGGCGCGAGGCTCTCATCTCCCGGCCGCTAGCAGCAGAAGAACCCCGACCGGCGAGCAGCCGCTCATCTCCCGGCTTCTCGCAGCGGAAGTAGCCGCACAGGCAGTGGCGTTGACCTCCATGCGGCTAGGGTGTCAAGGGAGGACCGGGGAGCGGCGCTGCGGGTCGGGATACTTCTGCTGCGAGAAGCCGCTCATCTCCCGGCTTCTCGCAGCGGAAGTAGCCACACAGGCAGCGGCGCTCCCCGGTCCTCACCAATACGATTCTGCTCCCCGGTCCTCACCTATACGATTCGCTGATTGGTCGCGGTCTCTGGCCGCGACCAATCAGTGATCTTGGCGCAAAAGTTAAACACCGCTGTGCTGATTGGTCGCGGCCGCTGCCCGCGACCAATCACCGATTTGGACGCCACATTTAAATAGCGGCCACGACCAATCACCGATCTTGGCGCAACATTTAAACACTGCTGTGCTGATTGGTCACAGACGCTGCCCGCGACCAATCAGCGATTTTGGCGCCAAATTTAAACACTGCTGTGCTGATTGGTCGCGGACGCTGCCCGCGACCAATCAGCGATTTTGGCGCCAAATTTAAACAATGCTCTGCTGACTGGTCGCGGATGCCAGCCACGACCAATCAGCGAGATTGGCGCCAAATTTATACAACGCTCTGCTAATTGGTCGCGGACACCAGCCACGACCAATCAGCGAGATTGGCGCCAAATTTAAACAATGCTCTGGCGCCAAATTTAAACAACGCTCTGCTGATTGGTCGCGGCCGCCAGCCGACCGCGACCAATCAGCGAGATTGGCGCCAAATTTAAACACCACTCTGCTGATTGCGCCCAGTCGGCCGCATACATATTCTAGAATACCCGATGCGTTAGAATTGGGACACCATCTAGTATATATATAAATATATTCACTTGTGGAAAACCCTTTTAACTAGGGCTGTGGTGTCAGTAAGTCAAATTTCCAACTATAATAATTACTAATACCAAATATACTGCAACAAATAATAGTAAATATTCAGCAATTTATGCATGAAAATAATTTATAATATACAATATTAACACTATATAAGTATTCACATTTTTTTCTACCTGCAGTTGGAGTTGGTACGTTCTTCTGATACTAACTCCACAGCTCGGCTTTTCCTTCTTTCCTGCTCCTCTAACATAAAAGTACAGCAATTAATTACGACAAGTTAATCATTTAAATGCTGCTGTCAATCTCTGACAGCAGCACGTAAATGTAACCAGTGCCACTGCTTCCATTTACCAGCTCCCATCTGTGCCCTGTGACATGATCTCGGGGGCTGATGGGTCACTAGGACAGTGAGGGCCCTGTGCCCGCTGTCTTGGTGCTCCTCTGGAGCTCATCTATATGCTGAGCTTCAAAGGAGACCGAGATTTAGGCTACCGTCCCACTATCAGTATTTGGTCCAATTTCACCACAAATGGATTTTTTTCCCCATTTTTAGTACATTGAATAGTAAAATGAATCATTCAAAACTACAAGTAACCCCAAAGTCATGCCAGTTTCCATGGCCCAGAAGATTCTCTGAAGGAAGAGTGTCATTGGGTGACTGCTTCTTTGGTAAATACCATAAACATTAGCACTTAAAAAGGTCCATATGTCTGGAACCGTATAGATGATTTCGAAAGAAGCAAAAAAAAGCTCAGTGATAAGAAACAGATGATGGTTATTAATGAAACACACTAACTGGGTCACATTTAAAAGTGGTGTACCCCAGGAGTCAGTATTGGGACTTCTATTTAATACAATTATTAATGACCTTTTGGGGGGTATACAGAGTAAAATTTCAATATTTTCAGATGATCGTAAACTCTGCAAGGTTATCAGTACATAGGAGGATAATGTAATATTACAGAGGGATTTATGTAAGCTTGAGGTTTGGGCTGAAAAATGGCAATTGAAGTTTAATGTAGATAAATGTTCTTGCTTGGGACAAATTACAATGTACAATTATGTACTAAACACTGGGAAAACCATCACTGGAAAAGACTTGGGTGTATGGGTGGACAGCAAACTCAACTTTAATAACCAGTGCTAGGCCGCTGCTGCCAAGGCAAATAGAACCATGGAAGCATTAAAAGAGGCATAGATGCTTATGATAAGAACATAGTTTTGTCTGTATACAAGTCACTAATTCAGCCACATTTAGAATACTGTGTATAATTTTGGTCTTTGGTGTATAAGACGGACATAGTTGAACTAGGACGTATGCAGACAAATGCAACCAAGGTTATTAAGAGAATTGGTGCACTGCAATTCCAAGACAGGTTATCAAAGTTAGGGTTATTCAGTTTGGAATAATGAAGGTTTAAGGGCGATCTTATTACAATGTACAAATATAAGAAGAAACAGTATAGAGATCTTATTAAGGAACTTTTTACATATAGACCTTCAACGATGACAAGGAGGCACCCTCTCCTACTAGAAGAAAGATGGTTTCTCAGTCATCATAGATGGCGATTCTTTACTCTAAGAATAGTGAAATTACGGGACTTTCGGGAACATAAACATCACAGTAAAAGATAATGCCTTACCAACACCAGGTCAGATTACCAGTGCACCGCAGGATGCAGCAAGCCTCCATGATAAAGGCGGGGGCAGCACATGTGCAAAATACTGATGCCGACAGCCACTCACTAACCTAACAATTCTTGGAGGGGGTGGCTGTGTAGTATTATACATGCACACCGATGGAGTTGTGAGCTTGCGTATTTTGGCCAAAATATCGTCCAATACCTCATGTGGTGTACTTATCTTATATACTATTTTTCATCTTTTTTGCACATCTTTTTGCAGGATGCAGCCAGGCCTCTTTAGTGTTGGCTGGGTGAATTGGGGCGTCTGTCCTGTGGGGGTGCATGTATATAGTTCTGGGCAACCCGCCTGATCTAATACTATGGGCGTCATCAATACGCTGCAAGCAAGACATCAATAGGCTGCAAGCCAGACACTGTGTATCACACATATCTGTGTGACTGGCGCCCTATGCAGACTCCATCGGTGTGCATGTATAATACTACACAGCCACCCCCTCCATGAATTGGTAGGTTAGTGAGTGGCTGTCTGCATCAGTATTTTGCACATGTGCTGCCCCCGCCTTTATCATGGAGGCTTGCTGCATCCTGCAGTGCATTGGTAATCTGACCTGGTGTTGGTAAGGCATTATCTTTTACTGTGATGTTTTTTGAAATTATGTCCAATGTTCACCATTTTTAATATTCAGACTTTCGAGAACATCATATTGTAATTGTTGATTTACTAGACAAGTTCAAGTATGGCCCGGATGCTTTTGTTGAAAAATATATTACAGGTTATGGGAACTAGATTCTGTGATAGGACGTTCATCCAGGGAACTAGTCTAATTGCCATTAGTGGAGTTGGGAAGGATTTTTTCGTTAATAGGGGGCAATTAGCATCTGCCTCATGGGTCTTTTGCCTTCCTTTGTATCAACATGTTAGGTTATAGGTAGAACACAATGGATGTCTTCTTTCAATGTACTGTGTGGGGAAATGTATTGTCAGGGGGAATCATACTGTACATCATGCTGTGTGTAATAGGACCGTGGGGGCATCATATTGAGTGTGATAGCCACTGTGGGGCCATGAAAGTGGTATCATACTGTGTGTAGGCATATATGAGGAATTGGACTAGATTAGAATACTGGCATTCGAGAAAGAATGTCACACCGATTGTACTCCCGGGATTATGGTGTGCTGTGTAATAATATATGGTAGCAGGACCCCTCTAGTCTTCATTCCAGGTATACTAACTGCTCAGTGTTACATTGATTTGGTCGTGGAACCAGTGATATGGACATTTCTTAAACGTGCCTCAGTAACTATTTTTCAACATGGAAATGTTAAGCTACATGTTGCAGGTGCTACTGTGAGCAGCATGCTTGACTTAAACATGATACCATGGCCAGAAGCATCTCCGGATTTGACTCCCATCAAGCACTTCATTGGTCGAGCATTGCAAAAGGAGTTGCCGTCAGCAGATCTTGATGATTTGTGTGCCCAAGTGCATTCATTATTCCTCTCTGCTCTGCCTTGCTCACCGCTCCGGCGGTTCCTCTCTGCTCTGCCTTGTCCACCGCTCCGGCGGTTTCGCCCTGCTCTGCCTTGCTCACCGCTCTGGCGGTTCCTCCTGCTCTGCCTTGCCCACCGCTCCGGCGGTTTCGCCCTGCTCTGCCTTGCTCACCGCTCCGGCGGTATCTCTCTGCTCTGCCTTGCCTACCGCTCCAGCGGTTCCTCTCTGCTCTGCTTGTCTACCGCATCTGCGGTTCTGTTCCTGAATCCCAGTTTGTACTGGACCCTATCCAGCCTGCGCTCCAACCTGCTAGTGCCTCCCTGTCTGCACTCCAGCCGTGTTTGCCAGTACCCCCCTGTCTGCATACCAGCCGTGCCTTGCCAGTGCCCTCCTGTCTGCATACCAGCCGTGCTTGCCAGTATCCTCTTGTCTGCACTCCAGCCATGCCTGCCAATACCCACCTGTCTGTGTGCCAGCCTAACCTGCCCGTTCCTGCATTCCCCGGTGTGGGTCAACAGCTGTGACCGGGGTCTAACCTGGAGTAGCACCTGGTCCCTCTGCTCGGTTCCTCCTTGGTTCACGAAGTCGTTAGCCTCCGTGCGACCTTGGTCGGATCGGGTAGATACTTAGTTATGCCCCTCCAGGCACTCCTCGGTTCATGGTACAGTGGGATCACTAATCACGCTCACGCCAGTCAGTCCAGGCACGAGTGTAACAGTTTTATTTATGTTGTATCGTGTTTGAAGGTTGCCTTTTCCTGATGGCAGGTTTCACCTCTTTCCAAAGATGCTCAATAGGATTTAGGTCAGGGCTCATAGAAGGCCACTTCAGAATAGTTGAAAGTTTTCCTCTTAGCCGTTCTTGGGTGTTATAAGCTGTGTGTTTTGGGTCATTATCCTGTTGCAAGACCCATGACTGAGACCAAGCTTTCTGACAATGGGTAGCACATTTCTCTCTAGAATCCCTTGATAGTCTTGAGATTACATTTTACCCTGCACAGATTCAAGACACCCTGTGCCAGATGCAGCAAAGCAGCCCGAGAACATAACAGAGCTCCTCCATGTTTCACAGTAGGGACAGTGTTCTTTTCTTGATATGCTTCACTTTTCCATCTGTGAACATAGTGCTGATGTGCCTTGCCAAAAACTTCAATGTTTGTCTCATCTGTCCATAGGACATTCTCCCAGAAGCTTTGTGGCTTGTCAACATGTAGTTTGGCAAATTCCAGTTTGGCTTTTTTATGAAATTTTTTTCAACAATGGTGTTCTCCTTGGTCGTCTCCCATGAAGTCCACTTTGGATCAAACAACAACGGATGGTGCGATCTGACACTGATGTTCCTTGAGCATGAAGCTCACCTTTAATCTCTTTAGAAGTTATCCTGGGCTCTTTTGTTACCATTCGAATTATCCGTCTCTTTGATTTGTCATCAATTTTCCTCCTGCTGCCACGTCCAGGGAGGTTGGCTACAGTCCCATGGATCTTAAATTTCTAAATAATATGTGCAACTGTAGTCACAGGAACATCAAGCTACTTGGAGATGGTCTTATAACCTTTACCCTTAACTTGCTTGTCTATAATTTTCTTTCTAATCTCCTGAGACAACTCTTTCCTTTGCTTCCTCTGGTCCATGTTGAGTGTGGTACACACCATGTCACCAAACAGCACAGTGAGTATCTGTAGCCCTATATACAGGCCCACTGACTGATTACAAGATTGTAGACACTTGTGATGCTAATTAGTGGACACAACTTGATTTAACATGTATCTGTTGTCACATTATTTTCAGGGGTACCATCATTTTTGTCCAGGCCTATATCATGAGTTACATTTTTTAAAAACTTCTGTGGAAGCAGGGTTGAAAAGCAATGTCTGACTTCCATTTGTTCATTTTCATAGATTTTTAATTTATTATTACTTTTGTCAGATTCAAATTATTTCTGTGACCATTGTGGGTTTTTCCTTTCATTAAACGAGGAGTACCAACAATTTTGACCACGTATGTATGTATGTACAAACACACACACACACACATATGTATATATATATATATATATATATATATATATATATATATATATATATACACATACATACATATATATATATATACACACACATATATATACACACACACATATATATACACACATACATATACATACATACACATATATATACACACACATACATATATATATAGTGATGTAGCAGACATCCCTTTAATGGTTTGGTGTGTTTTTGAATGACCATGTACCTTCCTCTTTAACGGACTGGTCACATGACTGTGACATCACACAGGTCCTTATGCACACAGAGGGTGTGGACACATGACTCTGACATCAGTTAAGGTCCTATCTGTGTGTGTGCTGCAGTATATATAAACCCTGTGTGATTTGTGACAGGTGTGTTCCGGTGTGTAGGAGTTCCTGGGTGTTGGGAGCTCCTGTGTGGGCACCGTGTGAGCGGCACGAGGCTGTTCCCTGTGTGTGGGGAACACCGCTCGTGGGAAGCCTGGTGAGGCCTGGTGGACTCCGGTGGAGGTGAAGCCTGGATCCCTGTGAGAGTGTGGGGGATGCCAGTAAGCCTCGGAGTGCCACACAAGCACCGCTCGTGTGAGGCCTGGTGAGGCCTGGTGGACTCCGGTGGAGGTGAAGCCTGGATCCCTGTGTGTGTGTGTGGGATGCCAGTAAGCCTCGGAGTGCCACACAAGCGTCCTGGAGGACAGAGCCTGGATCTGTGTGTGAGAGATGCCAGTGGTCTTGGACGGGTGGAGGTCTGGAGACCACGTGTGGTCAAGCCTTAGAGTCACAGTGGTGAAATGGACTAAAAGCAGCTGAAAGCCGATAAAGGTAATACTCTTTATGTTATGGACATTTTCATGGACATTGTTTTATTACCTTGCGGAAGGCTGTAATTAGAGCCAAGTGGGCCGGTGTGCCACTTGGGCTCGTGGACATTATGTATGTGAAATACGGTTTATGAAGTGTAATAAACAGTGGATTGTGAAACACAGCAAAGTAGTTGCTGGTGTGCAGTGATTGACGCAGCAAAGCGAGTATCCCCCAGGATAATAAGTAGTGCTGCCTTACAATATATATACACACACATATACATACATGTGTATATATATATATATATATATATATATATATATATATATATATATATATATATATATATATATATGTGACACCCCAGGGGTCTGGTTGCCACAGTAATAGAGATATTATGTCTGAGAGCAAGTGGGAGGTTTCTCTGGTCAGGATCCCTAAACATGCAACACGGTCCGCCTAGACCGGGGAGGGGAGGAATCTGCCCTTTTAAACTGGGTCTGGGGCGGGATTAGAGTAGTCAGAGTGAAGCTGCAGACAGAGTCAGAGTCTGGAGAGGGAAAGTGAGATCAGGAGCTCTGGAGGAGCAGTAGCTGAAGTCCAGGGGCTGGAGCTGAGCAGAGCTCGCCCTGGACGAAGACACTAAAACCGGACACAGGAGTCCGAGGCTGTGGGGACTGATATACACCCAGCAGCAGAAACCAGCCGGCAGGGGATTCCAGGTCCTCTGGCCATAGAAGCCCGGAGGCTCAGTCACAAAGAAGGGACCAGCGCCGCCATCCAGGAGCGGAGGCTAACAGAAGGCCCCAAGTCACCAGCCATACGGGTGAGCACCACACGGTATACTCAGGGACGTGGGCTACTTGTAACCGCTGACAGCAAGGTAGCCAGGAAGAGTGCAGATAAACGGGGAGGTCTACAACTCCACCTGGCCAGGGGAACTCCTGCTTGCTCGCAGACTGACCAGGCCCCTTATACTAGCCAGTACTCCCGGGAGGGTCTGCCTTGTACCATCAGTAAAGACCCTAAACTGCACCTCCCGTCTCTGTGATTCCTTGCCGCTCCTGCACCATTAGCATTGGGACCCTCAGACCATCACTCCCATCATCTTCCACATTAGCTGCCCTGAGGCAATACTTCTCCCGTGGGGAGTCATCCCATACTCGGCTGCGCAAACAACATCAGCCTCAGCGGTCTGCAGCGCAGCGGCGGTCCCCAATGACCGCAATCCACGGGTGGCGTAGTCGGACACTTATTACAATACAAAAAGACTGCCACTGGTTTGACCACCCTGGGCACGGACCGGGTCACCGCCACACGGAGACTACAACCCCCAGCATTCTACAACAGGCCCGGTTCCGGGTTCCCCTGCACAACACAGGCCCAGGGGGTGCGTCAACTTTGGCGTAGTCGGCAGGATTTCGTGCCCGCAACCACCGGGTACTGCGTGCCTGAAAAAGAGACTTTTATACTTACCTGTGGTGAAGTTTCCCGCCGTCCGGAGTCGTTTCCCGCCATCCGGAGCCGATTCCCGCCATCGGACGCCATCTTGGACTGTTTCCCGCCGTCTTCTGCCTTCTTCCCGCCATCCGCAGCTGCTTCCCGCCTTCGGACGCCATCTTCGGGACGCCGCACGGGAAGAAGAGGGGCGTGGACGCCGAAAGCGCGCGAGATCCGAAGCTCCGCCCCACGCTCTGACGCTGCGCAAGGTCCTGGAAGGGAGGAAGAGCGACGCTGACGTCATCGGAGCGCGACGCCAGGTCCTCAACCCCGACGATCGACTGCGGAGCCGCGGCCTACGGAAGAAGAGCATTGCAAGGTAGGCCACGGTCCACTAGGGGGGAGGAGGATGCCGGACACCGAGGGGAGCTCCACTGCCACAGCCACCGCCAGCGCAACCGCTGCAGCAGTCATGCCATTCACCATGCCCTATATCCCGGGGGCAACCTGGCTACCCCAGTACTCAGGGGAGTCACATACTCTAAATGACTTTAGAGAAAGACTGGATAGCCTCTTCCAGGTGTACCCCCTCACAGAAGAGCAAAAAGTGAGCATCCTGGTGGCCCAATTAATCGGGGCAGCCCAAAGGGAGGTAAAGTCCTGGCCACCTGGGAGGAAGAGGACTGTCAGAGAAATACTAGCCCGGCTGAAAGACACATTTGACACCCGCACCTCAGCCGAAATAAAACTAAGATTTTATGGGTGCAAGCAACGGGCACATGAGAGTATAAGAGACTATGCTCTAAACCTACAAGAGGCCCTGAGAGCCATTAAGCAGGCAGACCCTGACAGCGTGGGAAATGAAGATAAGCTGTTGACTGAACAATTTATTGAGGGTCTACTGTGCAATGCCCACCGAACCCAGTTGCGGGCAATGGCCTTACAGGACCCTGACCTGGACTTTGCACAGTTCAAGGACAGAGCCATCCGGGTGCTCCAAGAACCGGCACCAGGTGGCGCTGTGACCCACAGGCGCCCTGCTATCACTTACCACCAGGAGACGGCGCCCTTGTCTGCAGGGCCTGTGGGAGCTGATGCGCAGGCTTTAAACAGTGACCCGGCTACTGACCTGCACCATCAGGTCCAAGAGCTGACTAAAAGCGTTGCCGCGCTAACCAGAACTGTGCAGTCTTTACAGGTCTCTTCTCCAGGAAAGATCCAGCTGGCATCCGGACCGGAGGACGTAACGTGGCGCCGACTGAGGAGGACCCCACCGGCCAGAGGAAGACCCAGCGACAGATACAACGAGGAAGGACGACCCATCTGCCGCCGCTGCAATCAACCCGGACATGTGGCAAGGTACTGTCATTTAAACGGGCACAACCTGGGGTAGAGGGCCAACCCCCAGGCATAAGACCATCAGGCCCATCAAACTGGCGTGATAAATACGTAGGGGGATGTCCAATCTTGCCTGTTGTACTGGATGGCATTCCTATGAGTGCCCTACTAGACACTGGGTCACAGGTGACCACCATCCCGTACGTGCTCTTTAAACAGTACTGGAATGACTCGGACATAACCCGCTACCCAGATGACGACCTGAGTATCATCGCCAGCAATGGTCAGCCCGTGCCGCAGGTGGGATTCAAAGAGGTGACCATTAAGATCGGTAAAGTCGAACTGGCGGCACAAGGACTGATTATAGTGGACATAGACCGTCATGAGAGTCACCCTAGAATAACCTTGGGAACTAATGTGATTGAAAATTGTCTTGCAGAGGTGATTCTCATTTTACAGCAGGTTGCCAAGAACGCCAGTTCCGGCCAGCAGCGTGTGCTCCAAAAAGAGATCCGGGCACTGATGAAGCGGCAACAGGTGGAACTATCTGGTGGTGAGATAGGTAGCGTGAGAATGTGTGACCCGTTCCCTATTGCCATGCCCCCAAAAAGTGAGATGATGATTTGGTGCCGGGCAGCTATTGGTCTAAGAGGTAGAGACTACCAAGCAATGGTAGAACCCGTCTACTCAGACAGTAGGCCCACCATTTTGACAGCACGGGGGGTGGTCGATGTACGCCATGGGAGGGTGCCCGTTCGCATCATAAATATCGGGGAGAGAGAAGTACACCTGCCCCGGTATGCCACGCTAGCCAAATTGTTCACCATAAACCAGAATTCTGTACAGGCCGTGGAACCCTTGCCTCCATCTCAACCAGAGGAAGGTAACGGCTCTAAGAAACCAAAGGAGGACTGGTGTCAGCAACTGCATTTGGGTACTGACTCCACTCCCTCACACCAGAAACAGGGAGTCTATCGGGTGGTTCGAGAGTACGAGAGAGTGTTTAGTAAACACCCGCTAGACTTCGGGCGAGTAAAGGGGGTAGAACACCACATCCCCACGGGAGACCATCCTCCCATAAAGGAGAGATACCGACCCGTACCCCCGGCACACTACCAACACGCCAAGGGGATGCTTAGAGACATGAAGGAGGCTGGGGTAATCAGGGACAGCTGTAGCCCCTGGGCAGCTCCACTAGTCTTAGTGAAAAAGAAAGACAACACCTTGAGAATGTGTGTAGACTACAGGAAGGTCAACCGTATCACACACAAAGATGCGTACCCGTTACCAAGGATAGAAGAGTCCTTAGCTGCATTAAAATCTGCTAACTTCTTCTCTACTTTGGATCTCACTAGCGGGTACTGGCAGGTTCCTGTAGCAGAGGCGGACCGGGAGAAGACCGCATTCACCACCCCGATGGGTCTCAGTGAATTTAACTGTATGCCGTTCGGGCTCTGCAACGCACCAGGAACCTTCCAACGGTTGATGGAATGCTGTCTAGGACACCGGAACTTCGAGACGGTCCTGTTATACCTGGACGATGTCATCGTCTATTCCAAGACCTACGAGGACCACCTGAAACACCTGGCAGAAGTGTTTGAAGCTCTGGCAAACTACGGCCTAAAGGTGAAACCCTCCAAGTGTCACCTCCTGAAACCAAAGGTGCAGTACCTGGGGCACGTGGTGAGTGCTGACGGAGTGGCTCCCGACCCTGATAAGATCACCGTAATTAAGGACTGGCCAAGACCCTCCAGCATAAAGGAAGTGGGGCAGTTCCTCGGGTTGGTAGGCTACTACCGAAGATTCATTCCCGGTTTCACCAAAATGGCAGCCCCTATGCAGGACCTCCTGATAGGTCAATCTCGGAAAGCCAAAAACCAGAAGCCGCCCTTCAGGTGGGAAAAGCTGGAAGAGGAGTCCTTTTGCCATCTGAAGATGGCCCTCACGGGGGATTAAATCCTGGCATATCCAGACTACAGCCAGCCCTTTATCCTCCACACGGACGCAAGCAACATCGGGCTAGGAGCCGTACTGTCCCAGATCCAGCAAGGGAAAGAACGGGTAATCGCTTATGCCAGCCGAAAGCTACGGCCCACGGAGCGGAACCCTGAGAATTATAGCTCATTCAAGCTGGAGTTCCTGGCAGTAGTGTGGGCAGTGACCGAACGCTTCAAGCATTACCTTGCCTCCTCCAAATTCACCGTGTACACCGATAACAACCCGTTGACACACCTGGACACTGCAAGGCTCGGTGCCCTGGAACAGAGATGGATGGCCCGCCTGTCCAACTTTGAATTCACCATCAAATACCGGGCAGGACGATCAAATGCCAACGCGGATGCCCTGTCTAGAATGCCGAACTTACCGGACGTAGGGGAAGATCCAGAAGATCTGGAAGAAGTTGAGCTCCCTGCGTTCCACCGTCATGGGATTACCCTGTATTCCCACCGTGTGAAGGACAGGCGCTCCGTGACGTTCAATCCCTTGCCCCACTACAACTGGGCGGAGACGCAAGACAGTGATCCCGCAGTCCATTTGGTGAAGGAAATGCTGACCCAGGCCGATGCCCGTCTTGACCCAGATGCTCCGGAGGAGACCAAGCAACTGTGGAAGGAGAAAAGTAAGCTGTTCCTCTACAGGGAGAAGCTGTGCCGGAGAATGGTTAACTCTCGAACGCATGAGTTGACCTGGCAGGTAGTGGTCCCAAGACGAGACGCGGCTATGGTTCTGGAGGCATACCACAACGGAGCAGGGCATTTCGGATGGAAGAAGCTGGAGTTCTTGTTGCGTGAACGGTTCGACTGGGTAGGCATGAGAGGAGCCATCGAGAGGTGGTGCAGAGACTGTGGCCCGTGCCACCTGAGAAGAAAGGACCGTGCTAGCCAGAAGACTCCCTTGCAGCCCATCATCACCAGACAGCCACTGGAACTGGTAGCCCTGGACCATGTGAAACTGGCTCCAAGCAGATCTGGGTATGTCTACGCCCTCACAATCGTAGATCATTACTCCCGGTTCCTGATGGTAGTCCCGGTCAAGGACTTAACGGCTCAAACAGCAGCTAGAGCCTTCCAGCAGCACTTCTGCCGTCCACACGGGTACCCGGACCAAGTGTTGACAGACCAAGGACCAGCCTTCGAAGCGGAGGTCTTCCAGGAGTTCTGCAACCTGTATGGCTGCAAGAAGATAAGAACAACGCCCTATCACCCTCAAACCAATGGACTCTGCGAGAAGATGAACCAGGTGGTGATAGATCTGCTAAAAACATTGCCCCTGGAAGAACGCAGTCTGTGGCCTGAGAAACTGCCCGATCTGGTGGACCTGTATAACCACATCCCTGTAGGTTCCACCAACTGTACCCCGGCTTACTTAATGAGAGCAAGACCTGGTAAGCTGCCTATCGACCTGGATATGGGAGTCCTGACGCCTGAGGACACCTCGCCAGAGGCAGACTGGGATACAGAACGGCAGCAGCAGTATCGGAAAGTACAGGAGAGCGTCGAGCGAAGTCTGTCTCAAGCTAGAGAAAGGCAAGAGAAGGCTTATAACCAGTATGCTCCCGCTGTTCCCCTGGTACCTGGAGAGCAGGTCTTGAAGAGGAAGAGGCGGCTCCACAAGTTGGACGACCAGTGGGAGAAGGACCCGTACTGCCATCAAGCCATGAGAACCCAAAAATCTGCGTAATCAGTAAGGATGGAGGAGAAACCATAGCCATTGTCTCCAGAGACCACCTGAAGAAGTGTCCCGAGCAGCTGCAAAGCCCTGAAGAAGATCAAGAAAACCCTCAACCCGCAGAGGAAAGGGAAGAAATGATCAGTACAGTACTCGGAGACTTCCCCCGGTCTTGGACACAAGTAAACGGCGCTGTCGTAGTACCCGTCCTCACCTTTCTCCAGCCAGCCCCGCAAGTGCCTACAGAGGAACCGGTGGAGCTGGAAGAGCAGCCGGCCCAAGGGGCAGAAGAGTCCACACCAGCAGTACAGGAGGATCAACCCTCTGCTAGTAGTGAGCCTGCTGTGTCCCTAGTGAGCCAAAGAGTGCGCAGAAAGCTGCCCAGCTTGCCCATAACACCTCCTACACCCTGTAGTGCAGAACCAGTTAGTGAGCTCCGTAGGTCCACTAGAGTCACTAGAGGTCAGATGCCCGCTCGCTGGAGAATCTAAACCAATGCACTGTAAAGTTGACTGTTTATTGAAAAATGTTTATGGTTTATGTTTGTTGCCTGTTACTAATTATGTTTCTCAGTTACCCTGCAGATTTATTTGGACTAACAGGTTATGGACACTGGATAACCGGAACAGTTTTGTAGATAGTTGCACGTTGGTGCCTCTTGCGAAAACGGTCGCAGAAGAGAAAACCTGTCTGGCGTGGCCTCCTTGCGGCCCAAAGTAGTTAGTATACCCTTGCAGCCACGCCCAAGGACAACGCAAGGGGTTTGCTTTGGACAGGTCCCCTATTCTGTGCCAAGACTTCGCCTTGTTGGGTGAAATGGACAGCCCCTTTGTTTCATAAATTTCACCTTGGGTGATATGGACACCCGGTCACGGAAACGCCGTGACCTCTACAGACTAAAGCTTCTTGTAAATATGTTGTCTTATTATTGTTATACCTTGTATTTATGTTTCTTTAAAAATGTGTTTAGTCCCGGAGTACTAAAATTTACTAGGGGGGAATGTGACACCCCAGGGGTCTGGTTGCCACAGTAATAGAGATATTATGTCTGAGAGCAAGTGGGAGGTTTCTCTGGTCAGGATCCCTAAACATGCAACACGGTCCGCCTAGACCTGGGAGGGGAGGAATCTGCCCTTTTAAACTGGGTCTGGGGCGGGATTAGAGTAGTCAGAGTGAAGCTGCAGACAGAGTCAGAGTCTGGAGAGGGAAAGTGAGATCAGGAGCTCTGGAGGAGCAGTAGCTGAAGTCCAGGGGCTGGAGCTGAGCAGAGCTCGCCCTGGACGAAGACACTAAAACCGGACACAGGAGTCCGAGGCTGTGGGGACTGATATACACCCAGCAGCAGAAACCAGCCGGCAGGGGATTCCAGGTCCTCTGGCCATAGAAGCCCGGAGGCTCAGTCACAAAGAAGGGACCAGCGCCGCCATCCAGGAGCGGAGGCTAACAGAAGGCCCCAAGTCACCAGCCATACGGGTGAGCACCACACGGTATACTCAGGGACGTGGGCTACTTGTAACCGCTGACAGCAAGGTAGCCAGGAAGAGTGCAGATAAACGGGGAGGCCTACAACTCCACCTGGCCAGGGGAACTCCTGCTTGCTCGCAGACTGACCAGGCCCCTTATACTAGCCAGTACTCCCGGGAGGGTCTGCCTTGTACCATCAGTAAAGACCCTAAACTGCACCTCCCGTCTCTGTGATTCCTTGCCGCTCCTGCACCATTAGCACTGGGACCCTCAGACCATCACTCCCATCATCTTCCACATTAGCTGCCCTGAGGCAATACTTCTCCCGTGGGGAGTCATCCCATACTCGGCTGCGCAAACAACATCAGCCTCAGCGGTCTGCAGCGCAGCGGCGGTCCCCACTGACCGCAATCCACGGGTGGCGTAGTCGGACACTTATTACAATGCAAATAGACTGCCACTGGTTTGACCACCCTGGGCACGGACCGGGTCACCGCCACACGGAGACTACAACCCCCAGCATTCTACAACAGGCCCGGTTCCGGGTTCCCCTGCACAACACAGGCCCAGAGGGTGCGTCATATATATATATATATTACACTACCGTTCAAAAGTTTGGGGGTCACCCCCACAATTTTGTGTTTTCTATAATAACTCATACGTTTATTTATCAAATGAGTTGCAAAATGAATAGAAAATATTGTCCAGACATTGACAAGGTTAGAAATAATAATTTTTATTTGAAAGAATAATTTTCTCCTTCAAACTTTGCTTTTGTCAAAGAATGCTCCCTTTGCAGCAATTACAGCATTGCAGACCTGGCATTCTAGCTGTTAATTTGCTGAGGTAATCTTGAGAAATTTCCCCCCATGCTTCCTGAAGCCCCTCCCACAAGTTGGATTGGCTTGATGGGCACTTTTTGCGCACCATACGGTCAAGCTGCTCCCACAACACCTCAATGGGGTTGAGATCTGGTGACTGCGCTGGCCACTCCATTACAGATAGAAGACCAGCTGCCTGCTTCTTCCCTAAATAGGTCATGCATAATTTGGAGGTGTGCTGTTATAGGAAGAAATTGGCTCCAATCAAGCGCTGTCCACAGGGTATGTCATGGCGTTGCAAAATGGAGTGATAGCCTTCCTTATTCAAAATCCCATTTACCTTGTACAAATCTCCCACTTTACCAGCACCAAAGCAGCCCCAGACAAACACATTACCTCCACCAGGCTTGACAGATGGCGTCAGGCACTCTTCCAGAATCTTTTCAGTTGTTCTGCATCTCACAAATGTTCTTTTGTGTGATCCAAACACCTCAAACTTTGATGCGTCTGTCCATAAAACTTTTTTCCAATCTTCCTCTGTCCAATGTCTGTGTTCTTTTGCCCATATTAATCTTTTCCTTTTATTAGTCAGTCTCAGATATGGCTTTTTCTTTGCCACTTTGCCCTGAAGGCCAGTATCCTCTTACATGCCAAGAGTGTGCAAAGCAGTCATCAAAGCAAAAGGTGGCTACTTTGAAGAACCTAGAATATAAGACATATTTTCAGTTGTTTCACACTTTTTTGTTAAGTATATAATTCCACATGTGTTAATTCATCGTTTTGATGCCTTCAGTGTGAATGTACAATTTTCAAAGTCATGAAAATACAGAAAAATCTTTAAATGAGAAGGTGTGTCCAAACTTTTGGTCTGTACTGTATATGTCCAGGAAGACATGCACATTTTCTCTTAATTTTTTCTTTTTCCTTTAAAAATGTATTCTTTTGAGCTAAAGTAATGGACGGTATAGAGCCTGATGTTTTTTCATATACTGCTGAGGAAGAAGAACGGATCCTAGGTGCGCTGAAGGATGATGGGACTTTTTTAAGTACACCTTCCCTAGTGGATCTTAAACGTAAATATGAAAGTGATTCTAAAAGGATGATTATTCTACAACTGCATTTGGTTACTTTGGGACAGTATTATAAAGCTCGGAAAATACCACGGGGTTTACGTTCAAATATAAGACCCAATCTTTTTGGAAATAATGTGACTTTTTGCTCCCGTTTTTGTCAAATCTCCAATAGATATGCCTTGGATATAATTTTGTTGAATATTGACTTTTTACAACAGGAAATATTGAAAATGACAACTTACATTGTGGATACTGAGGAAAAATTGAAATCATTGCTCAAAATTGAGGAATGGGATTCCTTCAAGGATTTAATAATGACTAAGGTGCAGGGTTTGCGCATGGAATTTGAGGATGTAAAACGTCGTAAATGGAATCGAGATATGGAGGATTATCAAACTGGTCACATTTATAACTGGCAGAAGGGTGGATCTAATTCATCATGGAGTAAAAGAGGTTATTTAAGGACTGATAAAAGGCCTAACAAGCATGATATAAAAGGACATTTACAATTGTGTGATAATTTCTCCTTTAGACCTAGATCAGGAGCAACAGAGAGGATCCAACGGAAAAGAAGAGGGGGCAAACGGCACCGAAGACAACAGAAAAAAACAGGACAAAATCAAACCACGGCAGCAGAGACAAGTGATGACACGGAAAAAAGAAATGAACTCGTGGTAAATATCTCTAAAAAAAATTTGACCATATCACAGATGACTGTCTTGAATAAGGGTTTGTCATTTAGTATGAGCAAACATGTGGACTGGTTTCAGCTGGAGCTAGATCTCCAGAGATTTTTTTAGAAATGTCAAATTGAGAAATTGGTTTTCTGGTAGTGTGATTGTCCCTAAATGTATAACTAGTGAACTTAGTCTACAACAGGTTCAGGTGGCCAAAAGGGGTACCTTTACGCCACCTGTGAATCCTCCGGTAATTAATGCATTTATGGAAGCGGTACAGAGGGATGTGAAAGCATTGAGAGGGAACTCAAATAAAAGACTGAAATCTCCAAATTTGAGTACAGAGGAGATACGGGCTTTGCAGGACCATGTCCATGACAGCGACATCATTATAAAACCTGCCGATAAAGGTGGGGCTGTCGTCGTCATGGACAGGGTCATGTATATTGAAGAAATTAGAAGACAGTTGAGTGACAGTGAAGTTTATGTCAAGTTGGAAAAGGATCCAAAATTTCTATTTTTAAATTATTTGAAAGTTATTTTGGATGGGGATTTGGAAAATAATATAATTGATAAAGATCTTTATGATTATTTATACAGTATGTGGAGAATCCTACCACCCCTGTGATATATGTACTTCCTAAAATACATAAAAATCTTAATCATCCCCCGGGACGACCCATAGTCTCCGGGGTAAATTCATTAACGAGTAAAATTGGAATTTATCTTGATAGAATATTAAATCCATTGGCGAAAAATACTAAATCCTTTGTGAGAGATACCATGGATTTTTTATTAAAAATACAGGAAGTTGAATTAAAAAGTGAGGTCATTTTGGCCTCATTTGATGTGGTATCTCTATACACCTCCATTGATAATGGTAGGGGGGTGGAGGCGATTGAACGGAGACTGTTTTATACGGATCTTAGTGAAAATAATAGGAAATTTATTATTGAATTATTAGAGTCCATATTATATCATAATTATTTCCTATTTGGTGATGAATATTTCCTCCAGAAATGTGGAACCGCGATGGGGGCCAATATGGCCCCTGCTTCTGCAAATATTGTTATGGCTACATTGGAGGAGTACTTTGCCTATGTGTCCCACCACTTTAGACATGTCATGGCGTGGTGGCGATACATAGATGACGTCTTCCTCCTCTGGACAGGTACACAAGGGGAACTGGAGGATTTTTATGGATATTTGAATCAGGTCGATAGGACTGTCAAATTTACATTGGTGAGTTCATGTAAATCTATTCAGTTTTTGGATGTTTTTATCACACAGGAAAATGGAAAATTATTGACCTCCCTCTTCATTAAACCGACGGATCGAAATGATTTCCTGAGGTATAACAGTCACCACCCAAAACGCATGATAGAATCATTACCTTTTAGCCAATATTTAAGAATTAAAAGAATAAAGAGTAGTGAGGAGGGCCTGTATAAGAGTGCACAGAAACTTACGAAAAAACTTAGGTCAAGAGGTTACCCTCAGAGACTGTTAAATAAACAGGAAAAAAAAGTCAGTGGATTAAATAGGGATATTATTCTGAATAAAATGACCAAAAATAATAAGGATGATAGAATACCTATGGTATCGACATATGGTGAAGAGAGTGAACAGGTGGCAAATATAGACAGGAGTCATTGGAAAATGTTAAATAGATGTTTCCCGGATGTGCCAGAATTTAAAAATCCCCCTCTTTTTTCTTATAGAAGAAATAAAAATATTAAAGATGTACTAGTACATTCAGATATTGGCCCCTCTAAAACTGTGACTCAGACATTCATTAAGGGTAGAGGTAGAAAGGGTTGTTATCCATGTCTTTCATGTGTCAACTGCCCGTTTATGTTAAAAGGTGATCGGTTTCTTCATCCAAAAACTCAAAAAGTATACAACATAAAAAATTTTTTTACATGTGATTCTGACTATATAATATATCTGTTAGAGTGCCCCTGCTCACTTTGGTATATAGGAGAAACTATGTGCGATTTTAAAACTCGCATGAATAATCATAGACATTCCATTAGAAAAAAGAGGATGGACTTACCTGTATCAAAGCATTTTGTGGAGGCGGGACATACTGTGATACAATTAAGATTTAGAATTATAGATGCGGTCCCTTTACAAAGACGGGGTGGAGATAGAATACGATTATTAAAAAGAAAGGAACTTGAGTGGATCCATAACTTGAATACGTTGAAGCCAAATGGACTGAATGCTGAATTTATTACAGCAGGTATCACCTGAGGAGTATGTTCAGACATCAGCAGTGTATGAAATTTGGGGTATTTTAAATATAATTGGATTTTTATATTTTAATATATTTATATATGGATATTTTTGGTTTCTTGCAGATCAATCACTCTCACTATGATATTTTGTGGAGTCGACGCGACCTGCTGCAACATGCGTATAAAGAAAGGGAGACTTCCTCTGGGAATGGATTTTTTCTTAAAAAAATGTTTTCTTTATATATATAGTAGTTGAAAATATTCAAGTTTCCACCTAATGAAGTTATAAAAATATATTTCTACATTATGAAATGGTATTCCTGTTTATGGAGAGAATTGAACTATAATGTATTCCCAATTATCGCCTGAGATTGGGAAAGGGGTGGGGACCTGAGGAAGGTTCCTCCTCTGACCTCTTAATTTCACTCCATGGATGAACCTAGGGATAGGGAATTCCATGGAAGGGTGTTTGGGTTATGTATTAATATATTATCTCTCCGTTCATTTATGGACATAGGAATTACCGTATGGATACTGTTATTATAATATAAATAAATTGAGAAATTATGAATAGGATGGTGTCCCTGATAATGAAAAGTGGGCGCGTTCTTGCAGTTAATAGAGGATAGGATTAATTATTTGAGTGCACATTTTGTTCATATTTGAAAATAATCTTCTGGTGGAGTTTGCCAATTAAAAAGATAGCGACCGTAGTGTTAGAAGTGTAAAGCGCTTGCCCGGTGATGTCACGATATGGGCGGACTAGGTTTGCCCCGGTCATGTGACAAAACAATGTGGGTCCCATGGGAGACATGCGCAGATTGGATTCTGAGACGCCGAGAACAGCGTGGAGGAAGTAGGATGTGTGGTTATGCATGATTGCTGCGGGGTGAGTCGCACCCTCATATGTATTATTTACAATGTACACCTGGCACTAATAATTATCAATCAAAGCACTTGTCACTTTATGAGAGTTATGGATCATGATATTGATGATAATAATGTATCTGTTTAAAATGTATCACTATGTATGTAATTTTAATATTATTTTGAGATATGCACTTTTGCACTTTCTTTGTGAAATCATGGTTTTGTATAAATTAATTGTAATTATGGAATCACTGTTTGTAACTATATATATTGCACCATATGCATTTGAACTCTGCTTGAAAAAGGTTCTATGAACCGAAACGTTGCTTCTTGGGCTCATTAAAGTCCATTTTTTCTAACGAATTTTTGGAGTGCTGCCTTTTGATATACTTTCCATTGATATGCAACAGTTTGGACAGACTGCTTGGAGGCCTGGCACCTGCTAGTGAGTAATGATTAAATAGTGCTGTCTTATATATATATATATATATATACAGTACAGACCAAAAGTTTGGACGCACCTTCTCATTTAAAGATTTTTCTGTATTTTCATGACTTTGAAAACTGTACATTCACACTGAAGGCATCAAAACTATGAAATAACACATGTGGAATTATATACTTAACAAAAAAGTGTCAAACAACTGAAAATATGTCTTATATTCTAGGTTCTTCAAAGTAGCCACCTTTTGCTTTGATGACAGCTTTGCACACTCTTGGCATTCTCTTGATGAGCTTCAAGAGGTTGTCTAGATTTAAAAATCTTTAAATGAGAAGGTGTGTCCAAACTTGGTCTGCACTATATATATATATATATATATATATATATATATATGTATATTATATACACACACATACACACTTGCATATTTTATTTATATAAGTAAATATAAAAATCTATATATATGTAACTATTTATATATTGTGACAGGATTAGAGAATAAGGTGGACCAGACATGTGCTTCAGGTATTCCAAGGCACAATTCATACGAGGCAGGTTTGGTACTACTGGTTACAACCAATTTTACAAAGTCCTGACTCACCAGAGCTCGGCCTCGTTCACAGCTCTTAACCCAAACAATTGCTTTACTCACAGCAGTTTTCCCAGGAGCAGAGAGAGCCTCTTCTTGTGGACTCTCAGCCCTATTATACCAGACCTGAACATTGCAGGTGATTAGCCAGAAAATACACTGTTCTCATGAGCGGATCGAAGGTGACATGCACACACCACACGTTTCCTCCACTCATGTTACATATCCTCCCATCTGTTTCTGTGGCACCCCAGGGGTCTGGTTTCCACAGTAACAGCAATGTTATGTCTGAGAGCAGGTGGGAGGTCTCTTGGTCAGGAATCCTATGCATGCCGCACCTCCTGCCCAGTCCTGGGAGGGGAAGAACTTCCCCTATATAAACCTGGGGCTGAGGCAGGGTTAGTGAGTAGAGAAGAAGTAGAGACAGAGAAGCAGATATAGGAAAAGAACATCAGGAGCTCTGTGGGAGCAGTGCTACAAGGAGTCAGGGGCTGGCAGCTGCAGAGCTCGCCCTGACTGAGAAGTTATCACCGGACCCGGAGTCCGAGGCTGTGGGGACTAACTCCTATCCAGCAGCAGAAACCGACCGGCAGGGGATTGCAGGTCCTCTGGCCCAGAAACCCGAAGGCACGGTCACACGCGTGGGACCAGCACCGCCGTCGTGGAGCGGAAGCTACTAGAAGGCCCCGAGTCACCGGCCATACGGGTGAGCACCACACGGTACACTCAGGGACGTGGGCTACTTATACCCGCCTCTAGCAAGGTAGCCAGAAGAGTATCGTTAGTTTGGGAGGCCTACAACTCCGCCTGGCCAGGGGAGATCCCATCTGCTCAAGGACTGACCAGGCCCCAATCGCTAGCCAGTACTCCGGGAGGGTCTATCTTTGTCACCAGTAAAGACCCTGAACTACACCGTACCGTCTCCGAGTGGTTCCTGCTACCCCCATCATCCACGTCGGCTGCCCTGAGGCCATACCCCTCCCGTTGGGGGTTATACTATCACGCTGCACAATCCTACCACCAGCCTCAGCGGTCTGCCCTGCAGCAGCAGCTCCTTAGCTGTACTCAACGGGTGGCGTAGTCGTCCAACATCTACCGCTAATACAGCGCCACTTAGTCTGACTCCCTGGGCACGGACCGGATCACCGCCACGAGACTACAACCCTCAACGGATCCGGCTCCGGGTAAGCTCCCGCGTGCGCAACGCTGCGCGACACAGGCCCAGGGGCGCGTCAACTTTTGGCGTAGTCGGCAGGATTTCGTGCCCGCAACCACCGGGTACTGCGTGCCTGAAAAAGACTGTTCAAACTTACCTGTGGTGAAGATTCCCGCCATCCGGCGCCATCTTCCGCTTCCTTCCCGCCATCGGTGGAGTTTTCCCGCCATCCGGCGCCATCTTCAGCCTTCTTCCCGCCATACATGGAGTTTTCCCGCCATTGGACGCCATCTTGAGGACGCCGCGCGGGAAGAAGAGGGGCGTGGACTCCGAAAGCGCGCGAGAACTGAGGCCCCGCCTCATGTCCGGACGTTGCGTAAGGTCCTGGAAGGAGCCCAGCAGACGCCGACGTCACAGGAGCGCGACGGAAGGTCCTCAACCCTGACGATCCACTGCGGAGCCGCGGCCTACGGAAGAGGATCATCGCAAGGTAGGCCACGGTCCACTAGGGGGGAGAAGGATGTCGGATACGGAGGAGAGCTTCACCGCTTCAACCCCCGCCAGCGCCACCGCTGTTGCGGTCATGCCTTTCACCATGCCCTATATCCCGGGGGCAGCCTGGCTACCCCGGTACTCAGGTGAGTCACATACCCTGCATGACTTTAGAGAAAAGCTGGATAGCCTCTTCCAGGTGTACCCCCTCACAGAGGAGCAAAAAGTGAGCATCCTGGTGGCCCAATTAACCGGGGCAGCCCAAAGGGAGGTAAAGTCCTGGCCACCTGGGGGGAGGACTGTCGCAGGGATACTAACCCGGCTGAGGGACACCTTTGATACCCGCACCTCAGCCGAGATCAAGCTTAGATTCTACGGGTGCAAACAGCGGGCACATGAGAGTATAAGGGACTATGCCCTGAACCTACAAGAGGCCCTGAGAGCCATTAAGCAGACCGACCCTGACGGCGTGGGAGACGAGGACAGGCTGTTGACTGAACAATTTATAGAGGGTTTATATTGCAATGCCCACCGAACCCAGTTGCGGGCAATGGCCTTACAGGACCCTCATCTGGGATTTGCACAGTTCAAGGACAGAGCCATCCGGGTGCTTCGAGAACCGGCACCAGGTGGCGTTGTGACCCCCAGACGCCCCACTACCACTTACCACCAGGAGGCGGCGCCCTTGTCGGCAGGGCCTGTGGGAGCTGATGCGCAGGCTTTGAACAATGACCCGGCTCCAGACCTGCACCATCAGGTCCAAGAGCTAGCTAAAAGCGTTGCTGCGCTAACCCGAACTGTGCAGTCTTTACAGGTTTCCACTCCAGGGAAGATCCAGCTGGCATCCGGACCGGAGGACATCCCGTGGCGTCGACCAAGGAGGACCCCACCGGCCAGAGGAAGACCCAGCGACCGATACAACGAGGACGGACGACCCATCTGCCGCCGCTGCAATCAACCCGGACATATGGCAAGGTACTGTCCTTTAAACTGGCACAACCTGGGGTAGAGGGCCAACCCCCAGGAAAAAGATCACCAGGCCCATCGAACTGGCGCGACAAATATGTGGGAGGACGTCCAGTCTTACCCGTGGTACTGGATGGCATTCCTATGAGTGCCCTACTGGACACCGGGTCACAGGTCACCACCATCCCGTACGTGCTCTTCAAGCAGTACTGGAATGACTCGGATATCACCCGCTACCTTGACGACGACTTGAGTATCATCGCCAGCAATGGTCAGCCCGTGCCACAGATTGGATTTAAAGAGGTGACCATTAAAATCGGTAGAGTCGAACTGGCAGCACAGGGACTGATCATTGTAGACATTGACAAACACGAGAGTCACCCAAAGATAACTCTAGGAACTAATGTGATTGAAAATTGTCTTGCAGAGGTGATTTTCCTTTTACAGCAGGTTGCCAAGAACGCCAGCTCCGGCCAGCAGCGAGTGCTCCAGAAAGAGATCCGGGCACTGATGCGACGGCAACAGCTAGAACTCTCCGGTGGTGAGATTGGTAGCGTGCGAATGTGTGACCCTTTCCCTATTGCCATGCCCCCGAAAAGTGAAATGATGATTTGGTGCCGGGCAGCTATTGGTCTGAGAGGTAGAGATTACCAGGCAATGGTAGAACCAGTTTACTCAGACAGTAGGCCCACCATTTTGACAGCACGGGGGGTGGTCAATGTACGCCATGGGAGGGTGCCCGTTCGCATAATAAATATCGGGAAGAGGGAAGTGTACCTGCCCCGGTATGCCACGCTAGCCAAATTGTATACCATCAATCAAGATTCCATACAGTCCGTAGAACCCTTGCCTCCATCTTCCCCGGAGGAAGGTAAGGGCTCTAAGAAAACAATGGAGGACTGGTGTCAGCAACTACATTTGGGTACTGACTCCACTCCCTCACACCAGAAACAGGGAGTCTATCGGGTGGTTCAAGAGTACGAGAGAGTGTTTAGTAAACACCCGTTAGACTTCGGGCGAGTCAAGGGGGTAGAACACCACATCCCCACGGGAGACCATCCTCCCATAAAAGAGAGGTATCGACCCGTACCCCCTGCACACTACCAACACGCCAAGGGGATGCTTAGAGACATGAAGGAGGCTGGGGTGATCAGGGATAGCTGTAGCCCCTGGGCAGCTCCACTAGTCTTAGTCAAAAAGAAAGACAACACCATGAGGATGTGTGTAGATTACCGGAAAATCAACCGTATCACACACAAGGATGCGTACCCCTTACCAAGGATAGAGGAGTCTTTGGCTGCTTTAAGATCTGCTAACTTCTTCTCTACCTTGGATCTCACTAGTGGGTACTGGCAGGTTCCTGTAGCAGAGGCGGACCGGGAGAAGACCGCATTCACCACCCCGATGGGACTTAGCGAGTTTACCTGCATGCCGTTCGGACTCTGCAACGCACCAGGAACCTTCCAACGATTAATGGAGTGCTGTCTGGGCCACAGAAACTTCGAGACGGTCCTGTTGTACCTGGACGATGTCATCGTATATTCCAAGACATATGAGGACCACCTGAAACACCTGGCGGAAGTGTTCGAAGCTCTGGCAAGCTACGGCCTAAAGGTGAAACCCTCCAAGTGTCACCTCCTGAAACCAAAGGTGCAGTACCTGGGACACGTGGTGAGCGCTGATGGAGTGGCTCCCGACCCTGATAAGATCACCGCAATTAAGGAATGGCCAAGTCCCTCCAGTGTAAAGGAAGTGCGGCAGTTCCTCGGGTTGGTAGGCTATTACCGCAGATTCATCCCCGGTTTCACCAAAAAGGCAGCTCCTATGCAGGACCTCCTGATAGGCCAGTCCCGGAAGGCCAAGAACCAGAAGCCACCCTTCAGATGGGAGAAGTTAGAAGAAGAGTCCTTCCGCCAGCTGAAGATGGCCCTCACGGGGGATGAAATCCTGGCGTACCCTGATTACAGCCAGCCCTTTATCCTCTACACCGACGCAAGTAACATCGGGCTAGGAGCCGTGCTGTCCCAGATCCAGCAGGGGAAAGAACGAGTAATCGCTTACGCCAGCCGAAAACTGCGACCCACCGAGAGAAACCCTGAGAATTACAGCTCATTTAAGCTAGAGTTCCTGGCAGTGGTGTGGGCAGTCACCGAACGCTTTAAGCACTACCTCGCTTCCCCCCGGTTCACCGTGTACACGGATAACAACCCGTTGACACACCTGGACACAGCAAGACTCGGTGCCCTAGAGCAGAGATGGATGGCCCGTCTGTCCAACTACGAGTTCACAATCAAATACCGGGCAGGACGCTCCAATACCAACGCGGACGCCCTGTCCAGGATGCCAAACCTACCGGACGTAGGAGAAGATCCAGAGGGACTGGAAGAAGTCGAACTCCCCGCGTTTCACCGTCATGGGACTATCCAGTATTCCCACCGGGTAAGGAGTAAGCAAGCTGCTACGTTTAATCCCTTGCCTCACTACAACTGGGCGGAAACGCAAGACAGTGACCCTGCCGTCCGACTGGTGAAGGAGATGCTGACTCGGCCAGAGGCTCGCCTTGACCCAGACGCTCCGGAGGAAGCAAAGCAACTGTGGGCTGAGAAGAGTCGACTGTTCCTTTATAAGGGGAAGTTGTGCCGCCGAATGGTTAACTCCCGGACGCATGAACTAATTTGGCAAGTAGTGGTGCCACGAAGAGACGCAGCCATGGTGATGGAGGCATACCACGACGGGGCTGGACACTTCGGATGGAAGAAGCTGGAGTTCCTGCTGCGCGGGCAGTTCCACTGGGTAGGCATGAGGGGAACCATCGAGAGGTGGTGCAGAGACTGTGGCCCGTGCAACCTAAGAAGGAAGGACCGTGCCAGCCAGAAGACTCCCCTGCAGTCCATCGTCACCCGGCAGCCGTTGGAACTGGTAGCCTTGGATCATGTAAAACTGACCCCAAGCAGAAGTGGCTACGTCTACGCACTAACCATCGTGGATCACTACTCCCGGTTCTTGGTTGTCGTCCCCGTCAAGGACTTAACAGCTCGAACAGCAGCTAGAGCCTTCCAGCAGCATTTCTGCCGTCCACACGGGTACCCGGACCAAGTTTTGACAGACCAGGGACCTGCCTTTGAAGCGGAGGTCTTCCAAGAATTCTGCACTCTGTATGGCTGCCGGAAGATAAGGACGACACCCTATCATCCGCAAACTAATGGACTTTGTGAGAAAATGAACCAGGTGGTGATAGATCTTCTGAAAACATTGCCCCTGGAAGAACGCAGTCTGTGGCCCGAGAGGCTGCCCGACCTAGTGGACCTATACAACCACATCCCGGTAGGTTCCACCAACTGTACCCCGGCTTACCTGATGAGGGCAAGACCTGGTAAGCTACCTGTTGACCTGGAGATGGGAGTCCTGACACCCGAGGACACTTCACCAGAAGCAGACTGGGACACAGAGAGGCAGCAGCAGTACCGGAAAGTACAGGAGAGCGTGGAGCGAAGTCTCTGTCAAGCTAGGGAAAGACAAGAGAAAACTTACAACCAGTATGCTCCCGCTGTTCCCCTGGTACCCGGAGAGCAGGTCTTGAAGAGGAAAAGGCGGCTCCACAAGTTGGACGACCAGTGGGAGAAGGACCCGTACATCGTACTGCCCTCAAGCCACGACAACCCAAAGGTCTGTACCATCAGTAAAGACGGAGGGGAAACCACAACCATTGTATCCCGGGATCACCTGAAGAAGTGTCCCGAACAGCTACGGAACCCTGAAGAGGAACAAGAAGACCCTCGACCCGTAGAGGAAAGGGAAGACATGGTTAGTACTGTGTTCGGAGACTTCCCTCGGTCTTGGACTCAAGTCAATGGCGCAGTTGTGGTACCTGTACTCACCTTCCTCCAACCAGCATCCCAAGCACCTACGGAGCAACAGGTAGAGCTGGAAGAACAGCCGGTCCAGGAGGCAGAAGACCCCACACAGGCAGACCAGGAGGATCAACCCTCTGCTTATAGTGAACCTGCCATACCTCTAGTGAGCCAAAGGGCCCGTGGACAGCTGCCCAGTTTACCCTTGACAGCTCCTACACCCTATAGTTCAGGGCTAGACAGTCAGCTCCGTAGGTCCACTAGGGCCACTAGAGGCCAGTTACCCGCACGTTGGAGGATTTGAAGTGTTTAAATTGTTTTATTTGTGGTCACCTGTCTGTTACTTGTGTATAATTATGTGTTTCTAGTTATTTATAGGAGTCCTTGGTGGATTTACCGGGAATCCTTTATACATGGTTGGAGCGTAACCTAGGGATGGACTAAAGACTGTTAAGGACTCGGGGCAGGACAGACCCCTACCTGGTTACGTCTCCCTGTTTTGGTGAAATGGACACCTTGCTTTTCTTCAAAAACTGCACCCGGTTGCGGACACGCCGTGACCATTCTAATATGTTTTTTTTTATTGTACCGTTTCTGTTTGTATTGGTTATGTTTTTCTAAAATATGTTTAGTCCCGGAGTACTAAATTTCACTAGGGGGGAATGTGGCACCCCAGGGGTCTGGTTTCCACAGTAACAGCAATGTTATGTCTGAGAGCAGGTGGGAGGTCTCTTGGTCAGGAATCCTATGCATGCCGCACCTCCTGCCCAGTCCTGGGAGGGGAACAACTTCCCCTATATAAACCTGGGGCTGAGGCAGGGTTAGTGAGTAGAGAAGAAGTAGAGACAGAGAAGCAGATATAGGAAAAGAACATCAGGAGCTCTGTGGGAGCAGTGCTACAAGGAGTCAGGGGCTGGCAGCTGCAGAGCTCGCCCTGACTGAGAAGTTATCACCGGACCCGGAGTCCGAGGCTGTGGGGACTAACTCCTATCCAGCAGCAGAAACCGACCGGCAGGGGATTGCAGGTCCTCTGGCCCAGAAACCCGAAGGCACGGTCACACGTGTGGGACCAGCACCGCCGTCGTGGAGCGGAAGCTACTAGAAGGCCCCGAGTCACCGGCCATACGGGTGAGCACCACACGGTACACTCAGGGACGTGGGCTACTTATACCCGCCTCTAGCAAGGTAGCCAGAAGAGTATCGTTAGTTTGGGAGGCCTACAACTCCGCCTGGCCAGGGGAGATCCCATCTGCTCAAGGACTGACCAGGCCCCAATCGCTAGCCAGTACTCCGGGAGGGTCTATCTTTGTCACCAGTAAAGACCCTGAACTACACCGTACCGTCTCCGAGTGGTTCCTGCTACCCCCATCATCCACGTCGGCTGCCCTGAGGCCATACCCCTCCCGTTGGGGGTTATACTATCACGCTGCACAATCCTACCACCGGCCTCAGCGGTCTGCCCTGCAGCAGCAGCTCCTTAGCTGTACTCAACGGGTGGCGTAGTCGTTCAACATCTACCGCTAATACAGCGCCACTTAGTCTGACTCCCTGGGCACGGACCGGATCACCGCCACGAGACTACAACCCTCAACAGATCCGGCTCCGGGTAAGCTCCCGCGTGCGCAACGCTGCGCGACACAGGCCCAGGGGCGCGTCATTTCTACCTCAGCACCGGAATATTCTTAGCTCTTAAATCATTAAACCAAAACTAGGACCCTGGACAGGGCACCTGTATTGGCCAGCTGACGTCCGGGTCTATGCTCTACAGAAAAACTAAAATATTTTATTACGTTTCTATGATCTGGGATCTCAGAAAACATATCCCTATTGTCATGGCCAGCTCCAGGTTTTTCTGGGCCCTGGGCAAAAGAGTCTCAGTGGGCCCCCTTAACACATACCACGATTCATATATATATATATATATATATATATATATAATACAATGCAAAGATTTCACTTCTTACAGTACATGAGATATATCTATTGTAAATTCTACAAAAGCTCAAAAAACGGCGAATTGCTCCACACAGGATACTGGCCCCCATAAAATGCTCCATACAGAATACTGGCCCCCATATAAAGCTGCATACGGAATACTGGCCCCCATATAACGCTCCATACGGAATACTGGCCCTCACATAAAGATCCATACAGAATACTAGCCCCCATATAACGCTCCATACAGGATATTGGCCCCCATATAACGGTCCGTACAGGATACTGGTCCCCTTATAACGCTCTATACAGGATACTGGCCCCCTTATAACGCTCTATACAGGATACTGGCCCCCATATAATGCCCCATGCAGGATGTCCCTTTCCCACCCATATAATGCTCCATGCAGGATGTCCCTTTCCCCCCATATAATGCCCCATGCAGGATATCCCTCTTCCCCACCATATAATGCCCCATGCAGGATGTTATCCCCCCTCTTTATAATGCCCCATGCAGGATGTCTCCCCCCCCTATATAATGCCCCATGCAGGATGTCTCCCCCCCTCTTTATAATACCCCATGCAGGATGTCTCCCCCCTTATATAATGCCCCATGCAGGATGTCTCCCCCCCCTCTTTATAATGCCCCATGCAGGAAGTCTCCCCCCTATATAATGCCACATGCAGGATGTCACCCCCCCCTCTTTATAATGCCCCATGCAGGATGTCACCCCCATATAATGCCCCATGCAGGATGTCACCCCCCCATATAATGCCCCATGCAGGATGTCACCCCCCCATATAATGCCCCATGCAGGATGTCACCCCCCCCCATATAATGCCCCATGCTTCTGTTATAGCAGAAGCTGGAGTCCCTCAAGTTTAAAGGCCCCATCTATGCTATATAAGTCTGACAGTTATTTTAGGTGAAAACAACAGCTATGAATGTTCCTTCTTGTATCAATAGCGTGTCCTTGGGAGAAGATAAAGTGATTCTCCCTGGCCAGATGTTTCTTCTATTGTAGCAATAATGTGTTCTTGCAGAAAGATGAAATGACCTTGCTAACTAGATAAGTCTAATTAAATATTTTAAAGCATACAGAAACTAGCTTTTTTCGCTTGTTCAGCTAAACTGTATAATCGAACCATATGTGGCAAATCCGTTTCCTGCCTTTAGGGTGTATATTAGCCCTGTGTTTTGTAATAAAGTTTTTAGAGTATGTTTAGACACAAACATCCTGTCCTGTTTCTTCATTCTCTCCGAGCTCATAATCCAAAGGATAGAAGACCCAAAATTCAGTGACGACAGCTGGCGCCTCGAACAGGGACCTTGAGTTAATCTACCCAAGGGTGCTCGACCGGTCCGAGACGTGGGACGAGTGAAGCTCTCTGTTGGTGATATATACAGTGCTGAGGTAAGAATAACTGTTATATTCTACCTAATTATATCACTGCATAGAAGAGACTCCCTCACCCCCGAGCGGTCGGCTCCCCAGGTAATTCAACAGATTGTTGTCTGGCTCAGGTCCCTTTGAACCAGTAGAATCCCTCAGATAAATTGACAGTCCTGCCTTCTATCCTTTGGAGAATTTAAGAATGAAAGTATGGATCCGATGATTGTGTTGTGGATGTGTCCCGGGATTGATGTTTTTGGTCTGTTTTTCTGGTTGGCGTATAAGTCCTAGAGAGGCTAGTAGTGGAATGGTTCAGAAACCTTTGTGGCCCATTGTCTAAGTGACCATTGTCTAAGTGACTGAGGAGTCTCTTCTAGGTGAGGAGAACCGAAAAAATGGGGAACCAAAATGCCAAGGAAGGCATTATAGCCAAAGACTTAGTGGTACGCAGAGAAGGGAAACAGGCACTGATTGGAATTGACAAAATATTGTGTAAAGCAGGAATGAATGAGAATGGAGAGATGAATGGAGAGAAATGGAAATCCTTCTTTAACTCCTATCATGGATGGCTGAAAGATAAGGGTCTGTTAGGGACAGTAGATGTATGGATGAATGCATGCGCTTATTTTGAAGGAGAGATTGAAGAATTAGGAGACGGACGTTACAGACTGACAAAAACTGGAATGACAGATTTTCCTCCCTGTCCGCTCCCGACGTCACCCCCACCCCAGTACCAGAATTCCCAGGAACCTAAATGTTGGGTTTGCCCCAGATGTGGACAGCAGAATCCCTTGACAGTAGACATCTGTGTGGCATGTGGAGGACCGAGACCCCACCCAGCTAGTCTATTCCCAATGAGGACGGTAGTTGTGCCAGGAGCACCAGCAGCAGCAGCAGCAGCAGGGGGGGATGCAGTGGTTCCAGGTCAGGAAGCTCGTACAATGTTAATGTATAGACCATGGAGCCCTTCAGAGCAGTTGGCACTGATCTCCCAGCTGCCAGATCCGTCCCAGTCCCCTATGGGTTTTGCTAGAATGATCACCACCATACAGGATACGTATCATGCCACTAGAATAGATCTGCAGGGGGTAATTAAGGGAAAATTGGCAGATGAAGCCCGCTATGATAGGTTGATAGATGAGACAAAAAAAACAGTATGCCAATAGGACCGGACCCGTAGATGCAGAATCTAATGATGCAGCAGCTGGAGTCCTATTCGCAGCAGCGTTGGTAAAAGCATGTCAAGACAGGCAAGCAGAAAAGCAAGTTACACTAGAAGATAGAGTGCAGGGAAATGAGGAAGATCCTAAGGATTATTTCTATGCACTAAAGAAAACCTGGTCAGAAATGGGGTTCAACCCCGGGAATAAGACTAGTGAGAGGGTATTAGCAAGTGCTTTCATGAATGGACTAAAGAAAGAGATTGCAGAGAAGGTAAAAGCAAGTAGACCGGACTGGAGATCAGTGAAGGCAGAAGATTTAGCTAGAATAGCTCAGGGGGCACAGCATGACATAGCGCAGGCAAAAAGAGCTGCCAGAATACATATAGTAGAGACGACCCCCAGAAACAACAGAGGCAGAGGACGGACTGAAGGAGGAGGACAGAAACTGTGTTACGGATGTAAAAAGCCAGGACATTTTAGAAAGAACTGTAGGACCAACCCGTATCCAAATGCTCAGAGTACGGGTCCTCCAGCCGACCAAACAATGCCCCCATAGGATGAGGGTAGCTTGCACATGAACCCCCTCATCTCCTTACCCCCAACTCCCAGTTGTATAGTGCAGGTGAACCTACCAGGGGGACATGAAATCGATTTCCAAATAGATACGGGGGCCGACAATTCAGTAATTACGCAAGGTGATTGGCCATATGTAGCGCCCCAAGGACTTGGTCACTACAGAGGTATTGCACCTCATCCAGAGGTGTGATATCCCACTCCCGGGTAAGGATGGAGTATGGATCAAGGCTCAGTAGGCTGCATACAGCACACACACCCCATTTCCGAGGGACAGCTCAACGGTGCTCCCACTAGACAGAAGTGCAGGCACGACAGCATCTGTCCCTGGCTGGAGTGGGGAGGGGGGTGGAATACCCAGTGCTATAGGGGCAGATAGGGGTTGGGTCCGGAGCATAGGAAGGAGCCCATTGGTTGCTAGTCACCTGGGCTCATGGTCAGAGGGAGGTATATAAGGTGGGCACTATCTTAGAACAGTGTTCAGTCTGAGAGAGGAAGTGACAGAGCAGGGCCTCTGTGGAGCTCTGCTCCGGAGGCGGGCCTAGCCTGTGAGGCCCAGCCAGCACTGAAAGAGAAAGAAGAAGAAGTTCAGTCTGTGAGGAGAAGTGGAGAAGGCAGGGAGCAGGGCTGCTGCATGGGCTCTGCTCCCTGGGCAAGCCTAGCACAGAGGCCGGGGCCAGAGAGAGAGAGAGGAGAAGGAACAGTGGAAAGGAAAAGGAAACAAGACCAGAACAGAAGTAACAAGTGAAACAGAAAGGCTCAGGAACGAGAAGGAAGAGAGAACCCTAAGGACCCAGGATATTGCGGGTGACGGGTTGGCAGAACAGGGTACCGGATCCCAAATTGGTGGAAGCGAATCATCTTCAGCCAAGAACCGGAGGTCGTGACCAGCCCTTGGTGCGACCCCTCGTTACACCTTGCTAGGAAGGCATACCATATAGGGTCAGGGACATGGGCACGTAGCCCTCCCAAGAGAAGGCCCGCGGGAGCTGGACATAAGCTTGGTCACTGGTGGGGCACGAGCCAGAGAAAGGACGGAAGGGAGCTTTGAGACATACTCCAGAAAGACCTGGGAGTTGACCGAGTCCCTTGCCTGGTGGATGCAGCACGGCTTGGGTGGTCACTGCTTCGCGAGAGTGACCTGGAGAATACAAACTGTGAGTAAAGGACATTGGATTGCAACACGTTGTCTGTGACTTCTTGCTCCTCCGGCACTATTGGTACTGGTACTATCTCCACCATCACTCCCATCATCCACGCTAACTGCCCTGAGGCTGTACTCCTCCTGTGGGGAGTCATCCCATTCTTAGCTGCACATATAACACGGGCCTCAGCGGTCTGCCTTGCAGCGGCGGTCTCCATTGACCGCAATCCACGGGTGGCGTAGTCGGACACTTGTTATTACACTAAGACTGCCACTGAATTGACCACCCTGGGCACGGACCGGGTCACCGCCACGGAGACTACAACCCCCAGCGATCCGGCTCCGGGTATTCCCTGCACAACACAGGCCCAGGGGGCGCGTCAACTTTGGCGTAGTCGGCAGGATTCAAACCAACCCACCACCAACGGGTATTGCGTGCCTGAAAAAGACTTTTGCACTTACCTGAGAGAAGTTTCCCGCCATCAGACGCAATTTTCGGGGCGCCGCTCGGGAAGAAGAGGGGCGTGGACGCCGAAAGCGCGTGAGATCCGAAGCTCCGCCCCACGCACTGACGCTGCGTAAGGTCCTGGAAGGGAGAGGGAGTGACGCTGACGTCACAGGAGCGCGACGCAAGGTCCTCAACCCCGACGATCGACTGCGGAGCCGCGGCCTACGGAGGAAGATCATCGCAAGGTAGGCCACGGTCCGCCGGGGGGGGGGGGAAAGACATCGGGAACGGAGAGCAAAATGGCGGACCGGCAGCAGACTAAGCTGCCCAGCATCGGCAGTGCCCCAGTCGTCACAGGCCCCGACCAGCACCAGGAGAAGACGGGTGACGCAGGAGCGGTCGCGGGAGCAGGTAAGAGGAGTCTCCCTGTCCCGGACGCTGCCAGCGTCAGCCTGCTCCCGGGCCCCCTGGTGGAGCCGCCGATCCCGGGCGCTGCAGACATCGACCTGCTCCAGACCCCGCAACAAGCCCTGCAGCCGAGCCCTCCAGCCCTGGGCACCGCCACCACCAGCCCGCGCCCAGGCCCAAAGTCGCACCCTCTGACCCCGGGCGTCATCAACAGCGGCCTTCTCCAGACCCCGCCACAAGGCCTACTGCACAAGGGTGCCAAGGGACAGTACGCCCTCCACGTTCACCGGCTCACGGAGGAGAAGCTGCAGTACCACCAGTACGAGGAAAGCCAAGAGGACCCGGACGGGTCTGAAGACTGCCCTCAGGAGGGAGCTCAAGGAGGACATAACTATTAAAAGAAAGTAGCGTGAGTAAGGAACTGTACAAAGTTACCCGTCAGGGTACAAGGACTGTTTTTCTTTTGAACTGTTAATAAGTGTGGTCCCCGTTGGGACAGCTAAAAGACTGTTACCCGTTTCCAAGATACCCCCTTTCTTACCTGGCTGAGGACTGAGAGCAGCCATCCCCTTTCCAACCGGCCGAGGACTGGGAACGGCCAACCCCTGGTAAATAGTTGCGCTTCTTAAAGCGCCCCCTACTGGTTTTTTAAAAGAACTGCAACGTCTACCTCAGGACGAATTAAATGGACTGTTGCACCTTTGAGAGAGAAAGTGAACACCTGGTCGCAAGTTGTCCAGCGGCCAGAAGTCAAGAATGCGTTTTTGAAGAATGTTTTATTTGCAAAAGTTTTATAGTGTGTTTTATGGTAAAAGAGTTCCGGAAGTAATAACCAAAAGTGTTTCATCAGAGTGTTTCCCATGAAGGGAATTGTACAAGTGTGTCTGTTTCCTGATGTAAGCAGTTAATGAAAAAGTTTTTGCATACCCTGTGAATTGTTTTTGCTCTGTTCCAGCCCGAGGACGTGCTGTGCTTTACCAGGGGGGAATGTAGCGCCCCGAGGACTTGGTCACTACAGAGGTATTGCACCTCATCCAGAGGTGTGATATCCCACTCCCGGGTAAGGATGGAGTATGGATCAAGGCTCAGTAGGCTGCATACAGCACACACACCCCATTTCCGAGGGACAGCTCAACGGTGCTCCCACTAGACAGAAGTGCAGGCACGACAGCATCTGTCCCTGGCTGGAGTGGGGAGGGGGGTGGAATACCCAGTGCTATAGGGGCAGATAGGGGTTGGGTCCGGAGCATAGGAAGGAGCCCATTGGTTGCTAGTCACCTGGGCTCATGGTCAGAGGGAGGTATATAAGGTGGGCACCATCTTAGAACAGTGTTCAGTCTGAGAGAGGAAGTGACAGAGCAGGGCCTCTGTGGAGCTCTGCTCCGGAGGCGGGCCTAGCCTGTGAGGCCCAGCCAGCACTGAAAGAGAAAGAAGAAGAAGTTCAGTCTGTGAGGAGAAGTGGAGAAGGCAGGGAGCAGGGCTGCTGCATGGGCTCTGCTCCCTGGGCAGGCCTAGCACAGAGGCCGGGGCCAGAGAGAGAGAGAGGAGAAGGAACAGTGGAAAAGAAAAGGGAACAAGACCAGAACAGAAGTAACAAGTGAAACAGAAAGGCTCAGGAACGAGAAGGAAGAGAGAACCCTAAGGACCCAGGATATTGCGGGTGACGGGTTGGCAGAACAGGGTACCGGATCCCAAATTGGTGGAAGCGAATCATCTTCAGCCAAGAACCGGAGGTCGTGACCAGCCCTTGGTGCGACCCCTCGTTACACCTTGCTAGGAAGGCATAACATATAGGGTCAGGGACGTGGGCACGTAGCCCTCCCAAGAGAAGGCCCGCGGGAGCTGGACATAAGCTTGGTCACTGGTGGGGCACGAGCCAGAGAAAGGACGGAAGGGAGCTTTGAGACATACTCCAGAAAGACCTGGGAGTTGACCGAGTCCCTTGCCTGGTGGACGCAGCACGGCTTGGGTGGTCACTGCTTCGCGAGAGTGACCTGGAGAAAACAAACTGTGAGTAAAGGACATTGGATTGCAACACGTTGTCTGTGACTTCTTGCTCCTCCGGCACTATTGGTACTGGGACTATCTCCACCATCACTCCCATCATCCACGCTAACTGCCCTGAGGCTGTACTCCTCCCGTGGGGAGTCATCCCATTCTTAGCTGCACACATAACACCGGCCTCAGCGGTCTGCCTTGCAGCGGCGGTCTCCATTGACCGCAATCCACGGGTGGCGTAGTCGGACACTTGTTATTACACTAAGACTGCCACTGAATTGACCACCCTGGGCACGGACCGGGTCACCGCCACGGAGACTACAACCCCCAGCGATCCGGCTCCGGGTATTCCCTGCACAACACAGGCCCAGGGGGCGCGTCACATACATTGACACTGATTTTTCACATCATGTCATTGCCACCCCCTTCAATTCCCCGTCTGTCCTGCTTCCTGTCACTAAAAGAATTCCCCTGCAAATTCAAGGAGCCACTGTACATAGCAAGCTCATGGTATCGCCCCGAGGCCAATGTAACCTTTTGGGAAATGATGTGTTGTCCCAATTACAAGCACATATTGAGTATCATCCCGATGGCACTGTCACCATGACCCCAGGTTTAAAACCAAGTACCCTTTGCAAAATTATGTCACTAGATATTGCCAGCATAGAAGAGACAAATGAGTTTCCCCCGATATTGGAGCAGGCTGTACCACATGATTTTTGGGCCTCAGACAAAACAGATGTTGGTAGGTTAAGAGTTCAACCAGTAATGGTGAAATTAAAACCAGGAGCCATCTTGCCTCAACAGAGGCAGTATCCCCTTAGCTCGGCTCAGGAGAATGCCATAGCCCAGCAGGTCCAAAAATTACTACAGAGAGGAGTCCTAGTCAAAACCCAGTCCCCTTGCAACACTCCCCTGTTCCCAGTAAAGAAAAAGAGTGTGCCAGGACAACCAGCCGCATATAGAATGGTCCATGACCTCCGGTTGGTTAACAAAGCCACAGAACTTCTAACACCAGTTGTGCCCAACCCGCATACTCTTCTGTCACAGATACCTTCTAACTCTCTTTGTTTTTCAGTGGTCGATTTGGCAAATGCATTTTTCAGTGTACCATTACATCCTGACTGCCAGTACCTGTTTGCTTTCACATTCCAGGGCAGTCAATATACATGGACAGTGTTGCCACAGGGTGCCCAGAATTCACCCACAATGTACACTGCAAGTCTGCAGGAAATACTGGAGGGATGGTCTGAACCACATATCGTTGTTTTGCAATATGTCGATGACCTGCTCATTTGTGCCCCCTCCAGGAAACAATGTCATAGTGCAACTATATCGCTTATGTTGTTTCTCTATCACGCTGGCTGCAAGGCATCGAAAGATAAGCTTCAGTTTTGTAAATCTTCAGTCACCTTTTTGGGACATTGCATTACACCAGGAGCTCGTCATTTAACAAATGCACGTAAACTAGCAGTACAGGCATTCACCGTCCCCATTAATGTTGCAGCCCTCAGAACTTTTCTTGGACTTGTTTCCTATTGCAGACAGTGGATTCATGCCGCCTCTGTTTTAATGCAGCCCCTCTATGACTGTCTTACCCCAACACCTTTTGTACTAACATCAGAGGCAATAGACTGTTTTTATTCTCTCAAGAACCGTATTTTGGCTGCTCCAGCTTTGGGTACACCTAATTATGAGCTCCCATTTACTCTGTACCTTCATGAACAAGCTGGACATGCAGCAGGAGTTTTAACTCAAACACACGGTGATAATCAGAGACCTGTTGCCTATTTTAGTGTCAGATTGGATGCGGTAGCCAGAGGTGCACCATCCTGCGTACGTGCTCTGCATGCTGTTGGACTATTACTCCATAAATCCGCAGACATTGTTCTTGACCACCCGCTCACCGTTCTAACACCTCATGATGTCTACACTATATTGAATCAAGTGCAACCCGCTCACCTCTCAGCAGCACGTCATCTCAGGTTACAATGTGCACTGTTAATGCCTCCCAATGTTTCTTTACAGAGGTGTACTACCCTGAATCCAGCAACTTTGTTACCTCTCTCGGATCTAAAGGAGGAGTCAGGTACTGTGCTTTTTAAGGAAGATCCAAGAGAGGAAGTTCCTCATGACTGTGTACAAATGATGGCACAAGAAACGGCAGGTTTACCTACTGTATTTGAACATGAATTACAAAATGCAGATTTTGAATTTTTTGTAGATGGATCCCGTCATCAGGACGATTCAGGTACCTTCCATACTGGATATGCAGTTGTCTCCCTCAATGCAGTAATCAAGGCAGAACCAATGCTCCCACACCAGTCGGCTCAAGAAGCTGAACTTAGGGCCCTAACCGAGGCCTGTAAACTAGCGGAAGGTAGTATTGTTAACATTTACACAGATTCTAGGTACGCATTCGGTATATCGCATGATTTTGGTCCAATATGGAAGTCAAGAGGTTTCCTGACGGCAGCAGGACACCCCATTAAGAATGCTGATGCGGTCCAGCAGTTAATTAATTGATGCGCTACAACTACCTAAACAAGTAGCTGTCATAAAGGTAAGAGCACATACCAGACGCACCGACTAGGTAAGCAGAGGAAACGCGATGGCAGATGCAGCGGCAAAAACAGCAGCCTGTAAGCCGCAACAAGGGTCAACAGTACGTCAGTTAAGTGCCCCTAAAAACCCCTTTGTGTCGGAGGACATCTTATCCCAAATGCAGGCGCAGGCTCAAAAGGAGGAGGTTGATAAGTGGTTAAAGGAAGGTGCATGCCTGAATGAAGCAAATGGGGTATGGGGGAAAGGGACACGACGATGCCTTCCAAGGGCACTGTACCCAGCAGCTGCCCAGATACTACATGGGCCGACACACCAATCTAAAACGGGTGTGATGAGTGTGATGCAGAAACATTGGGTGGCACCAGGATTCTCCACCTGTATTGAAAACCTGGTACAAGGGTGCATGATATGTGCTACACATAATCAGGGTAGAGTAGTTAAAACACCACCCAAACACACCCCCCGGCCCCTTTATCCATTCCAGAGACTGCAAATTGATTATATTCAGCTGCCAAAGTCAGGATCATGGGAATATGTGTTGGTCTGTATTGATTTGTTCTCAGGATGGCCAGAGGCTTTCCCGATTGCCAAAGCCACGGCTACGGCAACCGCAAAGAAACTGCTTGCGGAGGTGGTCTGCAGGTATGGGGTACCAGAGGTAATTGAGAGTGACAGAGGTACACACTTCACAGGTGAAATAATGAATGAAGTCATGTCAGCTCTAGGAATTCAACAAGCATTCCATACCCCATATCACCCACAAAGTAGTGGTACAGTGGAAAGACTGAATGGGACATTGAAATTAAAAATTCAGAAAGCCATGGCTGAGACAGGAAAACCATGGCCGGACTGTTTACCACTTGCTCTGTTTTCAGCAAGATACACGCCTAATAGAAAGACTGGACTCTCTCCATATGAGATATTGTTTGGCAACGTACCCGGCCTAGGGTGTTTCTATCCGCAAGCATTAGAAATGAACAACCATGTGCTAAGTTCCTATGTGAGGGCTTTACACAAAAAGATTAAGCAAGTACATGATAATGTCTTCAGTTCTCTTCCAGATCCAGATCAAGACTCTAGCAGCCATACGCTGCAACCTGGAGACTGGGTGGTTATAAAAAGACACGTGAGGAAAAGCCTAGATCCACGGTTTGACGGACCCTTTCAAGTTCTGCTGACCACAAGTACAGCCGTTAAGCTAGAGGGAAAAGAGACCTGGATCCACGCGTCCCATTGCAAAAAGATACTAGGAGAACCAGCGGACAAAGAATGATGACATTGTTTATACTTACCTGCATACTTGCGACCACAGGTGCATGGACTAGGTTAGGCACCATGGATGGAGACGACAATAGATTCATTAGACACCATCTTGCTCTAATCGATGGACTAAAGGAGCAAAACCAGACCATTGCTAATTGTTGGATATGTACACATGCCCCTGTGACGTCCACTAGCATACCCTTTCTCGCTGTCCCGGTCTCATGGGAAGAGATAAACTTTTGAGTGAACTGTTCAGATACTTTGGCCAATAATTCCACACAGAGATTTTCCTTTCTAAATCCCGCAAATTGGTTTAAAGGTATTGGTGGGTGGTTGGCTGGTATAGTACAAGCTATTTTACAGGTTTTGCTAATGTGTCTTCCGGTTTATTTGGTTTTTAAGTTTTTTTTAATGTGTATTCAGCGTTGTACTAAAAGAAAACATAGAAATTCGTATTGATAAATGAAGGAACAAAAGGATGGAATGTTATAGCAGAAGATGGAGTCCCTCAAGTTTAAAGGCCCCATCTATGCTATATAAGTCTGACAGTTATTTTAGGTGAAAACAACAGCTATGAATGTTCCTTCTTGTATCAATAGCGTGTCCTTTTGAGAAGATAAAGTGATTTTCCCTGGCCAGATGTTTCTTCTAGTGTAGCAATAATGTGTTCTTGCAGAAAGATGAAATGACCTTGCTAACTAGATAAGTCTAATTAAATATTTTAAAGCATACAGAAACTAGCTTTTTTCGCTTGTTCAGCTAAACTGTATAATCGAACCATATATGGCAAATCCGTTTCCTGCCTTTAGGGTGTATATTAGCCCTGTGTTTTGTAATAAAGTTTTTAGAGTATGTTTAGACACAAACATCCTGTCCTGTGTCTTCATTCTCTCCGAGCTCGTAATCCAAAGGATAGAAGACCCAAAATTCAGTGACGACACCTCCATACATTAAAAAAAAAAAATCAAATACTCACCCTCACCTCACTCCTCCTCACCTGCTGCCGCTGCTCAGGTCCGGACTCCATTGCTGGCATCTTCCCGCTCTGCGCTGCCTGTGATGGCTCCTGGGAGGGTGCGGTGGAAAGACATCACCGCGCCCTCTAACCTGAGACATCACAGGGAGCGCAAAGCGGGAAGACAGCGGAGCTGCGGAGGCATGGGGAGAGGTAAGTATCCGGCTGCCGGGGCCCTGAGCAAGTGGGGGAGAAGGGCGGGCGCTGGCACCGCTCTCCTTTGCCCATAGCCCGGCGTGGTGCCCGACCGCAAGTGGGCCCTCTCGCCTGCTCAGGGCCCTGGCACTTGCCCGGGTGCTGACGCCGGCCCTGCCTATTGTTCTGTACAGACTCCTGTACTTCTAGTACCTGAGCACCTGACACGTCTGACATTTTTACCTCAGATCAAGCTGCGTTTTACAGTATCAGCAAAAGATATGAGATTTTAGAAATTTCACTCATATGCTTGATTTTTTTTCCTGACTGAATTTGACAAATGCAGCGTTTTTAAAATCCACAGCGTGTCAATTCTCTCAGTGTTTTTGTAGCTTTTTTTTTACAAAGAAATGAAAGGGGGAAAAAATGCTGTAAAAATGCAAGTTTTTTACAGCGTTTTGACAGCGGTTGTGGTGAATGAAACTAACTTTATTAAAAATGTACTGTAGACAAAGCTCATATGTAATCCACACCCAAAAAAAGGCTACAAAAAAGTGACAAAAATGCAGGGAACATGAGGAAAACCAGGGGTTTTGAACACAGTGTTTTTACTGCCAAGACAAGTTTTTATTGTTGCAGTAAAAAACACAGAAAAACGCTATGTATGAGGGTCACTAACATGGGCCCTTCATAGTTAAGCTTAAATAATATTCTAGATATGACTCTATTATACCAACTGAGCTAAACTGCAAGGGTCCCCGCAGGGCCTGACTGTCCATCTGGAAGTTCCAACAAATACCAGATGGGCCGGTGTGGACACTTGTTGACAGTATCCACTTTCTGAGGATGTGGATATCATTAACCATTAACAACTGAGGTGGAGCAGAGAGCCATGGACTCCCTGCTCTGCCACTTGCTCAGAAAAGCCGTAGACTGCTTATGTCTTATGAACTCAAAGAGGTCAGCACCACATGAGGGACATCAGGCGATGCAATGACCTCACTTCAACATCTGCTGCACCTAGACTGTAGTGAGGAGGAGAATATCACCCCTCAGCGTGGGAGAGAGGGGGTGATAAGTATTAGCATATGTTTCTGGTTTCCCAGGACACAATTATTACATAAGAAGGCCCGGGGGGCATTATAAGGATACACAGGGCACCACTGTCATGAGACATTATTATTATTATTAGTCAGTATAGGGGGCATTATTATTATAACGTAGCCCAGTGAATATAAGTATTATTATAAGGAAAAAGAGGACACCATTATTGATAGCAATAAATTTAGATTTTCTTCAAGTATTTGCAATTTGAGGAGATCTGAGTTGCTGCAAATCTATTTTTTTTAATTTGTCAAACTAGGTGAAAACATTGTCTGCTCTCTGTTACTGATAGAGGAGACTAGATTACTCCACGTGCTCTCCTCACACACTGAGCAGCACTTATGTCCATAAAATGGCCGCTGGGGGAGGATCATGTGACCAGATCAGCCTATCGTATCAGCCTCCTCCAACAGACAAGCAGCTCTCCTATGTGAGGAGTTTTAGTATTGGAGGCTGAGGACAGGTCTGGTCACTGCTCCTCCACCAGCGGCCATTGTATGGACAGAATGCTGCTCAGTGTGTGAGGAAAGCTGCACTAATAAGTGTAAATGGCCGCCCCCTTTAATATACGTGCTTAAATATTTAAGGGGTGCAGTGAAAAATTTATATGCGAGCAAGTAAGGTTCAAATTTCGGTGTTAATTTCACTTAATATCATTGTGGCAGTGTAAAAAAAATGTTAATGCTCATTGATTAGTTGACGCCGACCCATGCACCAAAGAAGATGCCACATCTGTCGCTCACTAGATTGTTTTATGTTTAGGCTGCCCTCTACTGACAACTAGAGGAATCATTTGCAGGTCAAGTATGTAAATCTGCATGGTATAGCATTAGTACATGAAATTGGCCCACTAAGGGTCTTCTCTATGCAATTATAGCCTATTTTGAACTCCCATGCCCAATATATTTGAGTGTCGCTTGTACTATTTATTTGAGAAGCCTTATGAGTATAGTATGCCCTTATCAGAATGACAATGTTTGCAATAGGCATATAGATTGTATGATATGTCATGGAACGCACTCAGCTGTAAAGTTCCAGGATTGACTGTGCATTGAAATCTAGGTGACAGCGGCGAGGCGGCTTCACTGTGTCCATGATCACATGATCCCGGTGCTGGTCACATGCTCTGACTGGGAGAATGGCGGCCAGGTGGTTCCGGCGTGTGGAACGCATACTGACTCTCCGGTCACGTGCTTCCTGTCACGTGTTTCCGGTGACCACGGATATCCGGTTGTGCTTGGAGCACATGGGGCGTGCAAAAGAGACGGTTGCATCTAGTTTGGAGTTGATTATTTGTGGTCCTCAAACAATCAACTCCATTCTAGCTGATTCACCATTGAGCCGTCTAGTTTGGAGTTGATTTTTTGAGGGCTCATTTTATCAGCTCCACTCTAGACGGATCACTACTGAAGTGACTGGATCGGGGGGATATTTTGTGGATCTCATTCCAGCATCTCCACTCTAGCTGATTCACTGGTGAGGTGACTGGATCGGAGTGGATATTTTGAGGATCTCATTCCAGCATCTGCACTCTAGCTGATTCACTGGTGAGGTGACTGGATCGGGGGGATATTTTGTGGTCCTCATTCCAGCATCTCCACTCTAGCTGATTCACTGGTGAGGTGACTGGATCGGAGTTGATCTTTTGATGATCTCTCTGCAGCTTCTCCATTCTAGACAGTTCAGTTTCTACACTGAAGTTCCTCAAAAAATCACCTCCAATGTCCAGAATGGAGCAGATTCCCGGATCCTCATAGCCTGCAATGTAGTGGAATTGGAATGTACACACATTGTAGATATATATCAGCCTTATAATTCTAATGATTTCATGTTTTTATTTTTTAAGTACTTGCTCAAACTGTTATATTTATTACGTATTTCCAAAGGGCAAAATTTTATTTTTTTCATGATTAATCAAACTTGCATTTTATTATCGCTTTTTGTAATATAAATAATCACACACAGCGCTGATCGTTCAGTTTTACGTGGGGAAAAACGTAACAAAGCGCAGCGACAGAGTCCTCATAATTTACAACATTGTATTGGAGTGGATTTTTTGAGGACCTCATTTTAGTAACTCCATTCTAGCTGATTCACCAGTGAGCCGTCTAGATAGGAGTAGATTTTTTGAGGACCTCATTTTAGTAACTCCATTCTAGCTGATTCACTAGTGAGCCGTCTAGATCGGAGTGGATTTTTTGAGGACCTCATTTTAGGAACTCCATTCTAGCTGATTCACTACTGAGCCGTCTAGATCGGAGTAGATTTTTTGAGGACCTTCCTATAGCCTTCACTCTGTACAGTTTGGTGCTGAGGTGACTGGAATCGAGTTTTCTCAAAGAGTGAGCGGAGCCTCGTGGGGAGTAACGTAACAAAGCGCAGCAACACAGTCCTCATAATTTACAACATTGTATTGGTGTGGATTTTTTGAGGACCTCATTTGAGCAACTCCATTCTAGCTGATTCACTAGTGAGCCGTCTAGATCGGAGTGGGTATGTTGAGGATCTCCCTGTAGCCTCCAAACTGTACAGGTGCTGAGGTGACTGGAATTGAGTTTTCTCAAAGAGTGAGCGGAGCCTCGTGGGGAGTAACGTAACAAAGCGCAGCAACACAGTCCTCATATTTTACAACATTGTATTGGTGTGGATTTTTTGAGGACCTCATTTGAGCAACTCCATTCTAGCTGATTCACTAGTGAGCCGTCTAGATCGGAGTGGGTATGTTGAGGATCTCCCTGTAGCCTCCAAACTGTACAGGTGCTGAGGTGACTGGAATCGAATTTTCTCAAAGAGTGAGCGGAGCCTCGTGGGGAGTAACGTAACAAAGCGCAGCAACACAGTCCTCATAATTTACAACATTGTATTGGTGTGGATTTTTTGAGGACCTCATTTGAGCAACTCCATTCTAGCTGATTCACTAGTGAGCCGTCTAGATCGGAGTGGGTATGTTGAGGATCTCCCTGTAGCCTCCAAACTGTACAGGTGCTGAGGTGACTGGAATTGAGTTTTTCAAAGAGAAGGTGTAGCCTCGCGGGGAAAAACATAGCAGAGTGCAGCCGACAGTCCTCATAATTTACAACATTGTATTGGAGTGGATTTTTTGAGGACCTCATTTGAGCAACTCCATTCTAGCTGATTCACTAGTGAGCCGTCTAGATCGGAGTGGGTATGTTGAGGATCTCCCTGTAGCCTCCAAACTGTACAGGTGCTGAAGTGACTGTGACTCGCCCCCTGGGCCGTGGGGCACTCGGATCCGGGCAATAGGGAACGATGGGGGTAGTAGTGGCAACCCGGTTCCGTGGCTCAGGGTGGTCAGGCCAGTGGTAGTCCGTTATGTGCTATTGATTATGTCCGACTACGCCACCCGTGGATTTGCGGTCATTAGGAACCGCCGCTGCAGGGCAGACCGCTGGGGCTGATGATATATGCAGCTGGGATGGTGTGACTCCCCACGGGAAGAGTGTGGCCCCAGGGCAGTGTGGTGGATGGTGGGAGTGATGGTAGTGAGAGTCCCGGTGCCGATAGTGCTGGAGGAGCAAGGAGCACACAGACAACAAGTTGCAGTCCAGGGTCTTTACTAAAACAGGTAAACTGACCCATAAACAGTCCCGGCTAGGAGGGGACCTGGATGTCTGAGAGCAACGGGGAAATTGGCCCTGGTCAGGGTGAGGGTGTAGGCCTACCGTGCTTTCTGCGCTCCTTCTGGCTATCTCCTCGTTATAGGGTAACAGCCCACGTTTCCGAGCTTTCCGTGTATTCTCGCCTGTATAGCCTGCGACGTGGGTTCCTTTCTGCTTCCAGCCTTGTACGGCTTTACTGGTCCCTTCGGTTGTGGCAGGGCCTCCAGGCTTCTTAGGCCAAGGAATATACAGTCCCTTGCGAACTTGTTATCTGCTGGAGAATGTGGAATCCTCCCAGCCTCAGACACCAAAGTCTGGTAAAGTAAGTATTTTATCTGCCAAGACAGGCTCTCTTCGCCTCTTGTCTCTGGCTTGTGGCTCTCCTCCTGCCACACTTCCTCTTAGGTGCAGTGCAACTGTCTGTCCCTGCTCTGCTCTGGGACAAGTCTCAGTGCTGAGACAGGCCATCAAGTTCTCTCTAACCCTGCCCCTAGTACCAGCTTTTATAGGGGCAGCCTGCTCCCCCTACTGGCCTGAGACAGGAGGCATTGCATGCTAATGTTCCCCTGACCAGAGAACCTCCCGCTTGCTTTCAGACACAGCTTTAATTACACTTGTGGCATCCAGGCCAGGGTGACACATTCCCCCCTAGTAAAATTTAGTACTCCGGGACTAAACAGTAAACAAAGACAATATGCATAACTATAAAACATTATCAGGAAAGTGACGCACAGATTGAGTTCTTAAGGTCACAGTGTGGTCTTTGACCGGGTGTCCATATCACCAATACAACGGGGAGCCTTAACCAGGTGGGGGTCTGTCCTACCCCAAGTCCTTTACAGTCTTAGTTCATTCCTGGGTTAGGCTCCGAACGCAGTCCATACAAGGTCCTGGTTATAAAAAGTCCATAACCTGTGAGTCCTTACGGTAGCTGCAAGAAACTGAAACACAGAATTACCAGACATGCATGTAACTTGGCAAACAATTCAACATTTGGCAACAGGGTTATTTACAATCTTAGCGCGCTCTATATTTTCCAGCGAGCGGGTATCTGCCCCTTTGTGCTCCTGGTTGACCTCCTTAACCCACTGTCTGGTGGTGGACCAACCTGGCTTTCCCCACTAGCGTTAGGGGTACAGCTACCAGCTGGGTGTACAGGTAGGGCAGGCAGCTGTCTGCGGGTCCTTTGGCTTACCGCAGGCATGGCAGGCTCACTGTCAGCAGAGGGTTGACTCTCCTGAGCTGCTGGTACAGGCTCTTCTGCCTCTGGAACCGCTTGCTCCTCTTCACCTTCCGGCTCTGGTGTTGGTTGTTGCTGTGCTGGTTGCAGGAAATGCAGGACAGGTACCACTATGGCATCATTTATGCGAGTCCAGGACTGAGGGAACTCTCCGAGAACGGTGCTGATCATTTCTTCCTTGACCTCTGCGGGTTCAAGGTCACTCTGATCCTCTTCTGCACTACGGAGTTGCTCGGGGCACCTTTTGAGGTGGTCTCTGGAGACGACACTAGTGGTTTCTCCTCCGTCCTTGGTGATTATGCACACCTTTGGGTTGTCGTGGTCAGACTGCAGTACGGTGTAGGGTTCCCTTTCCCACTGGTCGTCCAACTTATGTAGCCTTCTCTTCCGCTTCAGGACTTGCTCACCAGGTTCTAGGGGACCAGCAGGGGCGTGTTGGTTGAAGAGTTTTTCTTGCCTCTCTCTCACCTGGGCCAGGCTCTTCTCCACACTCTCCTGTACCTTCTTGTACTGCAGTTGCCTTTCCGTATCCCAGTCCGCATCCGGGGAGGTGTCCTCAGGTATTAGGACTCCCATCTCCACGTCTACGGGCAGCTTACCTGGTCTAGCTCGCATCAGGTAAGCCGGGGTGCAGTTTGTAGCATTCACCGGGATATTGTTGTATAGGTCTATCAGGTCCGGCAGTTTTTCTGGCCACAGGCTGCGTTCCTCCAGGGGCAACGTCTTCAGGAGATCAATGACTATATTGTTCATCTTCTCACACATCCCGTTGGTTTGGGGGTGGTAAGGCGTTGTACGAATCTTCTTACAGCCATAGAGGTTGCAGAACTCCTGGAAGATTTCAGCCTCGAACGCAGGACCCTGGTCTGTCAGGACCTGTTCCGGATACCCGTGTGGACGGCAGAAATATTGCTGGAAGGCTCTGGCCGCTGTTTGGGCTGTCAAGTCTTTTACCGGGACCACCACGAGAAAACGGGAATAGTGGTCCACGATTGTCAGGGCGTAGATGTACCCTGACCGGCTTGGAGCCAACTTGACATGGTCTAGAGCTACCAGCTCAAGAGGCTGCGTGGTGACGATGGGCCTCAAGGGTGTCTTCTGGCTGGTGCGGTCCTTCCTCCTTAGGTGACAAGGGCCACAGTCTCTGCACCATTTTTCTACAGCACCTCTCATGCCGACCCAAAAGAATCTTCCTCTTAGCAGGAACTCCAGTTTCTTCCAACCGAAGAGCCCCGCTCTGTCATGGTAAGCCCCCAGGACCATAGCTGCATCTCGCCTTGGGACCACGACTTGCCAGGTCAGCTCGTGCGTCCGGTGGTTGACAATCCTTCTGCACAACTTGCCTTCGTAGAGGAACAGCTTGCTCTTCTCTTTCCATAGCTGCTTGGCTTCCTCTGGGGCATCTGGATCTAAGCGGGCGTCTTTCCGGGTCAGCAGATCTTTCACCAGGCGGATTGCAGGGTCACTATCTTGGGTCTCGGCCCAGCTGTGGTGAGGTAGGGGATTGATCATCACGGTTGTTAGATCTCCTCCTTCACGCGGTGAGAGTATTGAGCGGCTCCATACCGGTGAAACGCGGGGAGTTCTACCTCCTCCAGCTCTTCTGGGTCTTCGTCACCTTCAGGTAAGTGAGGCATCCTTGATAGGGCGTCCGCGTTGGCATTGGTTTTGCCTGCCCGGTACTTGATCACGAAGTCATAGTTGGAGAGACGGGCCATCCACCGCTGTTCCAGGGCACCCAGTCTTGCATTGTCCAGGTGTGTCAACGGGGTGTTGTCCGTGTACACGGTGAACTTTGCGGAGGCCAGGTAATGCTTGAAGCGTTCCGTCACGGCCCACACCACCACCAAGAATTCTATCTTGAAGGAGCTGTAATTCTCCGGGTTCCTCTCGGTGGGCCTCAGCTTCCGGCTGGCGTACGCGTTCACCCTTTCTCTGCCCTGTTGGTTTTGGGACAGTACGGCTCCCAGTCCCACATTACTGGCATCTGTGTGGAGAATGAAAGGCTGGCCGTAATCAGGGTAGGCCAGGATCTCATCCCCCGTGAGGGCCATCTTTAGCTGGCGGAAGGACTCCTCTTCCGGTTTATCCCTCTTGAAGGGTGGCTTTTGACTTCTGGACTTAGACTGTCCGATCAGGAGGTCCTGCATAGGAGCTGCCATCTTAGTGAACCCGGGGATGAACCTTCGGTAGTAGCCTACCAACCCGAGAAACTGTCTCACGTCTTTGATGTTCGAGGGGCTTGGCCAACTCTTGATTGCCGTGACCTTGTCAGGGTCGGGGGCCACTCCTTCCGCGCTTACCACGTGCCCGAGGTACTGGACCTTCGGTTTCAGCAGGTGACACTTCGATGGTTTCACCTTCAGGCCATAGCCTGCCAGGGCTTCGAACACCTCGGCCAGGTGCTTTAGGTGGTCCTCGTAGGTCTTCGAATAGACGATCACGTCGTCCAGGTAAAGGAGAACCGTCTCGAAGTTTCGGTGCCCTAGACAGCATTCCATCAGCCGCTGGAAGGTCCCTGGTGCATTGCAGAGCCCGAAAGGCATGCAGTTGAATTCGCTCAGTCCCATCGGGGTGGTGAAGGCGGTCTTCTCCTTGTCAGCCTCTGCCACAGGAACCTGCCAGTACCCGCTAGTAAGGTCCAAAGTAGAAAAGAAGTTAGCTGATTTTAGTGCGGCTAAAGACTCCTCTATTCTAGGCAGCGGATATGCGTCTTTGTGGGTGATACGGTTGATTTGTCTATAGTCCACGCACATTCTCATGGTGCCGTCTTTCTTTTTCACCAGAACCAAGGGGGCTGCCCAGGGGCTACAGCTATCTCGAATGACCCCAGCTTCTTTCATTTCTCTTAGCATGCTCTTTGCGTTCTGATAATGTGCAGGGGGTACAGGTCTGTGTCTCTCTTTTATTGGTGGGTGGCTCCCTGTGGGGATGTGGTGTTCTATCCGTTTTACTCTGCCGAAGTCTAGCGGGTGCTTACTAAAGACTCTCTCGTACTCCTGTACCACCCGGTAGACTCCTTGTTCTTGGTGCAGGGGAGTGGAGTCAGCACCCACGTGGAGTTTCTGGCACCAGTCCTCCTTTTGTTTCTGGGAGCCATTACTCTCCGCCTGAGGAGATGGAGGCAAGGGTTCCACGGCCCTGATAGCTTTGTGTTCGACCACAAACAGCTTGGCGAGTGTAGCGTACCTGGGTAAGTGTACCTCCCTCTCCCCAATGTTGAGAATGAGGATGGGCACCCTCCCATGACGGACATCAACCACCCCCCGGGCTGTCAAAATGGTGGGCCTGCTGTCTGAGTACACGGGTTCTACCATGGCTTGGTAGTCTCTACCTCTCAACCCGATTGCAGTCCGACACCAGATCATCATTTCACTTTTGGGAGGCATGGAAATGAGGAATGGGTTACTCAGTCTTACGCTACCGATCTCACCACCAGACAGTTCTACCTGCTGCCGTCTCATCAGGGCTTTTATCTCCTTGTTGAGGACTCTCTGTTGGCTGGAACTAGCATTCACCGCCACCAGTTGTAAGATTACAATTACCTCTGAAAGACAATTTTCAATCACGTTAGTACCCACAGTTATTTTAGGGTGACTTTCACGACGGTCAATGTCCACAATAATCACTCCCTGTGTCGGTAGTTCAACTTTACCAATTTTAATGGTCATCTCCTTGAACCCCATCTGCGGCACGGGTAAGCCGTTACTGGCGATGATGCTCAAGTTACTGTCTGGATACCGTGTGATATCAGCATCAGTCCAATACTGCTTAAAAAGTACATAAGGGATAGTGGTTACTTGTGACCCAGTATCCAGCAAGGCGCTCATGGGGATACCGTCCAGCACCACGGGTAAAACCGGGCGCCCCCCAACGTACTTATTACGCCAATTGTAAGGGCCTGGTGATCTTATGCCTGGGGGTTGGCCCTCTGCCCCAGGTTGGACCCGTTTAAATTACAGTAGCTGGAAATGTGTCCGGGCTGGTTGCATCGACGGCAAATGGGCTGTCCACCCTCTGCGTAGCGGTCTGTGGGCCTCCCTCGGAACGACGGGATCCTCCTCTGTCGACGCCACGGGACATCCTCCAGACTTGAAGCCAGCTCGATGGGTCTTGACGGGTCCACTTGCAACGCCTGGACGGTCCTGGTCAACGCCGCGACGCTCCTGGTCAGCTCCTGGACTTGGTGGTGCAGGTCTTTCGACGGGGCTTGGTTCAGGGCCTGTGCATCAGCCCCCACGGGATCCATAGAGGAGGGCGCCGCCTCCTGGTGGTTGGTGAGAGCAGGGCGCCGGGGGTTTATAGCGCCACTGGTTGCAGATTCACGGAGCACCCTTATGGCCCTGTCCTTAAATTGGGCAAAGGTCAGGTCGGGGTTCTGAAAGAACATGAGGCGCAGTTGGGCCCTGTGGGCGCTAGACAGCTGACCTTCTATGAATTGTTCTGTTAGCAGCTTATCCGTTTCCTGCACACTGCCAGGGTCAGTTTGTTGAATAGCCCTCAGGGCTTCCTGCAGATTTAGGGCATAGTCTCTGATGCTGTCCTGTGCCCGCTGCTTACACCCATAGAACCTCATTTTAATTTCAGCGGAGGTACGTGTGTCAAAGGTACCCCGCAGCCGGGCCAGAATACCCTTCACAGTTCTTTTCTCCTCAGTGGGCCATGATTTTACCTCCCTCTGGGCTGCGCCAGTTAACTGCCCTGTTAATATGCTGACCTTCTGTTCCTCTGTCAGGGGGTAAACTTGGAACAAACTGTATAGCCTTTCCTTGAAGTCAGTTAGGGCATGGGGCTCCCCTGAGTATTTGGGCAGCCAGGCCGCTCCAGGGATGTAGGGCAGGGAAAAGGGCATCACCGCTGCTGCAGCTGCGTTGGTGGTAGTGGGCACCTCTGTATACGACATCTTTCTCCCCCCTAGTTAAGCGTGGCCTACCTTCCGACGATCCTCTTCTGTAGGCCGCGGCTCCACTGCTGCTGCTATGGACGAGGACCTGGCGTCGCGCTCCGATGACGTCAGCGTCGCTCTCTCTCCCTTCCAGGACCTTGCGCAGCGTCGGTGCGTGGGGCGGAGCTTCGGATCTCGCGCGGTTTTGACGTCCACGCCCCTCTTCTTCCCGCGCGGCGTCCTGAAGATGGCGTCTGATGGCGGGAAGCAGCTGCGGATGGCGGGAAGACGGCAGAAAACGGCGAGAAACGGTCCAAGATGGCGTCTGATGGCGGGAATCGGCTCCGGATGGCGGGAAACTTCGCCACAGGTAAGTTACAAAAGTCTTTTTCAGGCACACAGTACCCGGTGGTTGCGGGCACGAAATCCTGCCGACTACGCCAAAGCTGACTCGCCCCCTGGGCCGTGCGGCACTCGGATCCGGGCAATAGGGAGCGATGGGGGTAGTAGTGGCAACCCGGTTCCGTGGCTCAGGGTGGTCAGGCCAGTGGTAGTCCGTTATGTGCTATTGATTATGTCCGACTACGCCACCCGTGGATTTGCGGTCATTAGGAACCGCCGCTGCAGGGCAGACCGCTGGGGCTGATGATATATGCAGCTGGGATGGTGTGACTCCCCACGGGAAGAGTGCGGTCCCAGGGCAGTGTGGTGGATGGTGGGAGTGATGGTAGTGAGAGTCCCGGTGCCGATAGTGCTGGAGGAGCAAGGAGCACACAGACAACAAGTTGCAGTCCAGGGTCTTTACTAAAACAGGTAAACTGACCCATAAACAGTCCCGGCTAGGAGGGGACCTGGATGTCTGAGAGCAACGGGGAAATTGGCCCTGGTCAGGGTGAGGGTGTAGGCCTACTGTGCTTTCTGCGCTCCTTCTGGCTATCTCCTCGTTATAGGGTAACAGCCCACGTTTCCGAGCTTTCCGTGTATTCTCGCCTGTATGGCCTGCGACGTGGGTTCCTTTCTGCTCCCAGCCTTGTACGGCTTTACTGGTCCCTTCGGTTGTGGCAGGGCCTCCAGGCTTCTTAGGCCAAGGAATATACAGTCCCCTGCGAACTGGTTATCTGCTGGAGAATGTGGAATCCTCCCAGCCTCAGACACCAAAGTCTGGTAAAGTAAGTCTTTTATCTGCCAAGACAGGCTCTCTTCGCCTCTTGTCTCTGGCTTGTGGCTCTCCTCCTGCCACACTTCCTCTTAGGTGCAGTGCAACTGTCTGTCCCTGCTCTGCTCTGGGACAAGTCTCAGTGCTGAGACAGGCCATCAAGTTCTCTCAAACCCTGCCCCCAGTACCCGCTTTTATAGGGGCAGCCTGCTCCCCCTACTGGCCTGAGACAGGAGGCATTGCATGCTAATGTTCCCCTGACCAGAGAACCTCCCCCTTGCTCTCAGACACAGCTTTAATTACACTTGTGGCATCCAGGCCAGGGTGACACAACTGGAATTGAGTTTTTCAAAGAGTGAGCGGAGCTTCGCAGGGAGAAACATAACAGAGCGCAGCAACACAGTCCTCATAATTTACAACATTGTATTGGAGTGGATTTTTTGAGGACCTCATTTGAGCAACTCCATTCTAGCTGTTTCACTAGTGAGCCTTCTAGATCGGAGTGGATTTTTTGAGGACCTCATTTTAGTAACTCCATTCTAGCTGATTCACTAGTGAACCATCTAGATCGGAGTGGGTATTTTGAGGATCTCCCTGTAGCCTCCAAACTGTACTGTTTGGTGCTGAGGTGACTGGAATCGAGTTTTTCAAAGAGTGAGCGGAGCTTCGCAGGGAGAAACATAACAGAGCGCAGCAACAGATTCCTCATAATTTAGAACATTGTATTGGAGTGGATTTTTTGAGGACCTCATTTTAGCAACTCCATTCTAGCTGATTCACTAGTGAGCTGACGCGCCCCCTGGGCCAGTGCTGTTTGGGGATACCCGGAGCCGGATCAGATGGGGGTTGTAGTCTCCGAGTGGCGGTGACCCGGTCCGTGCCCAGGGTGTCAAACTCAGTGTGTGGCAGTCCTTACAGATGTTGTTGGATGTTCTTTGTGTCGACTACGCCACCCGTTGATTTGCGGTCAAAAGGCCGCCGCTGCAGAAGGGTCCGCTGAGGCTGGTGGTGTGTGTGCAGCTGTGGTAGTATAACCCCCAACGGGAGGGGTATGGCCTCAGGGGGTCAGATGTAGAGGATGGTGGTTGTGGAGGTGCAGTGTGGATGGTAAGAAGACTCAGAGTCGGGCTGTGCAGTTCAGGGTTTTTACTTACTGCTGTTCTTTTGGTCACTCTGGCCTTGAGTGACCACCCGAGCCGTGCTGCGTCCACCAGGTCCTGGACTCGTCCAACCCCCAAGCAATTCTGGAGCGTGATCCTGAGCTCCCTTTCTGACTTTCCTTTCTACGGCCGTTCCCACCAGGGATCCACTTATGTCCGGCTTCCTCGGGTCTCTTGTTGGTTAAACCCTTTTCTCTGGGTTCCCTGACCCTATACTCGGTGTGCCTTCTCAGTGGATTTAGTGAGGGTCGTGGCATATCCTGCCCACGACCTCCGGTTCCTGGCTAAGGTGTGCTTTGCCTCTGCCAGCTTGGGATCCGGTACCCTTGTGCCAACCCTTCACCCTTCTGGTCTGATTTTAGGTTCTTGGGGTTCCTTCTTCTTTTCCCCTCTGGGTCTTTCTTTTCTCCTCTCTCTCTCTTGGCCTTGGAGCTGGCTGAGCCTCTCTGCTCTACTCCTCTACAAAGACTGACTGTCTGACCCTGTTCTAAGATGGTTCCCACCTTATATACTCCCTCTATGTGTGAGCTCAGGTGACCAGCACCCAATGAGCTCCTATCTTTACCCAGACTGCTCCCTCTATCTGCCCCTACACTACTGGGATGTTCCACCCCCCTCCCACTCCAGCCAGGGACAGACGCTGTCGTACCTGCACATGTATCTGGTGGGAGTACAGTAGTTCTGTCCCTCGGTAATGGGATGTATGTAGTGTATGCAGCTAGCTGAGCTCAGTCCCACACTCCATCCTTACCCGGGAGTGGAATACCACACCTCTGGGTTGAGGTGCAATACCCCTGTAGCAGCCGAGTCCTCAGGGTGCTACATTCCCCCCTGGTAAATCACAGCACGTCCTCGGGCTGTAAGAGAATAAAAACATCCACAAACATACAATTTTTTCATAAAACATAAACATATAAAACATCATATATATTAGCAGCAATAAACTTTTTTTTTTTTTTTTCTTGTTCCTCCGGCCACGGTGCGACTTGTGACCGGGTAAAGTGCAACAGTCTATTCTTGAAAAACAGTTTTCCTATAAAACCAGTAGGGGGCGCCTTAGAAAGCGCAACTATATACAAGGGGAAATGGCCGCTCTCAGTCCTCGGTCAGTGGGAATAGGGACACACGGGTTGCAGTTCACACTTGTCCCAACGGGGAACATCTTTAAATCAGCAACAGTTCACTGTACCCCGACGGGTAACTATATACAGTCTCTCTTTACCGTACTTTAATGACGGCGTCCTCCTGCTCCTTCTTTGTATTCTTCAGACCCGTCCGGGTCCTCTTGCTCCTCCCCACACCGCAGCTCCTCCTCCGTCAGCCGGTGTACATGGAGGGCGTAGGGTCCTTTGGCACACTTGTGCCGGGTAAAGGTGACCTCATCCCCTACATATAGGTCACGACCTCTGTGTCCCTCCGGCAGATGGCTTTCTACGTCTCTGCGGGTGACAAAGACGTCGCCGGGGGTATGATGGTCTCTTATGAAACCCCAACCGTGCTGCATATGAAATTTAATCGCAGTCCCGGTGGTACGGGGACCATGAACTGCACGGGGGTCTCTCCTGGTCCGGCTCTTCTGCTCCGCGCTCCGCACCTGCATCTGTTTCTCACGGACCCGCCTCTCTCTTCGTTCTCGTTCGAAGACTGCCAACTGCTGGCGGCAGCACTCCACACGCTCCGCTGCGGCTGCCCGTGTTTCTTGAGTGAACCCCATGAGGTCTTCTCCGGTGGGGTCCCACTCGAACTGTGCTTCTTCCAGCGGGAGCGGGGTTCTCCTGACGGGCTTCGGAGCCGGAATCAGGGGCTCGCACAGGGGCCTTGCTTTTTGGAGTTCCAGTTGGTAGTACTCCTGTGGCCATATAAAAGGCTGCCCATCCGGGCACGTGTGCTGGGCAAATAGATCTTCACCCAGGTGCGGCACTCGAGATGTTGAGGGCGCGGTGATGGTAGCAGCGCCCGGGTTGACCAGGCCTTGCGACCAGGCTTGGGGCACCCTAAAGGTAAAGGGCACCGTAAGGACGGCGGCGCCCGGGGTTACTCGGCCCTGCGACCAGGCCGGTGGCTCCGCGGAGGTAGGGGGCGCTGTTGGAATTGCGGCGCCCGGGGGTACTAGACCTTGCGACCAGGCCGGTGGTGTTTCCTGCTTTGCCGCGCTCAGGGTTGAGGCGCGTGACGTCACAGGGGTCGCTGCCGCGGCTTCTGCTTGAGGCCTAGTCTGGAGCGGTGACGGTGCAGCGACGGGCACGGCAGGGGGAATTTCGGGCTCTGCGACGGGGAGCTGGGGCAGGCTCACGGTTTCTCGGGTCGGGGTAGTGACGTCCCCTTTACCTGCCTCCGTCTGTTCAGCTCCCTCCTCGGCGCCGTCTCCGGCCTTCACTCCTCCTGTGTAACATACCTGGCGGCGTCCTTGCATGGTGGTCCATCTCCCACTGTGCAAGAGAGCGCACTTGATCTCCTGTCCAGAATGTCTCTCTGGCTTCCCTCCATGCTGTCTGTTTGTGTCTGTCTCTGCTGCTTAAGGGCGGCGCCCGATCACTTCCTGCTCTTTGTACCTGCTGTGGGTCACGCCCCTTGTGCGTCCTCAGCCTATTGCTGTCTGACACTTGGTATATAGCTCAGCAGCTCCCTTCTATCCCTGCCTGAGCATAGTGTTTTCCTTCAGTGTGTGCTTGCACTCTGAAGGTGCCAGGTCCCGTCTTTGTTTCCTTGTCTGCCTTTCCTGGAGGCTGTATTTCCAGGCCTGTCTGAACTTAGTCCTGTATGTCTCCTGCTTTGCGGTATCAGCTCCCGTGTCTGAACTGTGTCCTGTATGTCTCCTGCTTTGCGGTATTAGTTCCCGTGTCTGAACTGAGTCCTGTATGTCTCCTGCTTTGCGGTATTAGTTCCCGTGTCTGAACTGAGTCCTGTATGTCTCCTGCTTTGCGGTATTAGTTCCCGTGTCTGAACTGAGTCCTTTCTGTGTATCTTGTCTGTCCTGTCTGAACACGCTCCTAGCCTGTTCCTCCCGCCTTCTAGGGGCCGATTACCTAGACCCGCTCCTGTATTTTGTCTGTCCTGTCTGAACACGCTCCTAGCCTGTTCCTCCCGCCTTCTAGGGGCCGATTACCTAGACCCGCTCCTGTATTTTGTCTGTCCTGTCTGAACACGCTCCTTGCCTGTTCGTCCCGCCTCTCTGGGGGCAGTATTCCCAGACCCGCTCCTGTATCCCGCTGCAGTGTCGGTCCCCTCCGTACACTCAGTTCCAGTCTGAACTCTCTCCTATCCTTTACCTGTTTTTCCTCTATGTCCGTTCCCTTCCTTTTTCTGCAGAGTCTGAACTCGTACCTAACTCCTGCTTGTTGTCTCTGTACTCCCGTTTGTGAGTTTGTGGTCCCCTCGCTACTTCACTGCAAGTACCCTGTGGGTATCTGGCTCTGCCTTTCCCTTCCTGTCTGTTCCGTGTGTACTGAGTCCTGTCCGTTCTGCTCCGGCAGTCCTGTCCTGCCCTGCTTCTGCCCGCTGCTCCGGCAGTCCTGTCCTGCCCTGCCTGTACCCCTCTGCCTGTAATGTTCCTGAGTCCCAGTGTGTACTGGGCCCTATCCCGCCTGTGTTCCTACCTGCTAGTGCCTCCCTGTCTGCACTCTAGCTGTGCTTGCCTGTAACCCTCTGCCTGTATTGTTCCTGAGTCCCGGTGTGTACTGGGTCCTATCCCGCCTGTGTTCCTACCTGCTAGTGCCTCCCTGTCTGCACTCTAGCTGTGCTTGCCTTTACCCCCCTGCCTGCATACCCGCCTGCCTGCATACCAGTTGTGCCTGCCTATACCCACCAGTCTGTGTGCCAGCCTACCAGCCTGTTCCTGTATTCCCCTGTGTGGGTCAACAGCCGTGTCCGGGGTCTGTCCTGGAGTAGCACCTGGTCCCTCTGCTCGGTTCCTCCTTGGTGCACTGGCGTCGTATGCCGTCGTGCGACCCTGGTCGGATCGGGTGAATACTTAGTCACGCCCCTCCAGGCATTCACTCTCCGGCACGGTCCAGTGGAATCACTACCAATCACACGCACACGCCGCTTAGCCCGGGCGTGTGCATAACATCCTGCACCATCCTCAGAGGCGGTCTGTCTCCTCGTCTCGGGTGGCGTGCTCCGCTGACGGGTTCCGGTCTGCTGGGCCATCTCTCGGCTCCACTCCGCCAGCGTGTCTCGCTGCACCTGGGCCATCCTCCGTGCGAGGCCCCCCAGCGCGGTCTGTGCACACTCCCGGTCTCGGGGGAGCTGTGCCAGGATCTCCACCAGACCTAGTGGGGTGGTTGCTTGCAGCAGGCTCCTGACCACTGGGTCGGTGCTGCCTGACTCTCCCTCCATCTCCGGGTGTGCTTTCTCCATACTCCTCTCCAGACTTCTTGTCTCCGGGTGCGCTCTCTCCAGACTCCTCCAGGCTGCACCCATCTTCGCTCTTTTGTTCTGTCTCCGCCCACATTGAGGGTGGTCCCGGGGCAACTTGGTGATTGTCAGTTCCAGGGGCAGTTCCCTCACGCTGAAGGACATCTCTAGCATCACAGTCTCTGTTGGTGGGGGCGGTTTCCGCTTTTGGCGCCATTCTTCGACCTGGCCCACGATGGGAGGTGGCCTCCTGCCACCCTCTGGCACGCCCATAATGGCGTCCGCTCTTCCAAGGCGGGAAATGTTCTGAAATGGCGGGAATCGTCTCCCAGTGGCGGGAAACTCCGTGGATGGCGGGAAAAAGCTGCAGATGGCGGGCAACCGGCGGGAAACGATCCGTGATGGCGTCCGATGGCGGGGACCCTCCGGAACCGGCGGGAGACTTCTTTTTGAGGTAAAGGTGAACTTTTCTTCAGGCACGCAGTACCCGGTTGTTGCGGGCACGTTATCCTGCCGACTACGCCAAAGTTGACGCGCCCCCTGGGCCAGTGCTGTTTGGGGATACCCGGAGCCGGATCAGATGGGGGTTGTAGTCTCCGAGTGGCGGTGACCCGGTCCGTGCCCAGGGTGTCAAACTCAGTGTGTGGCAGTCCTTACAGATGTTGTTGGATGTTCTTTGTGTCGACTACGCCACCCGTTGATTTGCGGTTAAAAGGCCGCCGCTGCAGAAGGGTCCGCTGAGGCTGGTGGTGTGTGTGCAGCTGTGGTAGTATAACCCCCAACGGGAGGGGTATGGCCTCAGGGGGTCAGATGTAGAGGATGGTGGTTGTGGAGGTGCAGTGTGGATGGTAAGAAGACTCAGAGTCGGGCTGTGCAGTTCAGGGTTTTTACTTACTGCTGTTCTTTTGGTCACTCTGGCCTTGAGTGACCACCCGAGCCGTGCTGCGTCCACCAGGTCCTGGACTCGTCCAACCCCCAAGCAATTCTGGAGCGTGATCCTGAGCTCCCTTTCTGACTTTCCTTTCTACGGCCGTTCCCACCAGGGATCCACTTATGTCCGGCTTCCTCGGGTCTCTTGTTGGTTAAACCCTTTTCTCTGGGTTCCCTGACCCTATACTCGGTGTGCCTTCTCAGTGGATTTAGTGAGGGTCGTGGCATATCCTGCCCACGACCTCCGGTCCTGGCTAAGGTGTGCTTTGCCTCTGCCAGCTTGGGATCCGGTACCCTTGTGCCAACCCTTCACCCTTCTGGTCTGATTTTAGGTTCTTGGGGTTCCTTCTTCTTTTCCCCTCTGGGTCTTTCTTTTCTCCTCTCTCTCTCTTGGCCTTGGAGCTGGCTGAGCCTCTCTGCTCTACTCCTCTACAAAGACTGACTGTCTGACCCTGTTCTAAGATGGTTCCCACCTTATATACTCCCTCTATGTGTGAGCTCAGGTGACCAGCACCCAATGAGCTCCTATCTTTACCCAGACTGCTCCCCCTATCTGCCCCTACACTACTGGGATGTTCCACCCCCCTCCCACTCCAGCCAGGGACAGACGCTGTCGTACCTGCACATGTATCTGGTGGGAGTACAGTAGTTCTGTCCCTCGGAAATGGGATGTATGTAGTGTATGCAGCTAGCTGAGCTCAGTCCCACACTCCATCCTTACCCGGGAGTGGAATACCACACCTCTGGGTTGAGGTGCAATACCCCTGTAGCAGTCGAGTCCTCAGGGTGCTACAGAGCCGTATAGATTGGAGTGGATTTCTTGAGGATCTCCCTGTAGCCTCCAAACTGTACTGTTTGGTGCTGAGGTGACTGGAATCGAGTTTTTCAAAGAGTGAGCGGAGCTTCGCAGGGAGAAACATAACAGAGCGCAGCAACAGAGTCCTCATAATTTACAACATTGTATTGGAGTGGATTTTTTGAGGACCTCATTTTAGTAACTCTATTCTAGCTGATTCACCATTGAGCCATCTAGATCGGAGTGGATTTTTTGTGGACATCTTTTAGCAACCCCATTCTCTACCGTCATGGCCAAAAGTATTGAGATTGAGACAAATAGTAATTTTTCCAAAGTTTACTGCTTCATTTTTTGTAATGGCAATTTGCATATACTCCTGAATGTCAAAGAGTGATCAGCTTAACAGCAATTACTGTACTTGCAAAGTCAATATTTGCCCAGAAAATGAACTTTAACCCCCAAAACACATTTCTACATCATTGCAGTCCTGCCTTAAAAGGAGCAGCTAACATCGTTTTAGTGATTGATCCATTAACACAGGTGTGGGTGTTGATGAGGACAGGGCTGGCGATCAATCAATCATGATTAAGTAAGAATGACATCACTGGACACTTTAAAAGGAGGCTGGTTCTTGGTATCATTGTTTCTCTTCAGTTAACCATGGTTATCCCTAAAGAAACACGTGCAGCCATCATTGCACTGCACAAAAATGGCCTAACAGGGAAGAGTATCGCAGCTACAAAGATTGCACCTCAGTCAACAATCTATCGCATCATCAAGAACTTCAAGGAGAGAGCTTCCATTGTTGTCAAAAAGGCTCCAGGGCGCCCAAGAAAGACCAGCAAGCGCCAGGACCGTATCTTAAAACTGTTTCAGCTGCGGGATCGGACTACCAGCAGTGCCGAGCTTGCTCAGGAATGGCAGCAGGCTGGTGTGAGTGCTTCTGCACGCACTGTGAGGCGGAGACTCTTTGAGCAAGGGCTGGTTTCAAGGAGGGCAGCAAAGAAGCCACTTCTCTCTAGAAAAAAACATTAGGGACCGACTGATATTCTGCAAAAGGTACAGGGAGTGGACTGCTGAGGACTGGGGCAAAGTCATTTTCTCTGATGATCCCCTTTTCGACTGTTTGGGACATCTGGAAAACAGCTTATTCGGAGAAGAAGAGGTGAGCGCTACCACCAGTCTTGTCTCATGCCAACTGTAAAGCATCCTGAAACCATTCATGTGTGGGGTTGCTTCTCAGCCAAGGGAATTGGCTCACTCACTGTCTTGCCTAAAAACACAGCCATGAATAAAGAATGGTACCAGAATGTCCTCCAAGAGCAACTTCTCCCAACCATCCAAGAGCAGTTTGGCGCCCAACAATGCCTTTGCCAGCATGATGGAGCACCTTGACATAAAGCAAAGGTGATAACTAAATGGCTCATGGAACAAAACATAGAGATTTTGGGTCCATGGCCTGGAAACTCCCTAGATCTTAATCCCATTGAGAACTTGTGGTCAATCATCAAGAGACGGGTGGACAAACAAAAACCAACAAATTCTGGCAAAATGCAAGCATTGATTATGCAAGAATGGACTGCTATCAGTCAGGATTTGGTCCAAAAGTTGATTGAGAGCATGCCAGGGAGAATTACAGAGGTCTTGAAGAAGAAGGGGCAACACTGCAAATATTGACTTGCTGCATTAACTCATTCTAACTGTCAATATAACCTATTGGTACTCATAATATGATTGCAATTATATTTCTGTATGTGATATAAACATCAGACAAACACTAATAAAAACCAGAAGCCAGCAGATCATGTGAAAATATAATTTTGATGTCATTCTCAATACTTTTGGCCATGACTGTACAGTTTCGTGCTGAAGAGACTGGAATTGAGTTTTTCGGAGAGTGAGCAGAGCCTCACGGGGAGAAACGTAACAGAGCGCAGAGACAGAGTCCTCATAATTTACCACACTGGATCGGAGTGGCTTTTTTGAGGACCTCATTTGAGCAACTCCATTCTAGCTGATTCACCATTGAGCCATCTAGATCGGAGTGGATTTTTAGATGATCTCCCTGTAGCCTCTATTCTGTACAGTTCATTGCTGACCTGACTAGAATAGAGTTGCTGGAGCGTTTTCCTCATAGGATCAAATCCAATCTAGACGGCTCATGACTGAAACCTCCAGAATGGAGTTAATTCCAGGGTCGGTCTGGCCTGGCGGGAAATCGGGAAATTTCCCGGTGGGCCCCAATATGAGAGTGAGAAAATTGGTGGCGGGGGCCCTTTAAAAATGTGGGCCCTTTAAAAGCGCGGCTGAAGGAAATGTAGCGTCGCGCGCACTGAACATTCATTGGTGACAGCGGGCCTGCAGTGACGTGCATGCAGCATACTTACCACGTGAGTAGTCCCTGAGGATGGACTCTTTCTGGGTGGTGACACGCACTGCGCTCTGCTTTCCCGCTGGCTGGCAGACTGTGGTGTGGTAACAGGTGACACTGACGCTGACGCCGCTCTCTTCTGGCCACGCTCTGCAGTGCTCTCTCTCAGCTCCGGGGCCGTCCTCCTATGATACGCTGGCGCCAACGAACCCGACGTCTCGCTCTGCTCTCCCTGCTCCCGGGCTTCTGATGTGGTCCCATCCCGGCTCCTTACCTGTTCTGGCCTACTCCCCTGTAGTAATACCTGTTCCGGACCGGGTGGTGGCACCAGCACCGGCGCACCGCCCCCTTCTCTCCTGCTCTGATTCTGGGCTTTTTTATACCGGTTCCGGGGCTGGATATGTGGACAGTGACCGTCCTCTACAGTTCAACTCTCCAACCTGGCCTGGAATTGGAAACAATAACTCCACCTGATGAAGGCAGCAGACCGCTGCAGAAACGCGTTGTGGGCATTAATACTTAAATAAAGAGGTTTGTTTTATCCTTTTCCAGCGCCTTATCCAGTTTCTAGCGCCCCACTGACCACTTCAATTTGCACACTGGAATTGGAAACAAAGCTGCAGGCCTACAGCTCTCACTGCTTTAATTTCATGTCAAAAGTACCGTGCCAAATATTCAATAAGGTTTTTATGAGTGAGTGTTCCCAGCACTGGCCAACAATAATATAATTTATTTTATACATTATGCATTGCACTCTAGGCCTCCTATATGACATGTAGATCATACTCTTGGCCTCCTATATGACATATACAGACAGTGTATATGCCATATAGGAGGCTGAGAGTGCGGTATGCATTTTATATGAGGCCTAGAGTGCGGGCCTACATGATGTACAATGCACTCGGCCTCCTATATAAAGTATAGACTATAGGAGGCTGAGAGTGCGGTATACGTTTTATATGAGGCCTAGAGTGCGGGCCTACATGATGTACAACGCACTCGGCCTCCTATATAAAGTATAGACTATAGGAGGCTGAGAGTACGGTATACGTTTTATATGAGGCCTAGAGTGCGGACCTACAAGATGTACAACGCACTCGGCCTCCTATATAAAGTATAGACTATAGGAGTCTGAGAGTGCGGTATACGTTTTATATGAGGCCTAGAGTGCGGACCTACATGATGTACAATGCACTCGGCCTCCTACATAAAGTACATACTGTTTCCACGGACCGTGTGTCCGTGGGCAAAACACGCTGACATGTCAGTTTTTTTTATACACTGCACGGGCCGAAAAACGTCCCGCACACGAGCACACAGATGACGTGCGTGTGTCGTTGGTGTGACACATACCGGCGCCTGGGAATTAGCGGTACAGTTCATGCTGTTCCCAGGTGCTTAAGGAATCAGCGATCAGCGCTAGCAAGGGACAATGTTGAGAGCAGTAGGTTCACCTCCCGATGTTGCCAAAACCTGTAAATATAAGAAAATTTAAAAAAAAATATTCACCTGGCTTGAGGCGACCACACACGCTGAGGAGCTTGACTCCCTGCAGCAAGCAGGCCCCTATGCTCACTGAGCTCAGCATAGGTCGGGGGACCGCTCACTGCAGCAAGTCATTCTCCTACGCTCCTCATCGTGTGTGGTCACTTTAAGCCAGGTGAATATATTGTTGTTTTTTTTAATTTTAGTATTATTTTTACAGGTTTTGGAGACATTTGGAGGTGAATACTACTTTCAACATTGTCTCTTCATTGTCCCTTGCTAACACTGATTGCAGCGCCGGCAGGGGACAGTGATGAGCGATTCCTTCAGCACCCGGTGCTTGGGAACAGCACAAACTGTACCGCTGATTCCCAAGTGGTGGTACGGTATGTGTGATCCTGATGGAGCACACGTATGCCACACTGACACGGATATCTCCGGTACTGTTTTTTCCAGTACCGGAAATATCCGGATGTATGAAAGAGCCCTATGCCATATAGGAGGCCAAGAGTTTGTATGTCACATTGGAGACCAAGAGTGCGGTATACGTTATATATGGGGCCTATATGACATAATAGATCACACTCTCTACCTCCTATATGAAATATAGATCACACTCTTGGACTCATGAATTATACAGTGTATATGTCATATAGGAGGCTGAGAGTGCGGGCCTATATGACGTATACAACACACTCAGCCTGATATATAAAGTATATATTATAGGAGACCGAATGTGCAGTCTGTACGTCATATAGGAGGCCGAGAGTGCGATATATGTCATGTGTGGGGCCAATATGATGTATACCACATAGAAGTGAAGTATGCCGCCACCAGTTCCCAAATCTTCCCAAACGGGTTTTTTAGCCGTTGGCTATCCACATCAGGAGGTGCAATGTCTAAATAAGCAGTGTTAATCAAATGTCCAAGGAAGTATGAAAAAGACAGCACTCACCAATGGATCCCAAAAAAAGATCCTTTTATTTCAGATTCAGCGTACAGACGTTGTGGCTGGTTCAGGGGTGAAAAGAGGACGACGGCCGTTTCGCGCACAAGCAGCGCCACCACGGGTCCAGTATAGTTCACTCCCGCACCCCTGAACCAGCCGCAACGTCTGTATGCTGGATCTGAAATAAAAGGATCTTTTTTTGGCATCCATTGGTGAGTGCTGTCTATTTCATACCTCCTATATGATGTATAGATCGCACTTTCTACCTCATATATGACAAACAGACCGCACTCTCTGCCTCCTATATGACATATACAATGCATTTGGCCTCCTATATTTCATTGCAGCCATTTGGTAAATTCTAAAAAGTTCATTATTCTTCTCATTAAAGTACACTCTGCACCCCATCTTGACTACAAATTTATTGAAAAAGCACTTTACATTACAGAGGGGACTTGTACAGACAATAAAGACATTACAGAATAAACATAACTCAGATACCAAGAGGAGTGAGGGCCCTGCTCGCAAGCTACAATCTATGAGGAAATAGGGAGACACGAAAGGTAAATGATAAAATGTGCTTATATTGTATGATACAACCATTATACACTAAATAGGGTCTGCACATAACGCTGCATGAACCGCTCACCAGCCAGTATGTGTATGGCCACAGAGGGCTATTAAGTGCATGGAGGGTGTGCACACAGACGCTACAAGGGTCTATATATGCTACTATATGCAGTATATAGTGTACAGACGGTTAGATAGTATGGTGCTGCGTATATGGTGTGGAATCCACATTCTATTCACTGCCATATCTATACATTATATAGTATATACACTGCTCCGCTCTATATTCCTGAACACAGTGTATATGTATATACTGTATAATGTGTGTGTCTGTATATATAATATATACATATATATTGCAGAGTACCACTTCTGTCCTCTATACTGGGTGTAATTCTCAGTATCTGTATATACACACTGCACTGGTAAAATAAGATGTAAAATAATAATAATTTGAGTGGTTTACCCTCTGATATGTACCACTCCCAGCATGCACTGTCAGATTTAACCCTTCCGGGCCTGCTGGGAGTTGTAGGTTTGTTACTGCAGGGATGATGCGGGGACGGGTATTGCATTTGAACTCACAGCATCAAGTCATTCACACTTTAAAGAGAACCTGTCACGTCCTAGCTGCCCTCTACACTGCCCCCATAGCGTTGGTAGTGACGCAATGTGCATCACTAGCAAGCTGTTTTCATGAAAATCGCTGCAGCTATAATGAATTTATAACGTTTAATATACTTATATCTAGGGCCGGCTCCAGGTTTTTCTGGGCCCCGGGCGAGTCTCAGTGGGCCCCTCTAACACATACCACGATTCATGATGCACAGATACCGCAGAGAAATCTATATATATAGTACAATGCAAAGATTTCACTTCTTACATTACATGAGTGATATCTACTGTAAATTCTACAATAGCTCAGAAGCCGGAGAATCCTCGCAGCACACAGTGCAGACCGGACAATATAGTCCTCCATACAGTATTATGGGCACCACTAAGTCCTCCATACAGTTTTATGGGCCCCATTATATATTGCTCCATACAGAATAATGACCCCACATAGTCCTCGTACAGTATAATGGGCACCACATATCTCCATACAGAATACTGGCCCCCATATAAGGCCGCATACGGAATACTGGCCCCCATATAAGGCTCCATAAAGGAATACTGGCCCCCATATAAGGCCCCATACGGAATACTGGCCCCCATATAAGGCCCCATATGGAATACTGGCCCCCATATAAGGCCCCATACGGAATACTGGCCCCCATACGAAATACTGGCCCCCATATAAGGCCCCATACGGAATACTTGCCCCCATATAAGGCCCATAAAGGAATACTGGCCCCCATATAAGACCCCATGAAGGAATACTGGCCCCCATATAAGGCCCCATACGGAATACTGGCCCCCATATAAGGCCCCATACGGAATACTGGCCCCCATGTAAGGCCCCATACGGAATACTGGCCCCCATATAAGGCTCCATACGGAATACTGGCCCCCATATAACGCTCCATACGGAATACTGGCCCCCATATAAGGCTCCATACGGAATACTGCCCCCCATATAAGGCTCCATACAGACTACTGGCCCCCATATAACGCTCCATACAGGATACTGGTCCTCTTATAAAGCTCCATACAGGATACTGGCCCCCATATAACGCTCCATACAGGATACTGGTCCCCTTATAACGCTCCATACAGGATACTGGCCTCCATATAATGCTCCATGCAGGCTGTTACCCCCCACATAATGCCCCATACAGGCTGTCTCCCCCCTTATAATGCTCCATGCAAGCTGTTACCCCCCACATAATGCCCCATACAGGCTGTCCCCCCACCGTATAATGCTCCATGCAGGCTGTTCCCCCCACATAATGCACTAAGCAGGCTGTCCCCCCCCTTATAATGCCCCATGCAGGCTGTTCCCCCCTTATATTGCCCCATGCAGGCTGTCACCCCTCCTCTTTATAATGCCCCATGCAAGATGTCACCCCCTCTCTCTATAATGCCCCAAACAGGATGTCACCCCCCCTCTTTATAATCCCCAATCAGGATGTCACCCCCCCTCTTTATAATGCCCCATTCAGGATGTCACCCCCTCTCTTCATAATGCCCCATGCAGGATGTCACTCCCCTCTGTTTATAATGCCCCATGCAGGATGTCACCCCCTCTCTTTATAATGCCCCATGCAAGATGTCACCCCCTCTCTTTATAATGCCCCATGCAGGATGTCACCCCCTCTCTTTATAATGCCCCATGCAGGATGTCACCCCCTCTCTTTACAATGTCCTATGCAGGATGTCACCCCCCTCTCTTTATAATGCCCCATGCAGGATGTCAGCCCCCCTCTCTTTATAATGCCCCATGCAGGATGTCACCCCCTCTCTTTATAATGCCCCATGCAAGATGTCACCCCCCTCTCTTTATAATGCCCCATGCAGGATGTCACCCCCTCTCTCTATAATGCCCCATGCAGGCTGTCACCCCCTCTCTCTATAATGCCCCATGCAGGATGTCACCCCCCCTCTCTTTATAATGCCCCATGCAGGATGTCACCCCCCCTCTCTTTATAATGCCCCATGCAGGATGTCACCCCCCCTCTCTTTATAATGCCCCATGCAGGATGTCACCCCCCTATATTATGCCCCATGCAGGATGTCACCCCCCCCCCCCATATTATGCCCCATGCCTCCATACATTAAAAAAAAAATCAAATACTCACCTCCCTCCTCACCTGCTGCAGCTGCTCGGGTCGGGACTCCAGCGTTGGCGGCGTCTTTCCGCTCTGTGCTCCCTGTGACAGCTCAGGGGGAGGGCGCGGTGGAAAGACTTCACCGCACCCTCTGACCTGAGACGTCACAGAGAGTGCAGAGCAGGAAGACGGCGGATCTGCAGAGGCACGGGGAGAGGTAAGTATCCGGCTGCCGGGGCCCTGAGCAAGCGGGGGAGAAGGGCGGGCGCTGACACCGCTCTCCTCCGCCCATAGCCCAACGGGGTGCGCGACCGCCAGTGGGCCCCCCTGCCTGCTCAGGGCCCCAGCACTTGCCCGGGTGCGCCGGGTGCTGACGCCGGCCCTACTTATATCCTACCTGCCTTTTCAATCATAGGGGCGTGCTTGTCATATTCAGTCAAGGGCGAGCGCAGCATTCACTCACTGCTGGCGCCGTCCATGTATTTGAATCCTGTTCCTGACCAGCGCTGATATTGTGGGATGCAGGCGCACTTGTAGATGTCCGGCCGCCTGCGCAGTGAGGCTCTGTGATTACCAGATTCACTGCGCATGCTCTGGGAACATAGCGCGTTAAAGCGCATGCGCAGTGAGGCTGTGTGATTATGACTTTTTCTTCACTTTGAAAATTGTTTAAGTTGGCTGAGGGACTGGGTGGTTTACCTAGGACAAGGAATGGCCATGTGTAAGAAAAACCGCTACTGATTGTAAATTACAGATTCTGTTAACTACAATAAATAAGTTGGTTAACAAGAAACACTTTGATATAGTGCACTACACAATACAGTTCTCTTTTACACACTGTATAGTTTGCTAAAAGGCACACGTTTTAGTGGGAGAGGCCGAAAAATGAACGAGTAATACAACCGTTTATGGATGCTGTAGTGTGGACCCCTAGAGTCAATTCTCCTGGTGGGCCCTAGGCACCCCAGTCCGACCCTGTATGAGGCCTTTACATGGTATCAACGCCTGCGATGAGAACGCCACATCATAGTAATAGCAGAATCACAAATATAAGATTATATGAACAGATTAAAGCAAGATTTCTATTGCTGGCTGCAGAATGAGTTAACTGGGATATCATCAGTGAGTTTGATCTGACTGGAGAAGTAACTACTCTTGTTTTTATTCTTTTGAGCTCCATTCAGCTAATTTATGATTTATCACCTTCCCTGAGCATACATGGAAATCATGGGGTCCCATAGCAGAAGTAATAATTAAGCCCCCACAAAAAAACATTAATATTCAGCGGGGTCACAGAAGAGCATACCTCACAAGTTTGCAACCCTTCCATAGTAATTTTGCCCCAATTGAAGCCCCCTAGTGTTCCCACGTACTAAGATACTCCTTTAATGGCCAAAAATGTGCCCCCAAACACAGTAAGATACCCCCACAGTGAATTTCTCCACTGTACCCTCCACACATACAGTATGATGACTCTACAGTACCCCCGCAAAGTATGATAAACCCCAGTGACCTCTACACAGTATGATGGCCCCCGCATAACCCTCCACACAGTATAATGGACCCCGCACAGCCCTCCACACTGTATAATGGTCCTCATACAGTGTAATGGCCCCCACTATCCACCCAAGCAGTATAATGACCCCCATCAGCCACTTATACAGTATAATGCCCCTCACCACACAGCCCTCCAAATAGTATAATGGCCCAAACACAACGCTCCAAATAAAATAATAGTCCTCACATAAGCCTCTAAACAATATAATAGTCCCCACCCAGCCCTCCAAATAATATAATGGACCCCACATAGGCCTCCAAATAGTATAATAGTCCCCATACAGCTCTTCAAATAATAGAACGGTCCCCACATAGCCCTCCAAATAGTATGATAGCCTGACACATAGCCATTCAAATAGTAGTATAATGGCCCCCACAGAGCACTACAAATAGTATGATGCTCCCCACATAATCCTCCAAATAGTAGAATGATGGCCCCCACATAGTTCTCCAAATAGTATGATGGTCCCCAAGACAGCCCTAAAATTTGTATTTTAGCACCCCAAATATGATGATGCCCCCCAAATAACCCTTCAAATAATATGATGGCCTCCAAGTAGCCCTACAAATAGTATCATGGCCTTCCAGTTTGCCCTCCAAATAATATGATGGCCCTCACAAACTACTTATTAATTAAAAAAAAAATACTCACCTCTCCCCATTCCCCTGCTGTTCTGGTCTTTGCAGCATGTGGTTTGAAACTATGCTCAGCTCGGCACAGTGGACGCGATTTTGGGACGTTATCACGTCCACTGAGCTGAGACATCAGAAGCACAGAGGAGAATGATGGAGGAGGGAGCAGACGGTTCCCTCCTCCATCATTCCTTTCAATTGTATCTGCATCCAGAATGTGGATACAGTTGAAAGTGTGATGCTGGATGCGGGGGGCCCGATGCCTGTGCTGACATCGCCACCTGTCTCACAGTTGCAAAGCAGCTGCGGGGTCTGCCGTTATTAGCGGTATGCCAGTGCCATTGTTATGTGACATGAGCCCCGGGAGAGCCAGTGCCGAGACAGCTGGTACAACACCAACACCGAAGGTGAATATAAGTGTTATTTTACTGGGGAGAAACATAGGGATTTAGAAGGGGTTGTCTGATTAGTGGACATCCCCTTTAAGTAATCAAGTTCATTAAAGGGGTTGTCCACTACTGCACATCCCCAGCTTATTACATTTAGGACTTCAGCACCGCTTTTTCCGGACATTGCTATGACTTGTTATGTCCTCTGCAGCCAATTAGCAGATGTTGGTCAATAGTCTGTCAGGACGGACATCTGCTCTGAAGAAATAGAGTTTTTGAGACTTGTAGACATTATGGAATAACGTCCATAAAAATATCCCAAGCCGGTATTGGTCCTCCAAGAAGCATGAAGCCCTCGCTGCTACTAACTTACTCCCATACCTGGATCTACCTAGATGATGAAAACACTTGGACTGTAAGGTACAAATCAGGTGAAATTATGAAACCTGGAGGGAATGTCACTTCAGGTTGTGCGTAGATATCCGTAGATAGAAGTCGTTATTTATCCGCCATTAATGAAATGTTTTGTCCATTTTTGCTCCACAAATCTGAGGCCGATGAATGGGGGAATGGCACCAATGCTATGGAGAATGCCTTGAAAATTGAAAAGGGCGTAAATAAGGCTCTGCTGGACCTCCACAAGATTGCTATGGACCATGCGGACCCTCATGTAAGTGACTCCCCCATAGCGTATAGATACCGCGTGTTCATTTTATAAAATATCCTCCATGAAGGAACAGTTCATGTATCTTCTGTGACCTCCATATTGTGCTGTTCCTGGAAATGTAATACCACCTGACTACTAGATGTCACGTTCCCCTTTATAATGGGGGGTGTTCCAACACAAGCTGCATATTATGGCACTGTTATAAAGCTATGGGACAATTCATTAGTGTATTTGCACCTTTTTTTTCTAGTTTTTAGTGTTTTTCATTTGCGCCTTGTTCTTCTTTTAATTTGCGCCTTTTTGAAGTCTGCAGCGTTCCCTTTTTTTTCATTGATCATTATGGGGTTTCCGGCTAATTATCTAATTGTGACTTTTTAAAAAGTTGTCACATTTTTACTCAAATATATTTCAAGTGATTTTGTGTTCTGTAGTCCGGGAGGTTTTTTTGCACAAACTTTGCAACATTTTAGCATGCCACTTTTTTGCGATACAAAGACACAAAAAGGTTTAAAGACAAAAAAAATACAGTTTTGATTTTGGGCAAAATCCATGAACCAGGTGCGCCACTTTCAGGAATTTGGCACAAAAAAATCAAATGATACAAAAGAGAAAAGGGACTTGAAAAAATACAATGTTGTATTGGGCCCTATGACGGCACAGCACAGATTTTAGTAAAGGTTTTGCAGGATTACTAAGAGGGGTTCACATGCTATCAATTGTTAAAAAAACAAGCAAAATGATGACTCGGACCCTCTGATTTTCGAGGTATAAGACTACGTCCCCACAATGAGCTTCTAGTGAGTTTTAGATATAGCAGATTTTCTGCCCCATTAAGTAAAATAGGTTACTTGAATTTTTTTCGAAAATATACAGCATAAAAAACTCACCCAAAACTCATTGTGAGAACGTAGCCTAAGGGTATGTGCACATCATTTAGACGCCGGTGAGTTGTCCTTGGTGAAGCTCTGCCACCGGTGGTTTTCACTCTATACTTTAAAGGGAACCTGTCATGTCCCTAAACGCTATTAACCTGCAGATATGGGGTTAATCTGCAGGTTTATAAAGCTGCCGGGCGTCTTACTGAAAGGCCGGCTACCGGGAGGAAATGCACTTTATTCCCCACGGCAGCCTCCAGCTTTCAGTCATAGAGGCGCGGCCGGCGTGGCTTCAGTCATTGTTCAGTACATAGTGAGCGGCGGCTATAACCGCACCCTGGCACTGACTGACAGCCGGCTAAGCGGCCCCTGTAACCGCTCCCTGTAAAGACTGACAGCCGGATCTGTACTGATGTACTGCTGAGCTGTCAGTCAGTGCCGGGGCGTTGTTACAGCTGCCGATCACTGTATATTGAGCGGTGTCTGAAGTTGCGCCGGAAGTGTGGCACCCCAGGGGTCTGGTTTCCACAGTAATAGCAATATTACATCTGTGAGCAGGTGGGAGGTTTCCTGGTCAGACATCCTATGCATGCCACACCTCCTGCCCAGTCCTGGGAGGGGAAGAACTTCCCCTATATAAAGCTGGGGCTGAGGCAGGGTTAGAAGAGAGTGAGAGAACACAGACAGAGACACAGTCTGGTCTGTAGTGGAGCAGCTTTAGGAGCAAGAAAGATCAGGAGCTGTGTGGGAGCTGTGCTAAAAGAGATCAGGGGCTGGAAGCTGTAGAGCTCGCCCTGATTGAAGAGTTCTTACCGGACCCGGAGTCCGAGGCTGTGGGGACTAATCCTTACCCAGCAGCAGAAACCGCCCGGCAGGGGATTTCAGGTCCTCTGGCCAAGAAACCCGAAGGCACGGTCACACGCAAGGGACCAGCACCGCCGTCGTGGAGCGGAAGCTACCAGAAGGCCCCGAGTCACCGGCCATACGGGTGAGCACCACACGGTACACTCAGGGACGTGGGCTACTTTTACCCGCCTCTAGCAAGGTAGCCAGAAGAGTACGATTAGTTGGGGAGGCCTACAACTCCGCCTGGCCAGGGAAGATTCCATCTGCTCACGGACTGACCAGGCCCCGATCGCTAGCCAGTACTCCGGGAGGGTCTACCTTTGCCACCAGTAAAGACCCTGAACTACACCGCACCGTCTCTGAGTGTTTCATCATCCACGTCCGCTGCCCTGAGGCCATACCCCTCCCGTTGGGGGTTATACCATCCCCGCTGCACAACCGTACCACCGGCCTCAGCGGTCTGCCCTGCAGCGGCGGTCTCATGACCGCATTCAACGGGTGGCGTAGTCGAGCAATATAACATCTACTGCTAAATACTGCCGCTCAGTTTGACTCCCTGGGCACGGACCGGGTCACCGCCACGAGACTACTACCCCCATCTGATCCGGCTCCGGGTAAGCCCCCGTGCGCGCGATGCCGCACGACACAGCAGGCCCAGGGGCGCGTCAACTTTTGGCGTAGTCGGCAGGATTCCGTGCCCGCAACCACCGGGTACTGCGCGCCTGAAAAAGAGACTTTTAAACTTACCTGTGGTGAAGATTCCCGCCATCCGACGCCATCTTCCACCTCCTTCCCGCCATCCGTGGAGTTTTCCCGCCGTTGGACGCCATCTTCTGCCTTCTTCCCGCCATCCGTGGAGTTTTCCCGCCGTTGGACGCCATCTTGAAGACGCCGCGCAGGAAGAAGAGGGGCGTGGACTCCGAAAAGCCCGCGAGAACTGAAGCCCCGCCTCACGTCCGGACGTTGCGTAAGGTCCTGGAAGGAGCCCAGCAGACGCCGACGTCATAGGAGTGCGACGGAAGGTCCTCGACCCTGACGATCCACTGCGGAGCCGCGGCCTACGGAAGAGGATCATCGCAAGGTAGGCCACGGTCCACTAGGGGGGAGGAAGATGTCGGATACGGAGGAGAGCTTCACTGCCGCAGACACCGCCAGCGCCACCGCTGCTGCGGTCATGCCTTTCACTATGCCCTATATCCCGGGGGCAGCCTGGCTACCCCAGTACTCAGGGGAGTCACATACCCTGAATGACTTTAGAGAAAAGCTGGATAGCCTCTTCCAGGTGTACCCCCTCACAGAAGAGCAAAAAGTGAGCATCCTGGTGGCCCAACTAACCGGGGCAGCCCAAAGGGAGGTAAAGTCCTGGCCGCCTGGGAGGAGGACTGTCGCAGGGATATTAACCCGGCTGAAGGACACCTTTGATACCCGCACCTCAGCTGAGATTAAGCTTAGATTCTACGGGTGCAAACAGCGAGCACATGAGAATATAAGGGACTATGCACTAAACCTACAAGAGGCCCTGAGAGCCATTAAGCAGACCGACCCTGACGGCGTGGGAAACGAGGACAGGCTGTTGACCGAACAATTTATAGAGGGACTATATTGCAATGCCCACCGAACCCAGTTGCGGGCAATGGCCTTACAGGATCCTCATCTGGACTTTGCACAGTTCAAGGACAGAGCCATTCGGGTGCTCCGAGAACTGGCACCGGGTGGCGTTGTGACCCACAGGCGCCCTACTACCGCTTACCACCAGGAGGCGGCGCCCTTGTCGGCAGGGCCTGTGGGGGCTGATGCGCAGGCTTTGAACAATGACCCGGCTCCAGACCTGCACCATCAGGTCCAAGAGCTAGCTAAAAGCGTAGCTGCGCTAACCCGAACTGTGCAGTCTTTACAGGTTGCTGCTCCAGGGAAGATCCAGCTGGCATCCGGACCGGAGGACATCCCGTGGCGTCGACCAAGGAGGACCCCACCGGCCAGAGGAAGACCCAGCGACCGATACAACGAGGACGGACAGCCCATCTGCCGCCGCTGCAATCAACCCGGACATATGGCAAGGTACTGTCCTTTAAACTGGCACAACCTCGGGTAGAGGGCCAACCCCTAGGAATAAGATCACCAGGCCCATCGAACTGGCGTGACAAATATGTGGGAGGACGTCCAGTCTTGCCTGTGGTACTGGATGGCATTCCTATGAGTGCCCTACTTGACACCGGGTCACAGGTCACCACCATCCCGTACGTGCTCTTCAAGCAGTACTGGAATGACTCGGATATAACCCGCTACCCTGACGACGACTTGAGTATCATCGCCAGCAATGGTCAACCCGTGCCACAGATCGGATTCAAAGAGATGACCATTAAAATCGGTAGAGTCGAACTGGCAGCACAGGGACTGATCATTGTAGACATTGACAAGCGCGAGAGTCACCCAAAGATAACGCTAGGAACTAATGTGATTGAAAATTGTCTTGCAGAGGTGATTTTCATTTTACAGCAGGTTGCCAAGAACGCCAGCTCCGGCCAGCAGCGAGTGCTCCAAAAAGAGATCCGGGCACTGATTTGGCGGCAACAGGTGGAACTCTCCGGTGGTGAGATTGGAAGCGTGAGAATGTGTGACCCTTTCCCTATTGCCATGCCCCCAAAAAGTGAAATGATGATTTGGTGCCGGGCAGCTATTGGTCTAAGAGGTAGAGACTACCAAGCAATGGTAGAACCCGTCTACTCAGACAGTAGGCCCACCATTTTGACAGCACGGGGGGTGGTTGATGTACGCCATGGGAGGGTGCCCGTTCGCATAATAAACATCGGGAAGAGAGAAGTACACCTGCCCCGGTATGCCACGCTAGCTAAATTGTTCACCATAAACCAGAATTCTGTACAGGCCGTGGAACCCTTGCCTCCATCTCAACCAGAGGAAGGTAACGGCTCTAAGAAAACAATAGAGGACTGGTGTCAGCAACTACATTTGGGTACTGACTCCACTCCCTCACACCAGAAACAGGGAGTCTATCGGGTGGTTCAAGAGTACGAGAGAGTGTTTAGTAAACACCCGTTAGACTTCGGGCGAGTAAAGGGGGTAGAACACCATATCCCCACGGGAGACCATCCTCCCATAAAGGAGAGATACCGACCCGTACCCCCTGCACACTACCAATACGCCAAGGGGATGCTTAGAGACATGAAGGAGGCTGGGGTAATTAGGGATAGCTGTAGCCCCTGGGCAGCTCCACTGGTTTTGGTTAAAAAGAAAGACAACACCATGAGAATGTGTGTAGATTACCGGAAAATCAACCGTATCACACACAAAGATGCGTACCCCTTACCAAGGATAGAGGAGTCTTTGGCTGCTTTAAGATCTGCTAACTTCTTCTCTACTTTGGATCTCACTAGCGGGTCCTGTCAGGTTCCTGTAGCAGAGGCGGACCGGCAGAAGACCGCATTCACCACCCCGATGGGACTTAGCGAGTTTACCTGCATGCAGTTTGGACTCTGCAACGCACCAGGAACCTTCCAACGGTTGATGGAATGCTGTCTGGGACACCGAAACTTTGAGACGGTCCTGTTATACCTGGACGATGTCATCGTCTACTCCAAGACCTACGAGGACCACCTGAAACACCTGGCAGAAGTGTTCAAAGCCCTGGCAAACTACGGCCTGAAGGTGAAACCCTCCAAGTGTCACCTCCTGAAACCAAAGGTGCAGTACCTGGGACACGTGGTGAGTGCTGACGGAGTGGCTCCCGACCCTGATAAGATCACCACAATTAAGGAATGGCCAAGCCCCTCCAGCGTAAAGGAAGTGCGGCAGTTCCTCGGATTGGTAGGCTACTACCGAAGGTTCATTCCGGGTTTCACCAAAAAGGCAGCTCCTATGCAGGACCTCCTGATAGGCCAGTCCAGGAAGGCCAAGAACCAGAAGCCGCCCTTCAGAGGGGAGAAGTTGGAAGAAGAGTCCTTCTGCCAGCTGAAGATGGCCCTCAAGGGGGATGAAATCCTGGCGTACCCTGATTACAGCCAGCCCTTTATCCTCTACACCGACGCAAGTAACATCGGGCTAGGAGCCGTACTGTCCCACATCCAGCAGGGGAAAGAACGGGTAATTGCTTACGCCAGCCGAAAACTGCGACCCACCGAAAGAAACCCTGAGAATTACAGCTCATTCAAGCTAGAATTCCTGGCAGTGGTGTGGGCAGTCACCGAACGCTTTAAGCACTACCTCGCCTCTTCCCGGTTCACCGTGTACACGGATAACAACCCATTGACACACCTGGATACGGCAAGACTCGGTGCCCTGGAGCAGAGATGGATGGCCCGCCTGTCCAACTTTGAGTTCACAATCAAATACCGGGCAGGACGCTCCAATACCAACGCGGATGCCTTGTCCAGAATGCCAAACCTACCGGACGTGGGGGAAGATCCAGAGGAACTGGAAGAAGTTGAACTTCCCGCGTTCCACCGGCATGGGACTATCCAGTATTCCCACCGTGTAAGGAGTAAGCAATCCGCTACGTTCAACCCCTTACCTCATTACAACTGGGCGGAAACGCAAGACAGTGACCCCGCCGTCCGACTGGTGAAGGAGATGCTGACTCAGCCAGATGCCCGCCTTGACCCAGACGCTCCGGAGGAGGCCAAGCAACTGTGGATTGAGAAGAGTCGACTGTTCCTTTACAAGGGGAAGTTGTGCCGCAGAATGGTTAACTCCCGGACGCATGAACTGATCTGGCAAGTAGTGGTGCCAAGAAGAGACGCGGCTATGGTGCTGGAGGCATACCACAACGGAGCTGGGCACTTCGGATGGAAGAAGCTGGAGTTCCTGCTGCGTGCGCGGTTCCACTGGGTAGGCATGAGAGGAATCATCGAGAGGTGGTGCAGAGACTGTGGCCCGTGCCACCTAAGAAGGAAGGACCGTGCCAGCCAGAAGACTCCCTTGCAGCCCATCATCACCCGACAGCCACTGGAACTGGTAGCCCTGGACCATGTGAAACTGGCTCCAAGCAGATCTGGGTATGTCTACGCCCTCACAATCGTAGATCATTACTCCCGGTTCCTGGTGGTGGTCCCGGTCAAGGACTTAACGGCTCAAACAGCAGCTAGAGCTTTCCAGCAGCACTTCTGCCGTCCACACGGATACCCAGAGCAGGTGCTGACGGACCAAGGACCAGCCTTTGAAGCGGAAGTCTTCCAGGAGTTCTGTACTCTGTATGGCTGCCGGAAGATAAGAACAACACCCTATCATCCGCAAACCAATGGGCTCTGCGAGAAAATGAACCAGGTGGTGATAGATCTTCTGAAAACATTGCCCCTGGAAGAACGCAGTCTGTGGCCTGAGAAACTGCCTGATCTGGTGGACCTATACAACCACATCCTGGTAGGTTCTACCAACTGTACCCCGGCTTACCTAATGAGAGCAAGACCTGGTAAGCTTCCTGTTGATCTGGTGATGGGAGTCCTGACACCCGAGGACACTTCACCAGAAGCAGACTGGGACACAGAAAGGCAGCAGCAGTACCGGAAAGTACAGGAGAGCGTGGAGCGAAGTCTCTGTCAAGCTAGAGAAAGACAGGAGAAGACTTACAACCAGTATGCTCCCGCTGTTCCCCTGGTACCTGGAGAGCAGGTCTTGAAGAGGAAGAGACGCCTCCACAAGTTGGACGACCAGTGGGAGAAGGACCCGTACACCGTACTGCCCTCAAGCCATGAGAACCCGAAAGTCTGCATAATCAGTAAGGACGGAGGAGAAACCACAGCCATTGTCTCCCGAGATCACCTGAAGAAGTGTCCCGAACAGCTACGAAGCCCTGAAGAAGAACAAGAAGACCCTCGACCCGCAGAGGAAAGGGAAGATATGGTCAGTACTGTGCTCGGAGACTTCCCTCGGTCTTGGACTCAAGTCAATGGCGCTGTTGTGGTACCCGTCCTCACCTTCCTCCAACCAGCATCTCAAGTACCTACAGAGAAACAGGTAGAGCTGGAAGAGCAGCCGGTCCAGGAGGCAGAAGACCCCACACAAGCAGACCAGGAGGATCAACCCTCTGCTTATAGTGAGCCTGCCGTGCCCCTAGTGAGCCAAAGAGCCCGTAGACAGCTGCCCAGTTTACCTTTGACAGCTCCTACACCCCGTAGCTCAGGACCAGTCAGTCAGCTCCGTAGGTCCACTAGAGCCACTAGAGGCCAGTTGCCCGTACGTTGGAGGATCTAAGTGTTTAGACTGTTTATTTGTATTTACCTGTTTTCTGTTACCTGTAAATAATTGTGTATTTTTAGTTATTTTATAGGTGTCATTTAGGGATTATCCGGAATCCTTTGTACATATGTTTGGAGCGTAACCCAGGAAAGGACAAAGACTGTTAAGGACTCGGGGCAGGACAGACCCCTACCTGGTTACGGCTCCCGGTCTCTTGGTGAAATGGACACCTTTGTTTTCTTCAAAGACTGCACCCGGTTGCGGACATGCCGTGACCATCCTAATGTGTTCTTCTTTATTGTACTGTTTCTGTTTTTACTTGTTATGTTTTACAAAAATATGTTTAGTCCCGGAGTACTAAATTTTACTAGGGGGGAATGTGGCACCCCAGGGGTCTGGTTTCCACAGTAATAGCAATATTACGTCTGTGAGCAGGTGGGAGGTTTCCTGGTCAGACATCCTATGCATGCCACACCTCCTGCCCAGTCCTGGGAGGGGAAGAACTTCCCCTATATAAAGCTGGGGCTGAGGCAGGGTTAGAAGAGAGTGAGAGAACACAGACAGAGACACAGTCTGGTCTGTAGTGGAGCAGCTTTAGGAGCAAGAAAGATCAGGAGCTCTGTGGGAGCTGTGCTAAAAGAGATCAGGGGCTGGAAGCTGTAGAGCTCGCCCTGATTGAAGAGTTCTTACCGGACCCGGAGTCCGAGGCTGTGGGGACTAATCCTTACCCAGCAGCAGAAACCGCCCGGCAGGGGATTTCAGGTCCTCTGGCCAAGAAACCCGAAGGCACGGTCACACGCAAGGGACCAGCACCGCCGTCGTGGAGCAGAAGCTACCAGAAGGCCCCGGGTGGATCAGGGAAATGCTGTAGATATAGTATATCTTGACTTCAGCAAAGCATTTGACAAAGTATCTCACACCATCCTTATTGAAAAAATGACCAAGTATGCAATGGACCAGGCAACTGTTAGGTGGATTCATAACTGGCTTAGTGATCGGACTCAAAGGGTGGTTGTAAATGGCTTCACATCCAGCTGGATGAATGTCTCAAGTGGGGTACCACAGGGCTCCGTCCTGGGACCTGTATTGTTCAACATCTTTATCAATGATTTAGATGAAGGAATTGAGGGTAACCTGATTAAATTTGCTGATGACACAAAGCTAGGAGGGATAGCTAATACTAGAGAAGAGAGAGAGAGGATTCAAAAAGACATAAATAAACTGGAGCAGTGGGCAGCAACCAATAGAATGGTTTTTAACAGGGAAAAATGCAAAGTACTACATCTGGGCAATAAAAATGAAAAAAGCATATACAGAATGGGAGGAATAGAGCTAAGCAACAGTACATGTGAAAAAGACTTAGGTATACTAATAGATCATAGAATGAACATGAGTCAACAGTGTGATGCAGCAGCAAAAAAGGCAAATACAATTCTGGGATGTATTAACAGATGCATACAGTCTAGATCACGTGAAGTCATTATCGGTCTTTACTCCTCTTTGGTCAGACCTCATCTGGAATACTGTGTACAGTTTTGGGCACCACATTTTAAAAAAGACATAGACAAACTGGAGCAAGTTCAGAGAAGAGCGACCAGAATGGTGACTGGTCTGCAAACCATGTCCTATGAGGAACGGTTGCAGGATTTGGGAATGTTTAGCTTGCAAAAAAGAAGACTGAGAGGAGACTTAATAGCTGTCTACAAATATGTCAAGGGCTGTCACATTGTAGAAGGATCATCTTTATTCTCATTTGCACAAGGAAAGACTAGAAGCAATGGGATGAAACTAAATGGGAGGAGACACAGATTAGATATTAGAAAAAACTTTTTGACAGTTAGGGTGATTAATGAGTGGAACAGGCTGCCACGAGAGGTGGTGAGTTCCCCTTCAATGGACGTCTTCAAACAGAGGCTGGACAGACATCTGTCTGAGATGATTTAGTGAATCCTGCTTTGAGCAGGGGGTTGGACCAGATGACCCAGGAGGTCCCTTCCAACTCTACCATTCTATGATTCTATGATTCTATGAGTCACCGGCCATACGGGTGAGCACCACACGGTACACTCAGGGACGTGGGCTACTTTTACCAGCCTCTAGCAAGGTAGCCAGAAGAGTACGATTAGTTGGGGAGGCCTACAACTCCGCCTGGCCAGGGAAGATTCCATCTGCTCACGGACTGACCAGGCCCCGATCGCTAGCCAGTACTCCGGGAGGGTCTACCTTTGCCACCAGTAAAGACCCTGAACTACACCGCACCGTCTCTGAGTGTTTCATCATCCACATCCGCTGCCCTGAGGCCATACCCCTCCCGTTGGGGGTTATACCATCCCCGCTGCACAACCGTACCACCGGCCTCAGCGGTCTGCCCTGCAGCGGCGGTCTCATGACTGCATTCAACGGGTGGCGTAGTCGAGCAATATAACATCTACTGCTAAATACTGCCGCTCAGTTTGACTCCCTGGGCACGGACCGGGTCACCGCCACGAGACTACTACCCCCATCTGATCCGGCTCCGGGTAAGCCCCCGTGCGCGCGATGCCGCACGACACAGCAGGCCCAGGGGCGCGTCAGAAGCTTTAACCCCTTTCTGACATTGTGCATAATAATACGTCCCTGTGCCCTGGGCCTTATGGACCAGGTACGTATTATTACGACACAGGCTGTGCGGGATCAATCGCCACCGGTTGTCAGCTGATTTTGACAGCTGACACCCGGCACTTTAACTCCCTAAATGCTGCGATCGCAGCATTTAGCAAGTGAGTGGAGGGACAGAAGCACCTCTGCTCTTGGATCGGAGACCCTGCGCTGTCCTCACGGGGTCCCGATCGTTGCCATGGTGACACGATGTCATCATGACGACACCTGTGTCACCAGGCACCAGCAAGTTAGTTTGACCATGCGCAGTGCATGATCAAACTAGCTTGTGTCTGCAGCACTGACAGTTTACAAGGTATAGCAGTGATCCTGCACTGCTATACCTTAGAACTGCGATCAGCCTGCTGAAAGTGAAAGTCCCATAGTGGGACAAAGTAAAAAAAGTGAAAAAAAAGATGTAAAAATATTTTTTTAAAAATAAAAAAATAATAAAAAAATAAAATATTATTATGAAGAAAAACAATAAGAGTACACATATTTAGTATCGCCGCATCCGGAACAACCTGATCTATAAAACTGTCCCACTAGTTAACCCCTTTAGTGAACACAGTAAAAAAAAAAGAATCAAAAAACGGTGCTTTATCATCATACCAACGAACAAAAAGTGGAATAAAACGCGATCAAAGAGACGAATATAAATAAAAATTATACCACTGAAAACATCATCTTGTCCCACAAAAAGCAAGCCACCATACAGCTCCATCAGCCAAAAAATAAAAAAGTTATAGCTCTTAGAATAAAGCGATTTTTTCTATGAAATAGTTTTTATTGTGTAAAAGCGCCAAAACATAAAAAAAGATATAAATGCAGTATGGCTGTAAATGTACTGACCCGAGGAATAAAGCTGCCTTATTAATTTTAACACACGCAGAGCTGCATAAAAAAAACTAAAAAAACAATTACTGAATTGTTGGTTTTTGTTTATTCTGCCTCCCAAAAATCAGAATAGAAAGCGATCAAAAAATGTCACATGCCCGAAAATGGTACCAATAAAAACATCAACTTGTCCCGCAAAATACAAGCTATCACATAACTCTGTCGACCGAAATATGGAAAAATTATAGCTCTCAAAATATGGCGATGCAAAAACTAGTCTTTGCAAAAAAAAAAGTTTAGTGTGTGACAGCTGCCAAATGTAAAAACCCGATATGAATCTGGTATCACTGTAATCGCACCGACCCGAAGAATAAAGTCATCTAATCACTTAAACCGCACGAGGAACGGTGTAAATAAATAAATAAAACCAATTCTTCACCTGCTGTTGGTTTGTTCATTCAGCCTCCCAGAGTTCGCAATATGGCTCTGCCCACATTTATCCTGTGCTCTACGCTCAGCGCTTACACCGGGGTTTCCATGTAAATCTCTGAAATACGTGATCCAGACGGAGCCTCCGGCGGAAGATTCCCTGTAATGAGGCAGATGGAGGCACCGTCTGGCCTGTGATCCCACGGTGTCCGTCTTTTTATTAGGCGTGAATAAAAGTGCCGTCGGCCACAGTTTTGCGAGCCTCTGATAAAAAGAACACCGCTGAACAGAGGCCACACAGAGTCCAGAGTAATTAACAAATAAAGTAGCACACTGCAAGGCTAAGTATGTAAACATGAAATATGGAATATGAATAGCATTACTGCTGTAGAAAATAGAAATAAATGAGAAATCTTAGCACATAAATTGGCCAATTCATGTGTATCTGGCAGCCGCGGTAAGGCGTTTCTCAGTGCCAGGACCCTACCAATGTGAATACCTCTCTAAGGGACAGGTACACATGAATTGGCCAATTTATGCGCTAAGATTTCTCATTTATTTCTATTTTCTATAGCAGTAATGCTATTTATATTCCATATTTCATGCTTACATACTTAGCATTGCAGTTTGCTACTTTATTTGTTAATTGTATATGGAGGTAGCTTCTCCTAGTAAGCACCTGTTCACACCTATTTCTCGTATCAGAAGTGCCATCAGTTTTTTCTGTTTACAGAGTCCAGAGTTAGGCCGGTTTCACATGTCCTGATATTTCCAGTATCGGAAAAACCGGTACGGGAGATATACGTGTCCATGTGCACCTGTGTGGCAACCGTGTGCCGCATCAGGAGCGCACATTCCGCCACCTGGGAATCAGCAGTACAGTTACCGCTGTTCCCAATCACCGGGTGCTGAATGCTGCCCTCATCATTGTAACCTGCTGGCGCTGTGATCAGCACAACCAAGGGACAATGATGAGAGTAGTAGTCTGCTCCCGCTGTGTCCTAGTGTAAAAATAAGAATAAAATTAAAAAATCCTTATACTCACCTGCCTATCAAAGTAAAAGTGAAGTACCCATAGCTCTTTCTTACATTCAAGCATCTGATGCTGATGCTCAGTCTATGTAGATGGCATCTTAGCTGTTGCTAGGCAACTTCCTTATAAGGTGAGATGCACCTGTAAGATTCCATCACAAGATTCCATCATGACATCACTGCTATTATGACATCATAATTCACAACCACTACTTATACAAGCGTTTACACTTCAGTGTCACTTTGATACCCCGGTGTCATTGTTGTCAGTGTTTAGCTACTTATCTAGTGATATACTGATTGCGCATTTCATTGAAATGTCTGGAATTTCTCCAGACAGACTTCAGGAGTTGGCACTACTCCAGGGGATTCTTACCACCTATACCCCTAACTGTGTGCTACCACTACCCCATGGCGTCCTCAGCTTCACTTACCGGCTGGTTATGGAGCTTGTACGGGACTGCTTGACCAAATACTACCAAGGTCGTATTACCTCAGAATATCTTCAGCATTTACAGCAGAACATCAGGACATTAGTACAACAGGTAAATAGCAGACAATCTGCACAAATTATTATTATTATGTCTAGTTGGTCTCCCTTACTGTATAGTGGTATTATTGGTAGTAATAAAATTTAGACTTTCTTCAGTGTCAGGCAGGGTCATATTTGTAATAGAGATCCCCATTTTGGGAAGAGGGTGTAAAAGTGCAGCATGAGCCTGTATGATTCAAATGTCAGGGCTAGATTTCATTCCTAGTCCAGTCCTTGTCCCTTAGTAAAGACACTTCATTTAGCACCTTAATCCGGATTTCTTATAAATATGTAATTATGATTTTTATTGTGTATAACAAATATTAATAATTTATCTCAGACCATAGAACTAGCCTCACTGATTAGAAATGTAAAGTACCCACAGTTCTTTCTTACATTCAAGCATCTGGTACTGATGCACAAACTATGGTTTTGCCACCTTAACTATTGCTAGGAAACTTCCTTTCACGGTGAGATGCCCCGTTAAGATTCCATCACAAGATTCCATCACGACATCACTGCTATTATGACATCATAATTCACCACCACTAATTATACAAGTGTTTTTATGCTGTATAAAAAATAATAATAATAATAATACAAATCAAATAATAATAATGGAATACAAGTTTATTTACAGAAAATTGTTCTTTAGATCGACACCAATATAATATATAAAATGTACCAAATGTGTAGTAATTGTAGCTGCAGATAGACAGGAGTAAAATGGTGACATAAATGGCCTCCTCCATTCTGCACTTTCTCTCATGATTTTCCTTTTGTATTTATTTCCATCTTTATAGGCTGAAGAAAAAGCCCAAAGTGGAAAATTGGCCTTTTTTAAACAACTGGCCCAAAATGTCCTGAATATACTGGAGAGTCCGGCCCGCTCACTGGAGCACCTGGTAAGGAGTCATCATCTTCTATATCACATGTCCTTGTCCCCTCCAGGCAGGCACAGGATATTTCATGACCTCCTGTCCCTGCGGCTCCATCATCTGTGATGGCAGTCTGTACTCAGCGGTGGGAGTTTGTATTTCTGCCTCTGTTTTGCTCGATCATCACAATCTTCCTTCTTGTAAATGCTGCAATTCTGATAACAGAGATCAGTTGTATATACAAGTACCTTATATATTATTGTTGATTTACTGGAGGGAGTGGCTGTGTATAGTCCATCCAATACTGAAATTACCAGTAAATCCAATGTTTAGTCCTTCCTATCTATTGTATATGATAATTTAGTATTTGTGAAATGTTATACTAATTGTACATATTATAACCATCAGGAAACATCCGAAGGTGACTCCGAAGAGGGGCAAACCGTGAACATGCCTGACCCTAATATTAGTCAGTTAGAGCTAAAAACTGATCTGATTGAAGGTAAGCCGATCATCTAATATTTTACATTCAAATATCCAGATATTATAGAGAATGGCAGAGAATATGTAGATTTACTCTTCATTCCCTGTAATGGAGAGGGATCATGTAATTCTACTTCACGCCTGTGTGGTCTTCTCGGCTCCAAAATGAGGGTCATAGATCCCCAATCATGTAATTGTTCAAAAATACCATATTTTGAAGACTATAAGATGCACCGGACCATAAGAAGCAGGTGAAATTTTGGAGCGGAAAATAGGAAAAACATTTTTTTAATAAAATGGTGGAGCAACTTATAATCCAATTTTGTGGTAACTTTTCTAGGGGAAAGGCGGCGGAAAGATGGCAGCAGCAGGAGTGGGGCGATCCTGCACTTCCATGGTTTTCAATCTGGTGGACCTTGGGAAAATCTCCACCGGAGGTGGCGCATGCACAGATTGAGATCTCGGGAGACAAGATCTCAATCTGCATGCGCCATCTCCAGAATCCATTTTTCCGAAGTCCACCACACTGAAAATCATGGAAGTGCGGAGTCTCCGGCGACATTTTCTGAAAGCCCAGGGGCCGCTGCATCCTTGCACCGCCGAACACCCCCTCCTCCCAGCCTGGGGCCCACAGCATCGCCCCACTCCTGCCGCCGCCAGCTTCCTGCAGCAGTGACCCTGCGTCCTGGGGCCTCGCTTCACCGCAACCCCCCCCCCCTCAGTAAGCTACGTTGGGATAAGACGCACCCCCATTTTACAGAAAAAAGTGTGTCTTATAACTTGAAAAATACGGTAATCAGATCCTGAACAATCGCCCAGTGTATCTATCTCTGGATGTGCCATAAATACTGTATATTTAGTATGTGCAGAATACCAGATATCTAGTTTTTATATCATTTACAGAGATCTTGTCATGTCCTTCATTATATGGATGTGTTATATATTAAGTACTGATATAGACTGATACATGACATCTTTTCATTATTTTATCATTATTTTAGAAATAACTGTGTCGACGGCCAGTACTGATGGTGGAATATGTGAGACACCAGAGATCCACGAATCTGCCAGTGTAAGTATCAGAGGAGACGTCTGTTTATCATCAGATAACGGGGTATGAATTACACATATAATATTATACCCCAGATGACAATGGGATATCTTTGCTTTTATGTAGATCAGATCTATTGTGAGTAATGATGGCATTGTTATTCTGCCTCTTCTGTGTGATGCCCCTTATCATACCCTGCAGTACAGTGATATCTATGCATGGGGAATATCCCCTTAAAATATAATACTGTCTGTGGAGGGTCCGGCTTGCATCATGTCCTCTACATCTGCTGCAATGTAATCAGCGTGGACATAATATAGAGGAGAAGTTCCTGCATCTGGAGCTTTTATTTTCCTGCAGATTCTATGTCTTAATGTCATTTCTTATTATTTCTAGGCCTTGACCGGATCATTGAACTTGGAGACAAGTCCTAGTAAGACCGACTTTAAACCAATCAAACTGATCAGCAGTGGAGCTTATGGGTGAGCTTTATGTTTGCATAATATACATTTCCTAGTGTTCCTTATGACAATGCTTCTGTCTCTGTGCCCAGCCCGTACAACAGAGAAATGCTCTGAGTCCATACTGTCCACAAGAGATGAGCGAATCAGGCAAAATTCTAATTTGCTTGTTCACGTGGACTTGTGAAAATACGATTCAAGGAGAAATTAATGTCCCTTATTATGCTCTGGGGCCTCACCAGGCCCCAGAACATAATAAGCATAAGAAACATACTTATACTCCCCTTACTGCTCAATTCTCTAGCCCCTCCACTTCTCACCGTCACCCGTCCGGTCCTCACTGCCTCTTCAGTTTGCCACCGCTCACGCTATGCAAGGACTTCAGGCTTTGAGAAGGTCTGAGAGAGTTCTATGCAAGAGCATAAAAAGTCACAACATTGTGACACCGTGACTGTTCTTGCGCTTGTGCATAATCCTCCCAGATCTCATCAATGTTGGAAGTCCCGTCCCAGTATGAGAGGCATTTGGATTTCAGCATTAGCAGCAGAGATTTGAGGATGCGGCAAGGAACGGACGGTTGAGGCGGAGGGGCCGTAGAAGTGAGTATAAAAATTTGTTTATTTTTAAACTTTTTTATGGCCTTTCAAGATTTTGAAAATGGTGGCCAACGCTTGACATTTTGCTAAATCCATGAGTAAGCAAATTACAAAAAACAAAACAAACAAAAAAACAAAACGCCATTTTGGTGAATGCAGAATTTTGCAAAATCTGAGTAGAATTTAATTCCACTCAAATGTGTTAGCTCATGTCTACTGGCCACATCTATATGTCATTATTTAGGTCAGTTAGGACGTGACATAGATGAGGACCTCGCATAGGTCATCATTTATGTTGTGTAACTTGATGGATTTCTACATGGATTTCTAGTGACATCTAGTAGTAACCAGACAATCATGTGATGAGGTTTATAGACAAAATGTTAGTAAGAATTCATTATAAATCATGGATTTTCCTTCTCTCCAGAGCCGTCCACTTAGTGCGACACAAATACACAAGCCAGCTATTCGCTATGAAGAAGCTGGACAAGGAGAACGTGAATATTCCAAGAAGACTTGAACGTGCCTTTCTAGAGAGGGACATCCTAACATTTGCTGATTGTCCATTTGTGGCCTCCATGTTGTGCTCCTTTCCAACTCCTCATCATCTGTGTATGGTCATGGAGTATGCAGCAGGTAAGTCATATCCATTGTGCCTATATCCAGCCTCAATCTGCTTATCTCTAGCATCTTCTCCATAATCTGAATGTGACCACATGGACGGTTACATGTCCATACTGCATTTACTATAAGTTATCTGTTACCAAGATGCCAGGAAAATCATTATCTCTGTGAAAGTCTCTGGTGAATGTCCTCACTGAGAATGGCAAAAATATCCACTGAGGATAAAAGGAGGATTTGACTCAATTCTAACAGTTTGTATAGATGAGCATTTCACAGAGTAATGAATAAGAGGCTTGCAGATGAGGCACGGCTCTGTCTTTTTATATTGGGTCACTCTGCTTTATACGCTCTACATTAGGCCTCTTTCACGCTTCAGTATTTCTGGTACGTGAGGTGACAGTTTACCACACGTACTGGAGACACTGACACATGTGCGCACATGTCAGTGTTTCCACGGACCGTGTGTCCATGTGATCCACACGTAGACATGTCTGTTTTTGGCCAGCAGGACGGATCACACAGACCCATTCAAGTCAATGGTTCAGTGTAAACACATACCGCACACGGATGCCATCCGTGTGACATGTGTCGGCGCCTGGGAATTAGCGATAAAGTTAGCGCCGGGTGCTAAACGCTGCCCTCATCATTGTCCCCTGCCGGCGCTGCGATCAGAACCAGCAGGGGTTAATGATGAGGGTTGTCTTCTCCCAGTGTATTTCTACCTGTAAAAATAAGAATAAAAAAAAAATCTATACCCTCACCTGTCCTAAATGTCCCCCACTGTAATCCATGAGACCGCTCAGCAGAGGAGCCGGGGAGAATGACTCCTGCAGCGAGCGGCCCCGAATCTGCGCTGAGCTCAGCTAGCGGTGTCCTGTCACTCACTGAGCTCAGCTGAGGTCTGGCGTCGCTCGCTGCAGGAGTCATTCTCCCCAGCTCCTCTGCTGAGTAGTCGCATGGATTACAGCAGGAGATACTTAGGACAGGTAGGTGAGTATAAGGGTTTTTTTTTATTTTATTCTTATTTTTACAGGTGGAGACACCGGGAGCAGACTACAACTCTCATTATTAACTCCTGCTGGTGCTGATCGCAGTGCCGGCAGGGGAAAATGATGAGCGCAGCGTTCAGTACCCGGCTTTTGGGAATAACGCTAACTGTACACTGATTCCCAAACGCCGGTACGTGTGCTCCTGATGCGGCACACGGACATCTCCGACACAGGTTTTTCCGGTACCAGAAATATCCGGACGTGTGAAACCGGCCTTATACAGTATATAAAGCAAAACCACAAATGAGACTGCTAACACCTTTAACTAATTATATATTTATTTATTGCAAGATACATAGTATATATAGCTCATACTTTTTTGGCCAGAATAGTGTCTCTTTTTTGTATGAGTTACCTTGTTATTTTTAAATATTTATTCCACGTGACTAATAAAGATTCATGCTTTTATATGGGATGTTGCTTCATTGCACTTATTTGTGCAGCTCTTGCACCTTTGTGGTTTTGCTTCATAGACATTTAGTGCAGTCCTAGTTACTATTCGGGTATGCTCCAATGGAGGGTTTTTTGCATTATTATACAGTATATCTCTGTGTATGACGTCCTGCCCCAATGTCTCCGCTCATTTCTCATTCACACTCCTCATGTGTCATTTACATTGTAACAAACCCTCTCCTGTCATATTTGCTTTCTGCTGTAGGAGGAGACTGTGGCAGTTTTATGAAGAACTATGGGTGTTTACCTGTCCCCTTGGCTCGTCTGTACATTGCAGAAACGGTTCTAGCTGTGGAATATCTGCACAGCTATGGTGTAATGCACAGAGACCTGAAGCCTGAAAAGTAAGTGACACTTGTAGTATAAGAAAGGGGTAAAAAGATATCGTTTATTATACAAACTATTTGCAACTTGGGGCTGACATCCTCTTTTTTTCACAGCCTCCTGATAACGTCAACTGGTCATATTCAAGTTACAGATTTTGGGCTTTCCAAACTCTGCCTCATGAGACCAACATCAGAGATCTACAAGGCTCCAATTGAGGACATCACCAGAGAGTTCCATGATAAGGAGGTAGGCAGGAACTTGTTCTTTACTCATCTCCTCCATTTCTCCTTCTCTTATACTTTCTCATCTAGAAAACGTTTCCACTGATGTTATTTGTCACAATTATGTTCTCTGATCATTATCTCATTCCTCTGTTTTTTCCAGATTGCTGGCTCCCCTCATTACATAGCCCCAGAAGTTATCTTAAAGGAAGGCTATGGAAGGCCAGCTGACTGGTGGTCAATTGGGATCATCCTATATACATTTCTTGTAGGACGTGTACCATTTTATGGGCCTTCCAAATATGACATTTACAGCCATATTGTCAGGGGTAAGTAAAATAATCTGATTGCTGTGTAATGTCATTGTTATTTGAATAGATTAGTTGTGTGATTTAGTTACTTTTGTTAATATAAAAGATTTTTGTTTTGATAAAATAAATTAAGATGTTTCATTTTCTGTAATATTTGCTTTTTACATAACAGATGACATATATTGGAAACTTACTAATTCGGCTTTTCCAGCCACAGCTCGGGATATCATCATTGAGCTGCTCAGAAAAGATCCAGCACAAAGACTTGGGACAGGTAATGTATATAATACTATTATTAATGACTTATTACACCTCTGTGAACAGAAAATGAATAATGAGGATCAGCACTGAGGTTTTGTTCTCTACCAGCTTGGCCATTCCCCATTCTTCATGCTAAGACTTTCAGTACATCTACTTCACTTCGGCTCTGTTACGTCAACCGTTCAGATTAACGCCCCCTTCACACGTCCGTATAAAATCAGTACTGAAACCAGTACCGGAAAAAAACAGTACTAGTGTCATCAGTGTTTTGAATCAGTGTGCCATCAGTGTGACATCAGTGTTTTTCCGGTACGGCAAAGAAAAAGAAATGATAAAGTATCTCTTATACTTTGTAATGTTAAACAGATACAGCGTAAGGAAGGCACACAAATGGCACACGGATGCCATCTGTGTGATGTACGTGTTTTTCAGGGTCCCATAGACTTGTATTGGCACTTGTCATCTGTGCTGCCACAAAAAAACAGCAGCATAGATGATAATGGGTACGGGTGGCATACGTGAAAGAAAAATGGATGCCACATGTAGTGCAAACACGGATATGTGTAGGAGGCCTAAGAAACTTGTCTCTTTGACAATAACTATATCACTATTCATTGTTTTCCTTTTCAAGGAGGAGCAAATGAGATCAAATTTCATCCATTCCTGCGTAACTTAGATTTTGACAACCTTCTAAGTCAGAAGTCGCTGTTCATTCCTGATCTTGAGTCAGAAGAGGATACCATCTACTTTGACAGTAAGTAGAATGAGACATCATCTGCAGAAAGCTGCTGTGTGTCTTGTATTTCATTTTAAGTGAGAATCAGTCCCCACCTTGATTCATGATCAAATGGTGACTGTTCAGGACAAAGTATTATGCTAATAATCTCGATTAACTCTTGTACTTTTCAGCTCGATGTAGCAGACATCAACATATTGATTCAGATGAGGGGGACACAAGTGAAGATAATGACTGGCCGGAAAGCCAAAACTTTCTATCATCTTCGCATAGGCTTTCTAAAGTAAGTATGTGACCAATAAGATCCATACAACCTGTAATTAAAATAAAATTGTAAAATATTAAAATATTTTTTTTTCCTCTTTGTATTAGCTCTGTTCCATCCATACCAAGATGATGAACAATGAAGAACCCAAGTCACCTCCAGGGTATTCACCAGAAAGTGCAAAACAGTCAGACATGTGAGCAAATTATTTTTATGGGGTCCATTCTGATATGTGTTCACAACACCAAATTCAAGACGAGTGTAAGTCGATACTAAATCCAGTATCGATGACCACATGATTGCTGATCACCATGTTTCTGACTTGTGATAACGCTGGTGATGAAAGTTGATAACTATGACCAGCTTTAATTTCCAGTTCATTACAGGAAAATAAATATTGCTAGTGATTCTCCATTCTTGCTGGTAGAAGAGGGTCTTGAGCACAGCATCCCCTTCATGTTATTCAGATGTCCTAATGGGCTTTGCAGACAGGTGTTGTATCCGTATCTATTGTTTTCACTTGTAATTTATATGTTTTTCTTCTACCAAACAGACAGAAAGATTCTCCCCCCTCTAAGTCTGAAGACAACCAGACGCAGAAAGATTCTCCCCCTTCTAAATCTGATGACAACCAGACACAGAGAGATTCTCCCCCCTCTAAGTCTGATGACAACCAGACGCAGAAAGATTCTCCCCCTTCTAAATCTGAGGATGACAACCAGACACAGAGAGATTCTCCCCCCTCTAAGTCTGATGACAACCAGACGCAGAAAGATTCTCCCCCCTCTAAATCTGATGACAACCAGACACAGAGAGATTCTCCCCCCTCTAAGTCTGATGACAACCAGACGCAGAAAGATTCTCCCCCTTCTAAATCTGAGGATGACAACCAGACACAGAGAGATTCTCCCCCCTCTAAGTCTGATGACAACCAGACGCAGAAAGATTCTCCCCCCTCTAAATCTGATGACAACCAGACGCAGAAAGATTCTCCCCCCTCTAAGTCTGATGACAACCAGACGCAGAAAGATTCTCCCCCCTCTAAATCTGATGACAACCAGACGCAGAAAGATTCTCCCCCCTCTAAATCTGATGACAACCAGACGCAGAAAGATTCTCCCCCCTCTAAATCTGATGACAACCAGATGCAGAAAGATTCTCCCCCCTCTAAATCTGATGATGATAAGCAGAGGCAGAAAGATTCTTCCCCCTCTAAATCTGATGACAACCAGACGCAGAAAGATTCTTCCCCCTCTAAATCTGATGACAACCAGACGCAGAAAGATTCTCCCCCCTCTAAGTCTGATGACAACCAGACGCAGAAAGATTCTCCCCCCTCTAAATCTGATGACAACCAGACGCAGAAAGATTCTCCCCCCTCTAAATCTGATGACAACCAGACGCAGAAAGATTCTCCCCCCTCTAAATCTGATGACAACCAGATGCAGAAAGATTCTCCCCCCTCTAAATCTGATGATGATAAGCAGAGGCAGAAAGATTCTTCCCCCTCTAAATCTGATGACAACCAGACGCAGAAAGATTCTTCCCCCTCTAAGTCTGATGATGACAAGCAGTGTTTCACTGCTGAAGGCAGACAGTCATCCATATTGTCAGGTATGTATAGCTCTATAGGTCATTCTATTGCAGCCTGTGTCAAAAAGTGTAATGTGAAAACAGCCCAACATTTCATTTTATAAAAATCCTCACTCTTAGGCTGTGTGCCCATGATGCGTTTTTCAAGCGTTTACGCTGCGGAATTTCTACAGCGTAAACACTTGGGAAACGCTTGGTAAACCTTCCCCCATGGTCTCCAATGCAATTCCGCACTTTCAATGCCCATGCTGCGTATTTTTCCGCAGCGTTTATGCTGCGCCCAAAAATACGCAGCATGTCCATTAATTTTGCGGACGCGCAGCGTAATCGCCGCCATTGACTTGCATTAGAACGCGCTAATTCCGCAAGACTGCATCTGTACTTGCGTAATTGGCGCTTTCTAATGTGCGGATGGTACCCAAGTCTGGAGGAGAGGAGACTCTCATCCAGACCTGGGTACCATAGAATCTGTAAAGAAAATAATTTAAAATAAAAAATAAAGCTTATAATCACCTTCCGATGTCCTCCCAGTGTTTTGTCCACGCCGTCCGGTCTCTTGCAATGCTCGCGCTGTTGTGAAGGACCTGTCATGACGTCACTGAGTCATGTGACCCATCACATGACTCAATGACGTCACCGCAGGTCCTTCACAGCACCGCGAGCATTGCAAGAGACCGGACGCAGCAGAGATGACACCGGGAAGACACCGGAAGGTGAGTATAATCTTTTTTTTTTCATTTTTTACCATTCTTATTCTTTTTTTTAACTATTACTCGGTCACACTATATAAATCCATGCCGGTTGCATGGATTTAAATAGTGTGACCAACTTGTCAAGCACTTTTCCAAGTGATGCTCAAAATCGTTTGGAAAACTTCTTGAAAAAACGCATGCGAAAGCGCATGTAAAAATGCTGAAAAAACGCTTCTCTCTGGCAGAAAAAACGCATGTAAATCTGCATGTAAATCTGCATACGTTTTTTTCTGCCAGAGAGAGGCAAAAACGCTCTGCATCAAATCTGCTACGTGGGCACATAGCCTCATAGGTTATAATTTTTAATGCATAAGAAGCCATTCAGTCTTCTGCCAAACTGATTCTGAATACTGCACCCATGGCTCCATCTAGGCCTATACTGATCCTTATCACCTTAAGAATGCACTGAGGTTTTAGCTAACTTATTTTAAGATATTACTTGCAGGATGCCGCAGTGTTATCATGTTAATAAGGGGACATAGTTCCCTGGCTAGACACCACATATCGGAAAACCTACAGGTTTCATATTAATCAGTTCACAAGGCAATCTAATTCTCAGACCCTCAGGTGGTTTTATGTATATATGACATATTCTCTCTATTATGGTGCAATAATCAATTACCGGGACTACAGGGTACAAGAATAACAGAATTCTATATAAAGATACAAAGCTAATCTTTTAGGAGTTTATAATATACATCTTTTTCTTGTTTTTTTTATCAGAATCACCAGTTCAGGGGAAAAGAAAATCTGCATCGAAAGATCGACAAAAAACAGAGAAGGTAGAAGAGAGAAGAAGTAGAAGAGGTAAGTGTAACAATAAGCTCCATGTTGCATGATGTCAGTCAGTGAGAAGGAGTCATGTGGAGCAGATATTATCTGTAGGATTACTGACAATGACCCCGTACATCTGTATGGATACGACTCCTCTATCATCCTGTCACAGTGACACTACAGTAGTATCCTCTAATACATACATGTCAAACTCTGGCCCGTGGACCAAACCTGGCCCGCAGGGTGGTTATATTTGACCCACGACAACAGAACCACCACCACTATTTGGGGCCATTATTCTGTATGGAGGACAATGTGGGGCCCATTATACTGTACGGAGGACTATGTGGGGCCATTATTCTGTATGTAGGATTATGTGGGGTCCAAGTTTTTCATTTTGGCCCTCTGTGTGTTTGAGTGTGACATCCCTGCTCTAATATGTAGTCCCATTACTTACATTAGTTATGTCTCTTTGTCTCCTCTCACAGGTTCCACCTTCCGCCGGCTGATATCATCTTGCCGGCGTGGATTATCCAGGGTTGCTCGCTCCATCAGACAAAGCTGCATATTTGCTCCCTGTCATCGGAGCAACACAAACATCTCAATGTGAAAAACCCTTCATGTCTAGTGCCTAGTACAGCATGTCCACCATTAAAGATGCACCTGTGTGGAAGGACTTGTACCATCTACCTGTGGCCTTCTGACCAGCAAGTAACATCTGCAGAAGAAGGCCCTCCAAGAACATCTCTTCATTCTTCCATGTAATTCTTAATAAAAAAAAAACTAAAAAGAATCATTTCAAATTGATTAATGTCCCTTTGCATTTAATGTAATACTACTGACATTTATGGCATATCAGTACTAAACATCATATATGTCTGATGAGAGAATATCGTTTCCATGTTTCATGTTAATCCTCTAATCCTCAGCCAAAAGTGGAAGAGAAGACCAGTGATTCTGTTACATCTACGAATGACAGTCAATCCAGGGAAAAACACCTTCTGATCCATACATTTTTCAGGCACTCTGATCCTTTTACCTTCATGTGGCTCTACTTAAGGTTTATGTATAAGAACCAGTTGGATTCAGTACTGGGCATCCTGGGGGTCCCAGCAGCCACATCCCAATTGTTCAACTAAAAAAGACATACTGTATTATAGTGTGATATATATATATATATATATATATATATATATATATATATATATACACTGTGTGCAGAATTATTAGGCAAATGAGTATTTTGATCACATGATACTTTTTATACATGTTGTCCTACTCCAAGCTGCATAGGCTTGAGAGCCAACTACCAATTAAGTAAATCTGGTGATGTGCATCTCTGTAATGAGGAGGGGTGTTGGCTAATGACATCAACACCCTATATAAAGTGTGCTTAATTATTAGGCAACTTCCTTTCCTTTGGCAAAATGGGTCAGAAGAGAGATTTGACGGGCTCTGAAAAGTCCAAAATTGTGAGATGTCTTGCAGAGGGATGCAGCAGTCTTGAAATTTCCAAACTTTTGAAGCGTGATCACCGAACAATCAAGCGTTTCATGGCAAATAGTCAACAGGGTCGCAAGAAGCGTGTTGGCCAAAAAAGGCGCAAAATAACTGCCCATGAATTGAGGAAAATCAAGCGTGAAGCTGCCAAGATGCCATTCACCACCAGTTTTGCCATATTTCAGAGCTGCAATGCTACTGGAGTATCAAAAAGCACAAGGTGTGCGATACTCAGGGACATGGCCAAGGTAAGGAAGGCTGAAAAACGACCACCTTTGAACAAGAAGCATAAGATAAAACGTCAAGAATGGGCCAAGAAATATCTTAAGACTGATTTTTCAAAGGTTTTATGGACTGATGAAATGAGAGTGACTCTTGATGGGCCAGATGGATGGGCCAGAGGCTGGATCAGTAAACGGCAGAGAGCTCCACTCCGACTCAGATGCCAGCAAGGTGGAAGTGGGGTACTGGTATGGGCTGGTATCATCAAAGATGAACTTGTGGGACCTTTTCGGGTTGAGGATGAAGTGAAGCTCAACTCCCAGACCTACTGCCAGTTTCTGGAAGACAACTTCTTCAAGAAGTGGTACAGGAAGAAGTTGGTATCGTTCAAGAAAAACATGATTTTCATGCAGGACAACTCTCCATCACATGCATCCAACTACTCCACAGCGTGGCTGGCCAGTAAAGGTCTAAAAGAAGAAAAAATAATGACATGGGCCCCTTGATCACCTGATCTGAACCCCATAGAGAACCTGTGGTCCATCATAAAATGTGAGATCTACAGGGAGGGAAAACAGTACACCTCTCGGAACAGGGTCTGGGAGGCTGTGGTGGCTGCTGCACGCAATGTTGATCGAAAACAGATCAAGCAACTGACAGAATCTATGGATGGAAGGCTGTTGAGTGTCATCATAAAGAAAGGTGGCTATACTGATCACTAATTTTTTGGGTTTTTGTCTTTGCATGTCAGAAATGTTTATTTCTATATTTTGTGCACTGATATTGGTTTACCTGGTGAAAATAAACAAGTGAGATGGGATTATATTTGGTTTTTATTAAATTGTCTAATAATTCTGCACAGTAATAGTTACCTGCACAAACAAATATCCTCCTAAGATAGCCAAATCTTAAAAAAACCACTCCAACTTCCAAAAATATTAAGCTTGGATATTTATGAGTCTTGTGGGTTGATTGAGAACATAGTTGTTGATCAACAATAAAAATAATCCTCTAAAATACAATTTGCCTAATAATTCTGCACACCGCGTATATCTATATATATAATCGTCTTATCCCGTCTGTCTGTCTGTCTGTCTGTCGGGGAAATCCCGCGTCACTGATTGGTCCAGCAGCGGCCAATCAGCGACGCAGGATTTCAGAAAAAAGATGGCGGCCGTTAGAGGCTCATCTGCGGGACGGAGCTCAGCGGCGATGCAGCCGGGAGATGACTGGCGCGAGGCTCTCATCTCCCGGCCGCTAGCAGCAGAAGAACCCCGACCGGCGAGCAGCCGCTCATCTCCCGGCTTCTCGCAGCGGAAGTAGCCGCACAGGCAGTGGCGTTGACCTCCATGCGGCTAGGGTGTCAAGGGAGGACCGGGGAGCGGCGCTGTGGGTCGGGATACTTCTGCTGCGAGAAGCCGCTCATCTCCCGGCTTCTCGCAGCGGAAGTAGCCACACAGGCAGCGGCGCTCCCCGGTCCTCACCAATACGATTCTGCTCCCCGGTCCTCACCTATACGATTCGCTGATTGGTCGCGGTCTCTGGCCGTGACCAATCAGTGATCTTGGCGCAAAAGTTAAACACCGCTGTGCTGATTGGTCGCGGCCGCTGCCCGCGACCAATCACCGATTTGGACGCCACATTTAAATAGCGGCCACGACCAATCACTGATCTTGGCGCAACATTTAAACACTGCTGTGCTGATTGGTCACAGACGCTGCCCGCGACCAATCAGCGATTTTGGCGCCAAATTTAAACACTGCTGTGCTGATTGGTCGCGGACGCTGCCCGCGACCAATCAGCGATTTTGGCGCCAAATTTAAACAATGCTTTGCTGACTGGTCGCGGATGCCAGCCACGACCAATCAGCGAGATTGGCGCCAAATTTATACAACGCTCTGCTAATTGGTCGCGGACACCAGCCACGACCAATCAGCGAGATTGGCGCCAAATTTAAACAACGCTCTGCTGATTGGTCGCGGCCGCCAGCCGACCGCGACCAATCAGCGAGATTGGCGCCAAATTTAAACACCACTCTGCTGATTGCGCCCAGTCGGCCGCATACATATTCTAGAATACCCGATGCGTTAGAATTGGGACACCATCTAGTATATATATAAATATATTCACTTGTGGAAAACCCTTTTAACTAGGGCTGTGGTGTCAGTAAGTCAAATTTCCAACTATAATAATTACTAATACCAAATATACTGCAACAAATAATAGTAAATATTCAGCAATTTATGCATGAAAATAATTTATAATATACAATATTAACACTATATAAGTATTTACATTTTTTTCTACCTGCAGTTGGAGTTGGTACGTTCTTCTGATACTAACTCCACAGCTCGGCTTTTCCTTCTTTCCTGCTCCTCTAACATAAAAGTACAGCAATTAATTACGACAAGTTAATCATTTAAATGCTGCTGTCAATCTCTGACAGCAGCACGTAAATGTAACCAGTGCCACTGCTTCCATTTACCAGCTCCCATCTGTGCCCTGTGACATGATCTCGGGGGCTGATGGGTCACTAGGACAGTGAGGGCCCTGTGCCCGCTGTCTTGGTGCTCCTCTGGAGCTCATCTATATGCTGAGCTTCAAAGGAGACCGAGATTTAGGCTACCGTCCCACTATCAGTATTTGGTCCAATTTCACCACAAATGGATTTTTTTCCCCATTTTTAGTACATTGAATAGTAAAATGAATCATTCAAAACTACAAGTAACCCCAAAGTCATGCCAGTTTCCATGGCCCAGAAGATTCTCTGAAGGAAGAGTGTCATTGGGTGACTGCTTCTTTGGTAAATACCATAAACATTAGCACTTAAAAAGGTCCATATGTCTGGAACCGTATAGATGATTTCGAAAGAAACAAAAAAAAGCTCAGTGATAAGAAACAGATGATGGTTATTAATGGAACACACTAACTGGGTCACATTTAAAAGTGGTGTACCCCAGGAGTCAGTATTGGGACTTCTATTTAATACAATTATTAATGACCTTTTGGGGGGTATACAGAGTAAAATTTCAATATTTTCAGATGATCGTAAACTCTGCAAGGTTATCAGTACATAGGAGGATAATGTAATATTACAGAGGGATTTATGTAAGCTTGAGGTTTGGGCTGAAAAATGGCAATTGAAGTTTAATGTAGATAAATGTTCTTGCTTGGGACAAATTACAATGTACAATTATGTACTAAACACTGGGAAAACCATCACTGGAAAAGACTTGGGTGTATGGGTGGACAGCAAACTCAACTTTAATAACCAGTGCTAGGCCGCTGCTGCCAAGGCAAATAGAACCATGGAAGCATTAAAAGAGGCATAGATGCTTATGATAAGAACATAGTTTTGTCTGTATACAAGTCACTAATTCAGCCACATTTAGAATACTGTGTATAATTTTGGTCTTTGGTGTATAAGACGGACATAGTTGAACTAGGACGTATGCAGACAAATGCAACCAAGGTTATTAAGGGAATTGGTGCACTGCAATTTCAAGACAGGTTATCAAAGTTAGGGTTATTCAGTTTGGAATAATGAAGGTTTAAGGGCGATCTTATTACAATGTACAAATATAAGAAGAAACAGTATAGAGATCTTATTAAGGAACTTTTTACATATAGACCTTCAACGATGACAAGGAGGCACCCTCTCCTACTAGAAGAAAGATGGTTTCTCCGTCATCATAGATGGCGATTCTTTACTCTAAGAATAGTGAAATTACGGGACTTTCGGGAACATAAACATCACAGTAAAAGATAATGCCTTACCAACACCAGGTCAGATTACCAGTGCACCGCAGGATGCAGCAAGCCTCCATGATAAAGGCGGGGGCAGCACATGTGCAAAATACTAATGCCGACAGCCACTCACTAACCTACCAATTCTTGGAGGGGGTGGCTGTGTAGTATTATGCATGCTTGACTTAAACATGATACCATGGCCAGAAGCATCTCCGGATTTGACTCCCATCAAGCACTTCATTGGTCGAGCATTGCAAAAGGAGTTGCCGTCAGCAGATCTTGATGATTTGTGTGCCCAAGTGCATTCATTATTCCTCTCTGCTCTGCCTTGCTCACCGCTCCGGCGGTTCCTCTCTGCTCTGCCTTGTCCACCGCTCCGGCGGTTTCGCCCTGCTCTGCCTTGCTCACCGCTCTGGCGGTTCCTCCTGCTCTGCCTTGCCCACCGCTCCGGCGGTTTCGCCCTGCTCTGCCTTGCTCACCGCTCTGGCGGTATCTCTCTGCTCTGCCTTGCCTACCGTTCCAGCGGTTCCTCTCTGCTCTGCTTGTCTACCGCATCTGCGGTTCTGTTCCTGAATCCCAGTTTGTACTGGACCCTATCCAGCCTGCGCTCCAACCTGCTAGTGCCTCCCTGTCTGCACTCCAGCCGTGTTTGCCAGTACCCCCCTGTCTGCATACCAGCCGTGCCTTGCCAGTGCCCTCCTGTCTGCATACCAGCCGTGCTTGCCAGTATCCTCTTGTCTGCACTCCAGCCGTGCCTGCCAATACCCAACTGTCTGTGTGCCAGCCTAACCTGCCCGTTCCTGCATTCCCCGGTGTGGGTCAACAGCTGTGACCGGGGTCTAACCTGGAGTAGCACCTGGTCCCTCTGCTCGGTTCCTCCTTGGTTCACGGAGTCGTTAGCCTCCGTGCGACCTTGGTCGGATCGGGTAGATACTTAGTTATGCCCCTCCAGGCACTCCTCGGTTCATGGTACAGTGGGATCACTAATCACGCTCACGCCAGTCAGTCCAGGCACGAGTGTAACAGTTTTATTTATGTTGTATCGTGTTTGAAGGTTGCCTTTTCCTGATGGCAGGTTTCAGCTCTTTCCAAAGATGCTCAATAGGATTTAGGTCAGGGCTCATAGAAGGCCACTTCAGAATAGTTGAAAGTTTTCCTCTTAGCCGTTCTTGGGTGTTATAAGCTGTGTGTTTTGGGTCATTATCCTGTTGCAAGACCCATGACTGAGACCAAGCTTTCTGACAATGGGTAGCACATTTCTCTCTAGAATCCCTTGATAGTCTTGAGATTACATTTTACCCTGCACAGATTCAAGACACCCTGTGCCAGATGCAGCAAAGCAGCCCGAGAACATAACAGAGCTCCTCCATGTTTCACAGTAGGGACAGTGTTCTTTTCTTGATATGCTTCACTTTTCCGTCTGTGAACATAGTGCTGATGTGCCTTGCCAAAAACTTCAATGTTTGTCTCATCTGTCCATAGGACATTCTCCCAGAAGCTTTGTGGCTTGTCAACATGTAGTTTGGCAAATTCCAGTTTGGCTTTTTTATGAAATTTTTTTCAACAATGGTGTTCTCCTTGGTCGTCTCCCATGAAGTCCACTTTGGATCAAACAACAACGGATGGTGCGATCTGACACTGATGTTCCTTGAGCATGAAGCTCACCTTTAATCTCTTTAGAAGTTATCCTGGGCTCTTTTGTTACCATTCGAATTATCCGTCTCTTTGATTTGTCATCAATTTTCCTCCTGCTGCCACGTCCAGGGAGGTTGGCTACAGTCCCATGGATCTTAAATTTCTAAATAATATGTGCAACTGTAGTCACAGGAACATCAAGCTACTTGGAGATGGTCTTATAACCTTTACCCTTAACTTGCTTGTCTATAATTTTCTTTCTAATCTCCTGAGACAACTCTTTCCTTTGCTTCCTCTGGTCCATGTTGAGTGTGGTACACACCATGTCACCAAACAGCACAGTGAGTATCTGTAGCCCTATATACAGGCCCACTGACTGATTACAAGATTGTAGACACTTGTGATGCTAATTAGTGGACACAACTTGATTTAACATGTATCTGTTGTCACATTATTTTCAGGGGTACCATCATTTTTGTCCAGGCCTATATCATGAGTTACATTTTTTAAAAACTTCTGTGGAAGCACGGTTGAAAAGCAATGTCTGACTTCCATTTGTTCATTTTCATAGATTTTTAATTTATTATTACTTTTGTCAGATTCAAATTATTTCTGTGACCATTGTGGGTTTTTCCTTTCATTAAACGAGGAGTACCAACAATTTTGACCACGAATGTATGTATGTACAAACACACACACACACACATATGTATATATATATATATATATATATATATATATATATACACATACACACATACATACATATATATATATATACACACACATATATATACACACACACATATATATACACACATACATATACATACATACACATATATATACACACACATACATATATATATAGTGATGTAGCAGACATCCTTTTAATGGTTTGGTGTGTTTTTGAATGACCATGTACCTTCCTCTTTAACGGACTGGTCACATGACTGTGACATCACACAGGTCCTTATGCACACAGAGGGTGTGGACACATGACTCTGACATCAGTTAAGGTCCTATCTGTGTGTGTGTTGCAGTATATATAAACCCTGTGTGATTTGTGACAGGTGTGTTCCGGTGTGTAGGAGTTCCTGGGTGTTGGGAGCTCCTGTGTGGGCACCGTGTGAGCGGCACGAGGCTGTTCCCTGTGTGTGGGGAACACCGCTCGTGGGAAGCCTGGTGAGGCCTGGTGGACTCCGGTGGAGGTGAAGCCTGGATCCCTGTGAGAGTGTGGGGGATGCCAGTAAGCCTCGGAGTGCCACACAAGCACCGCTCGTGTGAGGCCTGGTGAGGCCTGGTGGACTCCGGTGGAGGTGAAGCCTGGATCCCTGTGTGTGTGTGTGGGATGCCAGTAAGCCTCGGAGTGCCACACAAGCGTCCTGGAGGACAGAGCCTGGATCTGTGTGTGAGAGATGCCAGTGGTCTTGGACGGGTGGAGGTCTGGAGACCACGTGTGGTCAAGCCTTAGAGTCACAGTGGTGAAATGGACTAAAAGCAGCTGAAAGCCGATAAAGGTAATACTCTTTATGTTATGGACATTTTCATGGACATTGTTTTATTACCTTGCGGAAGGCTGTAATTAGAGTCAAGTGGGCCGGTGTGCCACTTGGGCTCGTGGACATTATGTATGTGAAATACGGTTTATGAAGTGTAATAAACTGTGGATTGTGAAACACGGCAAAGTAGTTGCTGGTATGCAGTGATTGACGCAGCAAAGCGAGTATCCCCCAGGATAATAAGTAGTGCTGCCTTACAATATATATACACACACATATACATACATGTGTATATATATATATATATATATATATATGTGACACCCCAGGGGTCTGGTTGCCACAGTAATAGAGATATTATGTCTGAGAGCAAGTGGGAGGTTTCTCTGGTCAGGATCCCTAAACATGCAACACGGTCCGCCCAGACCTGGGAGGGGAGGAATCTGCCCTTTTAAACTGGGTCTGGGGCGGGATTAGAGTAGTCAGAGTGAAGCTGCAGACAGAGTCAGAGTCTGGAGAGGGAAAGTGAGATCAGGAGCTCTGGAGGAGCAGTAGCTGAAGTCCAGGGGCTGGAGCTGAGCAGAGCTCGCCCTGGACGAAGACACTAAAACCGGACACAGGAGTCCGAGGCTGTGGGGACTGATATACACCCAGCAGCAGAAAACAGCCGGCAGGGGATTCCAGGTCCTCTGGCCATAGAAGCCCGGAGGCTCAGTCACAAAGAAGGGACCAGCGCCGCCATCCAGGAGCGGAGGCTAACAGAAGGCCCCAAGTCACCAGCCATACGGGTGAGCACCACACGGTATACTCAGGGACGTGGGCTACTTGTAACCGCTGACAGCAAGGTAGCCAGGAAGAGTGCAGATAAATGGGGAGGCCTACAACTCCACCTGGCCAGGGGAACTCCTGCTTGCTCGCAGACTGACCAGGCCCCTTATACTAGCCAGTACTCCCTGGAGGGTCTGCCTTGTACCATCAGTAAAGACCCTAAACTGCACCTCCCGTCTCTGTGATTCCTTGCCGCTCCTGCACCATTAGCACTGGGACCCTCAGACCATCACTCCCATCATCTTCCAAATTAGCTGCCCTGAGGCAATACTTCTCCCGTGGGGAGTCATCCCATACTCGGCTGCGCAAACAACATCAGCCTCAGCGGTCTGCAGCGCAGCGGCGGTCCCCACTGACCGCAATCCACGGGTGGCGTAGTCGGACACTTATTACAATACAAATAGACTGCCACTGGTTTGACCACCCTGGGCACGGACCGGGTCACCGCCACACGGAGACTACAACCCCCAGCATTCTACAACAGGCCCGGTTCCGGGTTCCCCTGCACAACACAGGCCCAGGGGGTGCGTCATATATATATATATATATATATATTACACTACCGTTCAAAAGTTTGGGGGTCACCCCCACAATTTTGTGTTTTCTATAATAACTCATACGTTTATTTATCAAATGAGTTGCAAAATGAATAGAAAATATTGTCCAGACATTGACAAGGTTAGAAATAATAATTTTTATTTGAAAGAATAATTTTCTCCTTCAAACTTTGCTTTTGTCAAAGAATGCTCCCTTTGCAGCAATTACAGCATTGCAGACCTGGCATTCTAGCTGTTAATTTGCTGAGGTAATCTTGAGAAATTTCCCCCCATGCTTCCTGAAGCCCCTCCCACAAGTTGGATTGGCTTGATGGGCACTTTTTGCGCACCATACGGTCAAGCTGCTCCCACAACACCTCAATGGGGTTGAGATCTGGTGACTGCGCTGGCCACTCCATTACAGATAGAAGACCAGCTGCCTGCTTCTTCCCTAAATAGGTCATGCATAATTTGGAGGTGTGCTGTTATAGGAAGAAATTGGCTCCAATCAAGCGCTGTCCACAGGGTATGTCATGGCGTTGCAAAATGGAGTGATAGCCTTCCTTATTCAAAATCCCATTTACCTTGTACAAATCTCCCACTTTACCAGCACCAAAGCAGCCCCAGACAAACACATTACCTCCACCAGGCTTGACAGATGGCATCAGGCACTCTTCCAGAATCTTTTCAGTTGTTCTGCATCTCACAAATGTTCTTTTGTGTGATCCAAACACCTCAAACTTTGATGCGTCTGTCCATAAAACTTTTTTCCAATCTTCCTCTGTCCAATGTCTGTGTTCTTTTGCCCATATTAATCTTTTCCTTTTATTAGTCAGTCTCAGATATGGCTTTTTCTTTGCCACTTTGCCCTGAAGGCCAGTATCCTCTTACATGCCAAGAGTGTGCAAAGCAGTCATCAAAGCAAAAGGTGGCTACTTTGAAGAACCTAGAATATAAGACATATTTTCAGTTGTTTCACACTTTTTTGTTAAGTATATAATTCCACATGTGTTAATTCATCGTTTTGATGCCTTCAGTGTGAATGTACAATTTTCAAAGTCATGAAAATACAGAAAAATCTTTAAATGAGAAGGTGTGTCCAAACTTTTGGTCTGTACTGTATATGTCCAGGAAGACATGCACATTTTCTCTTAATTTTTTCTTTTTCCTTTAAAAATGTATTCTTTTGAGCTAAAGTAATGGACGGTATAGAGCCTGATGTTTTTTCATATACTGCTGAGGAAGAAGAACGGATCCTAGGTGCGCTGAAGGATGATGGGACTTTTTTAAGTACACCTTCCCTAGTGGATCTTAAACGTAAATATGAAAGTGATTCTAAAAGGATGATTATTCTACAACTGCATTTGGTTACTTTGGGACAGTATTATAAAGCTCGGAAAATACCACGGGGTTTACGTTCAAATATAAGACCCAATCTTTTTGGAAATAATGTGACTTTTTGCTCCCGTTTTTGTCAAATCTCCAATAGATATGCCTTGGATATAATTTTGTTGAATATTGACTTTTTACAACAGGAAATATTGAAAATGACAACTTACATTGTGGATACTGAGGAAAAATTGAAATCATTGCTCAAAATTGAGGAATGGGATTCCTTCAAGGATTTAATAATGACTAAGGTGCAGGGTTTGCGCATGGAATTTGAGGATGTAAAACGTCGTAAATGGAATCGAGATATGGAGGATTATCAAACTGGTCACATTTATAACTGGCAGAAGGGTGGATCTAATTCATCATGGAGTAAAAGAGGTTATTTAAGGACTGATAAAAGGCCTAACAAGCATGATATAAAAGGACATTTACAATTGTGTGATAATTTCTCCTTTAGACCTAGATCAGGAGCAACAGAGAGGATCCAACGGAAAAGAAGAGGGGGCAAACGGCACCGAAGACAACAGAAAAAAACAGGACAAAATCAAACCACGGCAGCAGAGACAAGTGATGACACGGAAAAAAGAAATGAACTCGTGGTAAATATCTCTAAAAAAAATTTGACCATATCACAGATGACTGTCTTGAATAAGGGTTTGTCATTTAGTATGAGCAAACATGTGGACTGGTTTCAGCTGGAGCTAGATCTCCAGAGATTTTTTTAGAAATGTCAAATTGAGAAATTGGTTTTCTGGTAGTGTGATTGTCCCTAAATGTATAACTAGTGAACTTAGTCTACAACAGGTTCAGGTGGCCAAAAGGGGTACCTTTACGCCACCTGTGAATCCTCCGGTAATTAATGCATTTATGGAAGCGGTACAGAGGGATGTGAAAGCATTGAGAGGGAACTCAAATAAAAGACTGAAATCTCCAAATTTGAGTACAGAGGAGATACGGGCTTTGCAGGACCATGTCCATGACAGCGACATCATTATAAAACCTGCCGATAAAGGTGGGGCTGTCGTCGTCATGGACAGGGTCATGTATATTGAAGAAATTAGAAGACAGTTGAGTGACAGTGAAGTTTATGTCAAGTTGGAAAAGGATCCAAAATTTCTATTTTTAAATTATTTGAAAGTTATTTTGGATGGGGATTTGGAAAATAATATAATTGATAAAGATCTTTATGATTATTTATACAGTATGTGGAGAATCCTACCACCCCTGTGATATATGTACTTCCTAAAATACATAAAAATCTTAATCATCCCCCGGGACGACCCATAGTCTCCGGGGTAAATTCATTAACGAGTAAAATTGCAATTTATCTTGATAGAATATTAAATCCATTGGCGAAAAATACTAAATCCTTTGTGAGAGATACCATGGATTTTTTATTAAAAATACAGGAAGTTGAATTAAAAAGTGAGGTCATTTTGGCCTCATTTGATGTGGTATCTCTATACACCTCCATTGATAATGGTAGGGGGGTGGAGGCGATTGAACGGAGACTGTCTTATACGGATCTTAGTGAAAATAATAGGAAATTTATTATTGAATTATTAGAGTCCATATTATATCATAATTATTTCCTATTTGGTGATGAATATTTCCTCCAGAAATGTGGAACCGCGATGGGGGCCAATATGGCCCCTGCTTCTGCAAATATTGTTATGGCTACATTGGAGGAGAACTTTGTCTATGTGTCCCACCACTTTAGACATGTCATGGCGTGGTGGCGATACATAGATGACGTCTTCCTCCTCTGGACAGGTACACAAGGGGAACTGGAGGATTTTTATGGATATTTGAATCAGGTCGATAGGACTGTCAAATTTACATTGGTGAGTTCATGTAAATCTATTCAGTTTTTGGATGTTTTTATCACACAGGAAAATGGAAAATTATTGACCTCCCTCTTCATTAAACCGACGGATCGAAATGATTTCCTGAGGTATAACAGTCACCACCCAAAACGCATGATAGAATCATTACCTTTTAGCCAATATTTAAGAATTAAAAGAATAAAGAGTAGTGAGGAGGGCCTGTATAAGAGTGCACAGAAACTTACGAAAAAACTTAGGTCAAGAGGTTACCCTCAGAGACTGTTAAATAAACAGGAAAAAAAAGTCAGTGGATTAAATAGGGATATTATTCTGAATAAAATGACCAAAAATAATAAGGATGATAGAATACCTATGGTATCGACATATGGTGAAGAGAGTGAACAGGTGGCAAATATAGACAGGAGTCATTGGAAAATGTTAAATAGATGTTTCCCGGATGTGCCAGAATTTAAAAATCCCCCTCTTTTTTCTTATAGAAGAAATAAAAATATTAAAGATGTACTAGTACATTCAGATATTGGCCCCTCTAAAACTGTGACTCAGACATTCATTAAGGGTAGAGGTAGAAAGGGCTGTTATCCATGTCTTTCATGTGTCAACTGCCCGTTTATGTTAAAAGGTGATCGGTTTCTTCATCCAAAAACTCAAAAAGTATACAACATAAAAAATTTTTTTACATGTGATTCTGACTATATAATATATCTGTTAGAGTGCCCCTGCTCACTTTGGTATATAGGAGAAACTACGTGCAATTTTAAAACTCGCATAAATAGTCATAGACATTCCATTAGAAAAAAGAGGATGGACTTACCTGTATCAAAGCATTTTGTGGAGGCGGGACATACTGTGATACAATTAAGATTTAGAATTATAGATGCGGTCCCTTTACAAAGACGGGGTGGAGATAGAATACGATTATTAAAAAGAAAGGAACTTGAGTGGATCCATAACTTGAATACGTTGAAGCCAAATGGACTGAATGCTGAATTTAATACAGCAGGTATCACCTGAGGAGTATGTTCAGACATCAGCAGTGTATGAAATTTGGGGTATTTTAAATATAATTGGATTTTTATATTTTAATATATTTATATATGGATATTTTTGGTTTCTTGCAGATCAATCACTCTCACTATGATATTTTGTGGAGTCGACGCGACCTGCTGCAACATGCGTATAAAGAAAGGGAGACTTCCTCTGGGAATGGATTTTTTCTTAAAAAAATGTTTTTTTTATATATATAGTAGTTGAAAATATTCAAGTTTCCACCTAATGAAGTTATAAAAATATATTTCTACATTATGAAATGGTATTCCTATTTATGGAGAGAATTGAACTATAATGTATTCCCAATTATCGCCTGAGATTGGAAAAGGGGTGGGGACCTGAGGAAGGTTCCTCCTCTGACCTCTTAATTTCACTCCATGGATGAACCTAGGGATAGGGAATTCCATGGAAGGGTGTTTGGGTTATGTATTAATATATTATCTCTCCGTTCATTTATGGACATAGGAATTACCGTATGGATACTGTTATTATAATATAAATAAATTGAGAAATTATGAATAGGATGGTGTCCCTGATAATGAAAAGTGGGCGCGTTCTTGCAGTTAATAGAGGATAGGATTAATTATTTGAGTGCACATTTTGTTCATATTTGAAAATAATCTTCTGGTGGAGTTTGCCAATTAAAAAGATAGCGACCGTAGTGTTAGAAGTGTAAAGCGCTTGCCCGGTGATGTCACGATATGGGCAGACTAGGTTTGCCCCGGTCATGTGACAAAACAATGTGGGTCCCATGGGAGACATGCGCAGATTGGATTCTTGAGTTAATCTACCCAAGGGTGCTCGACCGGTCCGAGATGTGGGACGAGTGAAGCTCTCTGTTGGTGATATATACAGCACTGAGGTAAGAATAACTGTTATATTCTACCTAATTATATCACTGCATAGAAGAGACTCCCTCACCCCCGAGCGGTCGGCTCCCCAGGTAATTCAACAGATTGTTGTCTGGCTCAGGTCCCTTTGAACCAGTAGAATCCCTCAGATAAATTGACAGTCCTGCCTTCTATCCTTTGGAGAATTTAAGAATGAAAGTATGGATCCGATGATTGTGTTGTGGATGTGTCCCGGGATTGATGTTTTTGGTCTGTTTTTCTGGTTGGCGTATAAGTCCTAGAGAGGCTAGTAGTGGAATGGTTCAGAAACCTTTGTGGCCCATTGTCTAAGTGACCATTGTCTAAGTGACTGAGGAGTCTCTTCTAGGTGAGGAGAACCGAAAAAATGGGGAACCAAAATGCCAAGGAAGGCATTATAGCCAAAGACTTAGTGGTACGCAGAGAAGGGAAACAGGCACTGATTGGAATTGACAAAATATTGTGTAAAGCGGGAATGAATGAGAATGGAGAGATGAATGGAGAGAAATGGAAATCCTTCTTTAACTCCTATCATGGATGGCTGAAAGATAAGGGTCTGTTAGGGACAGTAGATGTATGGATGAATGCATGCGCTTATTTTGAAGGAAAGATTGAAGAATTAGGAGACGGACGTTACAGACTGACAAAAACTGGAATGACAGATTTTCCTCCCTGTCCGCTCCCGACGTCACCCCCACCCCAGTACCAGAATTCCCAGGAACCTAAATGTTGGGTTTGCCCCAGATGTGGACAGCAGAATCCCTTGACAGTAGACATCTGTGTGGCATGTGGAGGACCGAGACCCCACCCAGCTAGTCTATTCCCAATGAGGACGGTAGTTGTGCCAGGAGCACCAGCAGCAGCAGCAGCAGCAGCAGGGGGGGATGCAGTGGTTCCAGGTCAGGAAGCTCGTACAATGTTAATGTATAGACCATGGAGCCCTTCAGAGCAGTTGGCACTGATCTCCCAGCTGCCAGATCCGTCCCAGTCCCCTATGGGTTTTGCTAGAATGATCACCACCATACAGGATACGTATCATGCCACTAGAACAGATCTGCAGGGGGTAATTAAGGGAAAATTGGCAGATGAAGCCCGCTATGATAGGTTGATAGATGAGACAAAAAAAACAGTATGCCAATAGGACCGGACCCGTAGATGCAGAATCTAATGATGCAGCAGCTGGAGTCCTATTCGCAGCAGCGTTGGTAAAAGCATGTCAAGACAGGCAAGCAGAAAAGCAAGTTACACTAGAAGATAGAGTGCAGGGAAAGGAGGAAGATCCTAAGGATTATATCTATGCACTAAAGAAAACCTGGTCAGAAATGGGGTTCAACCCCGGGAATAAGACTAGTGAGAGGGTATTAGCAAGTGCTTTCATGAATGGACTAAAGAAAGAGATTGCAGAGAAGGTAAAAGCAAGTAGACCGGACTGGAGATCAGTGAAGGCAGAAGATTTAGCTAGAATAGCTCAGGGGGCACAGCATGACATAGCGCAGGCAAAAAGAGCTGCCAGAATACATATAGTAGAGACGACCCCCAGAAAAAACAGAGGCAGAGGACGGACTGAAGGAGGAGGACAGAAACTGTGTTACGGATGTAAAAAGCCAGGACATTTTAGAAAGAACTGTAGGACCAACCCGTATCCAAATGCTCAGAGTACGGGTCCTCAAGCCGACCAAACAACGCCCCCATAGGATGAGGGTAGCTTGCACATGAACCCCCTCATCTCCTTACCCCCAACTCCCAGTTGTATAGTGCAGGTGAACCTACCAGGGGGACATGAAATCGATTTCCAAGTAGATACGGGGGCCGACAATTCAGTAATTACGCAAGGTGATTGGCCATATGTAGCGGCCCAAGGACTTGGTCACTACAGAGGTATTGCACCTCATCCAGAGGTGTGATATCCCACTCCCGGGTAAGGATGGAGTATGGATCAAGGCTCAGTAGGCTGCATACAGCACACACACCCCATTTCCGAGGGACAGCTCAACGGTGCTCCCACTAGACAGAAGTGCAGGCACGACAGCATCTGTCCCTGGCTGGAGTGGGGAGGGGGGTGGAATACCCAGTGCTATAGGGGCAGATAGGGGTTGGGTCCGGAGCATAGGAAGGAGCCCATTGGTTGCTAGTCACCTAGGCTCATGGTCAGAGGGAGGTATATAAGGTGGGCACCATCTTAGAACAGTGTTCAGTCTGAGAGAGGAAGTGACAGAGCAGGGCCTCTGTGGAGCTCTGCTCCGGAGGCGGGCCTAGCCTGTGAGGCCCAGCCAGCACTGAAAGAGAAAGAAGAAGAAGTTCAGTCTGTGAGGAGAAGTGGAGAAGGCAGGGAGCAGGGCTGCTGCATGGGCTCTGCTCCCTGGGCAAGCCTAGCACAGAGGCCGGGGCCAGAGAGAGAGAGAGGAGAAGGAACAGTGGAAAGGAAAAGGAAACAAGACCAGAACAGAAGTAACAAGTGAAACAGAAAGGCTCAGGAACGAGAAGGAAGAGAGAACCCTAAGGACCCAGGATATTGCGGGTGACGGGTTGGCAGAACAGGGTACCGGATCCCAAATTGGTGGAAGCGAATCATCTTCAGCCAAGAACCGGAGGTCGTGACCAGCCCTTGGTGCGACCCCTCGTTACACCTTGCTAGGAAGGCATACCATATAGGGTCAGGGACATGGGCACGTAGCCCTCCCAAGAGAAGGCCCGCGGGAGCTGGACATAAGCTTGGTCACTGGTGGGGCACGAGCCAGAGAAAGGACGGAAGGGAGCTTTGAGACATACTCCAGAAAGACCTGGGAGTTGACCGAGTCCCTTGCCTGGTGGACGCAGCACGGCTTGGGTGGTCACTGCTTCGCGAGAGTGACCTGGAGAATACAAACTGTGAGTAAAGGACATTGGATTGCAACACGTTGTCTGTGACTTCTTGCTCCTCCGGCACTATTGGTACTGGGACTATCTCCACCATCACTCCCATCATCCACGCTAACTGCCCTGAGGCTGTACTCCTCCTGTGGGGAGTCATCCCATTCTTAGCTGCACACATAACACCGGCCTCAGCGGTCTGCCTTGCAGCGGCGGTCTCCATTGACTGCAATCCACGGGTGGCGTAGTCGGACACTTGTTATTACACTAAGACTGCCACTGAATTGACCACCCTGGGCACGGACCGGGTCACCGCCACGGAGACTACAACCCCCAGCGATCCGGCTCCGGGTATTCCCTGCACAACACAGGCCCAGGGGGCGCGTCAACTTTGGCGTAGTCGGCAGGATTCAAACCAACCCGCCACCAACGGGTATTGCATGCCTGAAAAAGGCTTTTGCACTTACCGGAGAGAAGCTTCCCGCCATCAGACGCCATTTTCGGGACGCCGCTCGGGAAGAAGAGGGGCGTGGACGCCGAAAGCGCGTGAGATCCGAAGCTCCGCCCCACGCACTGACGCTGCGTAAGGTCCTGGAAGGGAGAGGGAGCGACGCTGACGTCACAGGAGCGCGACGCAAGGTCCTCAACCCCGACGATCGACTGCGGAGCCGCGGCCTACGGAGGAAGATCATCGCAAGGTAGGCCACGGTCCGCCGGGGGGGGGGGGAGACATCGGGAACGGAGAGCAAAATGGCGGACCGGCAGCAGACTAGGCTGCCCAGCATCGGCAGTGCCCCAGTCGTCACAGGCCCCGACCAGCACCAGGAGAAGACGGGTGACGCAGGAGCGGTCGCGGGAGCAGGTAAGAGGAGTCTCCCTGTCCCGGACGCTGCCAGCGTCAGCCTGCTCCCGGGCCCCCTGGTGGAGCCGCCGATCCCGGACGCTGCAGACACCGACCTGCTCCAGACCCCGCAACAAGCCCTGCAGCCGAGCCCTCCAGCCCTGGGCACCGCCACCACCAGCCCGCGCCCAGGCCCAAAGTCGCACCCTCTGACCCCGGGCGTCATCAACAGCGGCCTTCTCCAGACCCCGCCGCAAGGCCTACTGCACAAGGGTGCCAAGGGACAGTACGCCCTCCACGTTCACCGGCTCACGGAGGAGAAGCTGCAGTACCACCAGTACGAGGAAAGCCAAGAGGACCCGGACGGGTCTGAAGACTGCCCTCAGGAGGGAGCTCAAGGAGGACATAACTATTAAAAGAAAGTAGCGTGAGTAAGGAACTGTACAAAGTTACCCGTCAGGGTACAAGGACTGTTTTTCTTTTGAACTGTTAATAAGTGTGGTCCCCGTTGGGACAGCTAAAAGACTGTTACCCGTTTCCAAGATACCCCCTTTCTTACCTGGCTGAGGACTGAGAGCAGCCATCCCCTTTCCAACCGGCCGAGGACTGGGAACGGCCAACCCCTGGTAAATAGTTGCGCTTCTTAAAGCGCCCCCTACTGGTTTTTTAAAAGAACTGCAACGTCTACCTCAGGACGAATTAAATGGACTGTTGCACCTTTGAGAGAGAAAGTGAACACCTGGTCGCAGGTTGTCCAGCGGCCAGAAGTCAAGAATGCGTTTTTGAAGAATGTTTTACTTGCAAAAGTTTTATAGTGTGTTTTATGGTAAAAGAGTTCCGGAAGTAATAACCAAAAGTGTTTCATCAGAGTGTTTCCCATGAAGGGAATTGTACAAGTGTGTCTGTTTCCTGATGTAAGCAGTTAATGAAAAAGTTTTTGCATACCCTGTGAATTGTTTTTGCTCTGTTCCAGCCCGAGGACGTGCTGTGCTTTACCAGGGGGGAATGTAGCGCCCCGAGGACTTGGTCACTACAGAGGTATTGCACCTCATCCAGAGGTGTGATATCCCACTCCCGGGTAAGGATGGAGTATGGATCAAGGCTCAGTAGGCTGCATACAGCACACACACCCCATTTCCGAGGGACAGCTCAACGGTGCTCCCACTAGACAGAAGTGCAGGCACGACAGCATCTGTCCCTGGCTGGAGTGGGGAGGGGGGTGGAATACCCAGTGCTATAGGGGCAGATAGGGGTTGGGTCCGGAGCATAGGAAGGAGCCCATTGGTTGCTAGTCACCTAGGCTCATGGTCAGAGGGAGGTATATAAGGTGGGCACCATCTTAGAACAGTGTTCAGTCTGAGAGAGGAAGTGACAGAGCAGGGCCTCTGTGGAGCTCTGCTCCGGAGGCGGGCCTAGCCTGTGAGGCCCAGCCAGCACTGAAAGAGAAAGAAGAAGAAGTTCAGTCTGTGAGGAGAAGTGGAGAAGGCAGGGAGCAGGGCTGCTGCATGGGCTCTGCTCCCTGGGCAGGCCTAGCACAGAGGCCGGGGCCAGAGAGAGAGAGAGGAGAAGGAACAGTGGAAAAGAAAAGGGAACAAGACCAGAACAGAAGTAACAAGTGAAACAGAAAGGCTCAGGAACGAGAAGGAAGAGAGAACCCTAAGGACCCAGGATATTGCGGGTGACGGGTTGGCAGAACAGGGTACCGGATCCCAAATTGGTGGAAGCGAATCATCTTCAGCCAAGAACCGGAGGTCGTGACCAGCCCTTGGTGCGACCCCTCGTTACACTTGCTAGGAAGGCATACCATATAGGGTCAGGGACATGGGCACGTAGCCCTCCCAAGAGAAGGCCCGCGGGAGCTGGACATAAGCTTGGTCACTGGTGGGGCACGAGCCAGAGAAAGGACGGAAGGGAGCTTTGAGACATACTCCAGAAAGACCTGGGAGTTGACCGAGTCCCTTGCCTGGTGGACGCAGCACGGCTTGGGTGGTCACTGCTTCGCGAGAGTGACCTGGAGAATACAAACTGTGAGTAAAGGACATTGGATTGCAACACGTTGTCTGTGACTTCTTGCTCCTCTGGCACTATTGGTACTGGGACTATCTCCACCATCACTCCCATCATCCACGCTAACTGCCCTGAGGCTGTACTCCTCCCGTGGGGAGTCATCCCATTCTTAGCTGCACACATAACACCGGCCTCAGCGGTCTGCCTTGCAGCGGTGGTCTCCATTGACCGCAATCCACGGGTGGCGTAGTCGGACACTTGTTATTACACTAAGACTGCCACTGAATTGACCACCCTGGGCACGGACCGGGTCACCTCCACGGAGACTACAACCCCCAGCGATCCGGCTCCGGGTATTCCCTGCACAACACAGGCCCAGGGGGCGCGTCACATACATTGACACTGATTTTTCACATCATGTCATTGCCACCCCCTTCAATTCCCCGTCTGTCCTGCTTCCTGTCACTAAAAGAATTCCCCTGCAAATTCAAGGAGCCACTGTACATAGCAAGCTCATGGTATCGCCCCGAGGCCAATGTAACCTTTTGGGAAATGATGTGTTGTCCCAATTACAAGCACATATTGAGTATCATCCCGATGGCACTGTCACCATGACCCCAGGTTTAAAACCAAGTACCCTTTGCAAAATTATGTCACTAGATATTGCCAGCATAGAAGAGACAAATGAGTTTCCCCCGATATTGGAGCAGGCTGTACCACATGATTTTTGGGCCTCAGACAAAACAGATGTTGGTAGGTTAAGAGTTCAACCAGTAATGGTGAAATTAAAACCAGGAGCCATCTTGCCTCAACAGAGGCAGTATCCCCTTAGCTCGGCTCAGGAGAATGCCATAGCCCAGCAGGTCCAAAAATTACTACAGAGAGGAGTCCTAGTCAAAACCCAGTCCCCTTGCAACACTCCCCTGTTCCCAGTAAAGAAAAAGAGTGTGCCAGGACAACCAGCCGCATATAGAATGGTCCATGACCTCCGGTTGGTTAACAAAGCCACAGAACTTCTAACACCAGTTGTGCCCAACCCGCATACTCTTCTGTCACAGATACCTTCTAACTCTCTTTGTTTTTCAGTGGTCGATTTGGCAAATGCATTTTTCAGTGTACCATTACATCCTGACTGCCAGTACCTGTTTGCTTTCACATTCCAGGGCAGTCAATATACATGGACAGTGTTGCCACAGGGTGCCCAGAATTCACCCACAATGTACACTGCAAGTCTGCAGGAAATACTGGAGGGATGGTCTGAACCACATATCGTTGTTTTGCAATATGTCGATGACCTGCTCATTTGTGCCCCCTCCAGGAAACAATGTCATAGTGCAACTATATCGCTTATGTTGTTTCTCTATCACGCTGGCTGCAAGGCATCGAAAGATAAGCTTCAGTTTTGTAAATCTTCAGTCACCTTTTTGGGACATTGCATTACACCAGGAGCTCGTCATTTAACAAATGCACGTAAGCAGTACAGGCATTCACCGTCCCCATTAATGTTGCAGCCCTCAGAACTTTTCTTGGACTTGTTTCCTATTGCAGACAGTGGATTCATGCCGCCTCTGTTTTAATGCAGCCCCTCTATGACTGTCTTACCCCAACACCTTTTGTACTAACATCAGAGGCAATAGACTGTTTTTATTCTCTCAAGAACCGTATTTTGGCCGCTTCAGCTTTGGGTACACCTAATTATGAGCTCCCATTTACTCTGTACCTTCATGAACAAGCTGGACATGCAGCAGGAGTTTTAACTCAAACACACGGTGATAATCAGAGACCTGTTGCCTATTTTAGTGTCAGATTGGATGCGGTAGCCAGAGGTGCACCATCCTGCGTACGTGCTCTGCATGCTGTTGGACTATTACTCCATAAATCCGCAGACATTGTTCTTGACCACCCGCTCACCGTTCTAACACCTCATGATGTCTACACTATATTGAATCAAGTGCAACCCGCTCACCTCTCAGCAGCACGTCATCTCAGGTTACAATGTGCACTGTTAATGCCTCCCAATGTTTCTTTACAGAGGTGTACTACCCTGAATCCAGCAACTTTGTTACCTCTCTCGGATCTAAAGGAGGAGTCAGGTACTGTGCTTTTTAAGGAAGATCCAAGAGAGGAAGTTCCTCATGACTGTGTACAAATGATGGCACAAGAAACGGCAGGTTTACCTACTGTATTTGAACATGAATTACAAAATGCAGATTTTGAATTTTTTGTAGATGGATCCCGTCATCAGGACGATTCAGGTACCTTCCATACTGGATATGCAGTTGTCTCCCTCAATGCAGTAATCAAGGCAGAACCAATGATCCCACACCAGTCGGCTCAAGAAGCTGAACTTAGGGCCCTAACCGAGGCCTGTAAACTAGCGGAAGGTAGTATTGTTAACATTTACACAGATTCTAGGTACGCATTCGGTATATCGCATGATTTTGGTCCAATATGGAAGTCAAGAGGTTTCCTGACGGCAGCAGGACACCCCATTAAGAATGCTGATGCGGTCCAGCAGTTAATTAATTGATGCGCTACAACTACCTAAACAAGTAGCTGTCATAAAGGTAAGAGCACATACCAGACGCACCGACCAGGTAAGCAGAGGAAACGCGATGGCAGATGCAGCAGCAAAAACAGCAGCCTGTAAGCCGCAACAAGGGTCAACAGTACGTCAGTTAAGTGCCCCTAAAAACCCCTTTGTGTCGGAGGACATCTTATCCCAAATGCAGGCGCAGGCTCAAAAGGAGGAAGTTGATAAGTGGTTAAAGGAAGGTGCATGCCTGAATGAAGCAAATGGGGTATGGGGGAAAGGGACACGACGATGCCTTCCAAGGGCACTGTACCCAGCAGCTGCCCAGGTACTACATGGGCCGACACACCAATCTAAAACGGGTGTGATGAGTGTGATGCAGAAACATTGGGTGGCACCAGGATTCTCCACCTGTATTGAAAACCTGGTACAAGGGTGCATGATATGTGCTACACATAATCAGGGTAGAGTAGTTAAAACACCACCCAAACACACCCCCCGGCCCCTCTATCCATTCCAGAGACTGCAAATTGATTATATTCAGCTGCCAAAGTCAGGATCATGGGAATATGTGTTGGTCTGTATTGATTTGTTCTCAGGATGGCCAGAGGCTTTCCCGATTGCCAAAGCCACGGCTACGGCAACCGCAAAGAAACTGCTTGCGGAGGTGGTCTGCAGGTATGGGGTACCAGAGGTAATTGAGAGTGACAGAGGTACACACTTCACAGGTGAAATAATGAATGAAGTCATGTCAGCTCTAGGAATTCAACAAGCATTCCATACCCCATATCACCCACAAAGTAGTGGTACAGTGGAAAGACTGAATGGGACATTGAAATTAAAAATTCAGAAAGCCATGGCTGAGACAGGAAAACCATGGCCGGACTGTTTACCACTTGCTCTGTTTTCAGTAAGATACACGCCTAATAGAAAGACTGGACTCTCTCCATATGAGATATTGTTTGGCAACGTACCCGGCCTAGGGTGTTTCTATCCGCAAGCATTAGAAATGAACAACCATGTGCTAAGTTCCTATGTGAGGGCTTTACACAAAAAGATTAAGCAAGTACATGATAATGTCTTCAGTTCTCTTCCAGATCCAGATCAAGACTCTAGCAGCCATACGCTGCAACCTGAGAGACTGGGTGGTTATAAAAAGACACGTGAGGAAAAGCCTAGATCCACGGTTTGACGGACCCTTTCAAGTTCTGCTGACCACAAGTACAGCCGTTAAGCTAGAGGGAAAAGAGACCTGGATCCACGCGTCCCATTGCAAAAAGATACTAGGAGAACCAGCGGACAAAGAATGATGACATTGTTTATACTTACCTGCATACTTGCGACCACAGGTGCATGGACTAGGTTAGGCACCATGGATGGAGACGACAATAGATTCATTAGACACCATCTTGCTCTAATCGATGGACTAAAGGAGCAAAACCAGACCATTGCTAATTGTTGGATATGTACACATGCCCCTGTGACGTCCACTAGCATACCCTTTCTCGCTGTCCCGGTCTCATGGGAAGAGATAAACTTTTGAGTGAACTGTTCAGATACTTTGGCCAATAATTCCACACAGAGATTTTCATTTCTAAATCCCGCAAATTGGTTTAAAGGTATTGGTGGGTGGTTGGCTGGTATAGTACAAGCTATTTTACAGGTTTTGCTAATGTGTCTTGCGGTTTATTTGGTTTTTAAGTTTTTTTTAATGTGTATTCAGCGTTGTACTAAAAGAAAACATAGAAATTCGTATTGATAAATGAAGGAACAAAAGGATGGAATGTTATAGCAGAAGATGGAGTCCCTCAAGTTTAAAGGCCCCATCTATGCTATATAAGTCTGACAGTTATTTTAGGTGAAAACAACAGCTATGAATGTTCCTTCTTGTATCAATAGCGTGTCCTTTTGAGAAGATAAAGTGATTTTCCCTGGCCAGATGTTTCTTCTAGTGTAGCAATAATGTGTTCTTGCAGAAAGATGAAATGACCTTGCTAACTAGATAAGTCTAATTAAATATTTTAAAGCATACAGAAACTAGCTTTTTTCGCTTGTTCAGCTAAACTGTATAATCGAACCATATATGGCAAATCCGTTTCCTGCCTTTAGGGTGTATATTAGCCCTGTGTTTTGTAATAAAGTTTTTAGAGTATGTTTAGACACAAACATCCTGTCCTGTGTCTTCATTCTCTCCGAGCTCGTAATCCAAAGGATAGAAGACCCAAAATTCAGTGACGACACCTCCATACATTAAAAAAAAAAAATCAAATACTCACCCTCACCTCACTCCTCCTCACCTGCTGCCGCTGCTCAGGTCCGGACTCCATTGCTGGCATCTTCCCGCTCTGCGCTGCCTGTGATGGCTCCTGGGAGGGTGCGGTGGAAAGACGTCACCGCGCCCTCTAACCTGAGACATCACAGGGAGCGCAAAGCGGGAAGACAGCGGAGCTGCGGAGGCATGGGGAGAGGTAAGTATCCGGCTGCCGGGGCCCTGAGCAAGTGGGGGAGAAGGGCGGGCGCTGGCACCGCTCTCCTTCGCCCATAGCCCGGCGTGGTGCCCGACCGCAAGTGGGCCCTCTCGCCTGCTCAGGGCCCTGGCACTTGCCCGGGTGCTGACGCCGGCCCTGCCTATTGTTCTGTACAGACTCCTGTACTTCTAGTACCTGAGCACCTGACATGTCTGACATTTTTACCTCAGATCAAGCTGCGTTTTACAGTATCAGCAAAAGATATGAGATTTTAGAAATTTCACTCATATGCTTGATTTTTTTTCCTGACTGAATTTGACAAATGCAGCGTTTTTAAAATCCACAGCGTGTCAATTCTCTCAGTGTTTTTGTAGCTTTTTTTTTACAAAGAAATGAAAGGGGGAAAAAATGCTGTAAAAAATGCAAGTTTTTTACAGCGTTTTGACAGCGGTTGTGGTGAATGAAACTAACTTTATTAAAAATGTACTGTAGACAAAGCTCATATGTAATCCACACCCAAAAAAAGGCTACAAAAAAGTGACAAAAATGCAGGGAACATGAGGAAAACCAGGGGTTTTGAACACAGTGTTTTTACTGCCAAGACAAGTTTTTATTGTTGCAGTAAAAAACACAGAAAAACGCTATGTATGAGGGTCACTAACATGGGCCCTTCAAAGTTAAGCTTAAATAATATTCTAGATATGACTCTATTATACCAACTGAGCTAAACTGCAAGGGTCCCCGCAGGGCCTGACTGTCCATCTGGAAGTTCCAACAAATACCAGATGGGCCGGTGTGGACACTTGTTGACAGTATCCACTTTCTGAGGATGTGGATATCATTAACCATTAACAACTGAGGTGGAGCAGAGAGCCATGGACTCCCTGCTCTGCCACTTGCTCAGAAAAGCCGTAGACTGCTTATGTCTTATGAACTCAAAGAGGTCAGCACCACATGAGGGACATCAGGCGATGCAATGACCTCACTTCAACATCTGCTGCACCTAGACTGTAGTGAGGAGGAGAATATCACCCCTCAGCGTGGGAGAGAGGGGGTGATAAGTATTAGCATATGTTTCTGGTTTCCTAGGACACAATTATTACATAAGAAGGCCCGGGGGGCATTATAAGGATACACAGGGCACCACTGTCATGAGACATTATTATTATTATTAGTCAGTATAGGGGGCATTATTATTATAACGTAGCCCAGTGAATATAAGTATTATTATAAGGAAAAAGAGGACACCATTATTGATAGCAATAAATTTAGATTTTCTTCAAGTATTTGCAATTTGAGGAGATCTGAGTTGCTGCAAATCTATTTTTTTTAATTTGTCAAACTAGGTGAAAACATTGTCTGCTCTCTGTTACTGATAGAGGAGACTAGATTACTCCACGTGCTCTCCTCACACACTGAGCAGCACTTATGTCCATAAAATGGCCGCTGGGGGAGGAGCATGTGACCAGATCAGCCTATCGTATCAGCCTCCTCCAACAGACAAGCAGCTCTCCTATGTGAGGAGTTTTAGTATTGGAGGCTGAGGACAGGTCTGGTCACTGCTCCTCCACCAGCGGCCATTGTATGGACAGAATGCTGCTCAGTGTGTGAGGAAAGCTGCACTAATAAGTGTAAATGGCCGCCCCCTTTAATATACGTGCTTAAATATTTAAGGGGTGCAGTGAAAAATTTATATGCGAGCAAGTAAGGTTCAAATTTCGGTGTTAATTTCACTTAATATCATTGTGGCAGTGTAAAAAAAATGTTAATGCTCATTGATTAGTTGACGCCGACCCATGCACCAAAGAAGATGCCACATCTGTCGCTCACTAGATTGTTTTATGTTTAGGCTGCCCTCTACTGACAACTAGAGGAATCATTTGCAGGTCAAGTATGTAAATCTGCATGGTATAGCATTAGTACATGAAATTGGCCCACTAAGGGTCTTCTCTATGCAATTATAGCCTATTGTGAACTCCCATGCCCAATATATTTGAGTGTCGCTTGTACTATTTATTTGAGAAGCCTTATGAGTATAGTATGCCCTTATCAGAATGACAATGTTTGCAATAGGCATATAGATTGTATGATATGTCATGGAACGCACTCAGCTGTAAAGTTCCAGGATTGACTGTGCATTGAAATCTAGGTGACAGCGGCGAGGCGGCTTCACTGTGTCCATGATCACATGATCCCGGTGCTGGTCACATGCTCTGACTGGGAGAATGGCGGCCAGGTGGTTCCGGCGTGTGGAACGCATACTGACTCTCCGGTCACGTGCTTCCTGTCACGTGTTTCCGGTGACCACGGATATCCGGTTGTGCTTGGAGCGCATGGGGCGTGCAAAAGAGACGGTTGCATCTAGTTTGGAATTGATTATTTGTGGTCCTCAAACAATCAACTCCATTCTAGCTGATTCACCATTGAGCCGTCTAGTTTGGAGTTGATTTTTTGAGGGCTCATTTTATCAGCTCCACTCTAGACGGCTCACTACTGAAGTGACTGGATCGGGGGGATATTTTGTGGATCTCATTCCAGCATCTCCACTCTAGCTGATTCACTGGTGAGGTGACTGGATCGGAGTGGATATTTTGAGGATCTCATTCCAGCATCTCCACTCTAGCTGATTCACTGGTGAAGTGACTGGATCGGGGGGATATTTTGTGGATCTCATTCCAGCATCTCCACTCTAGCTGATTCACTGGTGAGGTGACTGGATCGGGGGGATATTTTGTGGTCCTCATTCCAACATCTCCACTCTAGCTGATTCACTGGTGAGGTGACTGGATCGGAGTTGATCTTTTGATGATCTCTCTGCAGCTTCTCCATTCTAGACAGTTCAGTTTCTACACTGAAGTTCCTCAAAAAATCACCTCCAATGTCCAGAATGGAGCAGATTCCCGGATCCTCATAGCCTGCAATGTAGTGGAATTGGAATGTACACACATTGTAGATATATATCAGCCTTATAATTCTAATGATTTCATGTTTTTATTTTTTAAGTACTTGCTCAAACTGTTATATTTATTACGTATTTCCAAAGGGCAAAATTTTATTTTTTTCATGATTAATCAAACTTGCATTTTATTATCGCTTTTTGTAATATAAATAATCACACACAGCGCTGATCGTTCAGTTTTACGTGGGGAAAAACGTAACAAAGCGCAGCGACAGAGTCCTCATAATTTACAACATTGTATTGGAGTGGATTTTTTGAGGACCTCATTTTAGTAACTCCATTCTAGCTGATTCACCAGTGAGCCGTCTAGATAGGAGTAGATTTTTTGAGGACCTCATTTTAGTAACTCCATTCTAGCTGATTCACTAGTGAGCCGTCTAGATCGGAGTGGATTTTTTGAGGACCTCATTTTAGGAACTCCATTCTAGCTGATTCACTACTGAGCCGTCTAGATCGGAGTAGATTTTTTGAGGACCTTCCTATAGCCTTCACTCTGTACAGTTTGGTGCTGAGGTGACTGGAATCGAGTTTTCTCAAAGAGTGAGCGGAGCCTCGTGGGGAGTAACGTAACAAAGCGCAGCAACACAGTCCTCATAATTTACAACATTGTATTGGTGTGGATTTTTTGAGGACCTCATTTGAGCAACTCCATTCTAGCTGATTCACTAGTGAGCCGTCTAGATCGGAGTGGGTATGTTGAGGATCTCCCTGTAGCCTCCAAACTGTACAGGTGCTGAGGTGACTGGAATTGAGTTTTCTCAAAGAGTGAGCGGAGCCTCGTGGGGAGTAACGTAACAAAGCGCAGCAACACAGTCCTCATAATTTACAACATTGCATTGGTGTGGATTTTTTGAGGACCTCATTTGAGCAACTCCATTCTAGCTGATTCACTAGTGAGCCGTCTAGATCGGAGTGGGTATGTTGAGGATCTCCCTGTAGCCTCCAAACTGTACAGGTGCTGAGGTGACTGGAATCGAATTTTCTCAAAGAGTGAGCGGAGCCTCGTGGGGAGTAACGTAACAAAGCGCAGCAACACAGTCCTCATAATTTACAACATTGTATTGGTGTGGATTTTTTGAGGACCTCATTTGAGCAACTCCATTCTAGCTGATTCACTAGTGAGCCGTCTAGATCGGAGTGGGTATGTTGAGGATCTCCCCGTAGCCTCCAAACTGTACAGGTGCTGAGGTGACTGGAATTGAGTTTTTCAAAGAGAAGGTGTAGCCTCGCGGGGAAAAACATAGCAGAGTGCAGCCGACAGTCCTCATAATTTACAACATTGTATTGGAGTGGATTTTTTGAGGACCTCATTTGAGCAACTCCATTCTAGCTGATTCACTAGTGAGCCGTCTAGATCGGAGTGGGTATGTTGAGGATCTCCCTGTAGCCTCCAAACTGTACAGGTGCTGAAGTGACTGTGACTCGCCCCCTGGGCCGTGGGGCACTCGGATCCGGGCAATAGGGAACGATGGGGGTAGTAGTGGCAACCCGGTTCCGTGGCTCAGGGTGGTCAGGCCAGTGGTAGTCCGTTATGTGCTATTGATTATGTCCGACTACGCCACCCGTGGATTTGCGGTCATTAGGAACCGCCGCTGCAGGGCAGACCGCTGGGGCTGATGATATATGCAGCTGGGATGGTGTGACTCCCCACGGGAAGAGTGCGGCCCCAGGGCAGTGTGGTGGATGGTGGGAGTGATGGTAGTGAGAGTCCCGGTGCCGATAGTGCTGGAGGAGCAAGGAGCACACAGACAACAAGTTGCAGTCCAGGGTCTTTACTAAAACAGGTAAACTGACCCATAAACAGTTCCGGCTAGGAGGGGACCTGGATGTCTGAGAGCAACGGGGAAATTGGCCCTGGTCAGGGTGAGGGTGTAGGCCTACCGTGCTTTCTGCGCTCCTTCTGGCTATCTCCTCGTTATAGGGTAACAGCCCACGTTTCCGAGCTTTCCGTGTATTCTCGCCTGTATGGCCTGCGACGTGGGTTCCTTTCTGCTCCCAGCCTTGTACGGCTTTACTGGTCCCTTCGGTTGTGGCAGGGCCTCCAGGCTTCTTAGGCCAAGGAATATACAGTCCCTTGCGAACTGGTTATCTGCTGGAGAATGTGGAATCCTCCCAGCCTCAGACACCAAAGTCTGGTAAAGTAAGTCTTTTATCTGCCAAGACAGGCTCTCTTCGCCTCTTGTCTCTGGCTTGTGGCTCTCCTCCTGCCACACTTCCTCTTAGGTGCAGTGCAACTGTCTGTCCCTGCTCTGCTCTGGGACAAGTCTCAGTGCTGAGACAGGCCATCAAGTTCTCTCTAACCCTGCCCCCAGTACCAGCTTTTATAGGGGCAGCCTGCTCCCCCTACTGGCCTGAGACAGGAGGCATTGCATGCTAATGTTCCCCTGACCAGAGAACCTCCCCCTTGCTTTCAGACACAGCTTTAATTACACTTGTGGCATCCAGGCCAGGGTGACACATTCCCCCCTAGTAAAATTTAGTACTCCGGGACTAAACAGTAAACAAAGACAATATGCATAACTATAAAACATTATCAGGAAAGTGACGCACAGATTGAGTTCTTAAGGTCACAGTGTGGTCTTTGACCGGGTGTCCATATCGCCAATACAACGGGGAGCCTTAACCAGGTGGGGGTCTGTCCTACCCCAAGTCCTTTACAGTCTTAGTTCATTCCTGGGTTAGGCTCCGAACGCAGTCCATACAAGGTCCTGGTTATAAAAAGTCCATAACCTGTGAGTCCTTACGGTAGCTGCAAGAAACTGAAACACAGAATTACCAGACATGCATGTAACTTGGCAAACAATTCAACATTTGGCAACAGGGTTATTTACAATCTTAGCGCGCTCTATATTTTCCAGCGAGCGGTATCTGCCCCTTTGTGCTCCTGGTTGACCTCCTTAGCCCACTGTCTGGTGGTGGACCAACCTGGCTTTCCCCACTAGCGTTAGGGGTACAGCTACCAGCTGGGTGTACAGGTAGGGCAGGCAGCTGTCTGCGGGTCCTTTGGCTTACCGCAGGCATGGCAGGCTCACTGTCAGCAGAGGGTTGACTCTCCTGGGCTGCTGGTACAGGCTCTTCTGCCTCTGGAACCGCTTGCTCCTCTTCACCTTCCGGCTCTGGTGTTGGTTGTTGCTGTGCCGGTTGCAGGAAATGCAGGACAGGTACCACTATGGCATCATTTATGCGAGTCCAGGACTGAGGGAACTCTCCGAGAACGGTGCTGATCATTTCTTCCTTGACCTCTGCGGGTTCAAGGTCACTCTGATCCTCTTCTGCACTACGGAGTTGCTCGGGGCACCTTTTGAGGTGGTCTCTGGAGACGACACTAGTGGTTTCTCCTCCGTCCTTGGTGATTACGCACACCTTTGGGTTGTCGTGGTCAGACTGCAGTACGGTGTAGGGTTCCCTTTCCCACTGGTCGTCCAACTTATGTAGCCTTCTCTTCCGCTTCAGGACTTGCTCACCAGGTTCTAGGGGACCAGCAGGGGCGTGTTGGTTGAAGAGTTTTTCTTGCCTCTCTCTCACCTGGGCCAGGCTCTTCTCCACACTCTCCTGTACCTTCTTGTACTGCAGTTGCCTTTCCGTATCCCAGTCCGCATCCGGGGAGGTGTCCTCAGGTATTAGGACTCCCATCTCCAGGTCTACGGGCAGCTTACCTGGTCTAGCTCGCATCAGGTAAGCCGGGGTGCAGTTTGTAGCATTCACCGGGATATTGTTGTATAGGTCTATCAGGTCCAGCAGTTTTTCTGGCCACAGGCTGCGTTCCTCCAGGGGCAAGGTCTTCAGGAGATCAATGACTATATTGTTCATCTTCTCACACATCCCGTTGGTTTGGAGGTGGTAAGGCGTTGTACGAATCTTCTTACAGCCATAGAGGTTGCAGAACTCCTGGAAGATTTCAGCCTCGAACGCAGGACCCTGGTCTGTCAGGACCTGTTCCGGATACCCGTGTGGACGGCAGAAATATTGCTGGAAGGCTCTGGCCGCTGTTTGGGCTGTCAAGTCTTTTACCGGGACCACCACGAGAAAATGGGAATAGTGGTCCACGATTGTCAGGGCGTAGATGTACCCTGACCGGCTTGGAGCCAACTTGACATGGTCTAGAGCTACCAGCTCAAGAGGCTGCGTGGTGACGATGGGCCTCAAGGGTGTCTTCTGGCTGGTGCGGTCCTTCCTCCTTAGGTGACAAGGGCCACAGTCTCTGCACCATTTTTCTACAGCACCTCTCATGCCGACCCAAAAGAATCTTCCTCTTAGCAGGAACTCCAGTTTCTTCCAACCGAAGAGCCCCGCTCTGTCATGGTAAGCCCCCAGGACCATAGCTGCATCTCGCCTTGGGACCACGACTTGCCAGGTCAGCTCGTGCGTCCGGTGGTTGACAATCCTTCTGCACAACTTGCCTTCGTAGAGGAACAGCTTGCTCTTCTCTTTCCATAGCTGCTTGGCTTCCTCTGGGGCATCTGGATCTAAGCGGGCGTCTTTCCGGGTCAGCAGATCTTTCACCAGGTGGATTGCAGGGTCACTATCTTGGGTCTCGGCCCAGCTGTGGTGAGGTAGGGGATTGATCATCACGGTTGTTAGATCCTCCTCCTTCACGCGGTGAGAGTATTGAGCGGCTCCATACCGGTGAAACGCGGGGAGTTCTACCTCCTCCAGCTCTTCTGGGTCTTCGTCACCTTCAGGTAAGTGAGGCATCCTTGATAGGGCGTCCGTGTTGGCATTGATTTTGCCTGCCCGGTACTTGATCACGAAGTCATAGTTGGAGAGACGGGCCATCCACCGCTGTTCTAGGGCACCCAGTCTTGCATTGTCCAGGTGTGTCAACGGGTTGTTGTCCGTGTACACGGTGAACTTTGCGGAGGCCAGGTAATGCTTGAAGCGTTCCGTCACGGCCCACACCACCACCAAGAATTCTATCTTGAAGGAGCTGTAATTCTCCGGGTTCCTCTCGGTGGGCCTCAGCTTCCGGCTGGCGTACGCGTTCACCCTTTCTCTGCCCTGTTGGTTTTGGGACAGTACGGCTCCCAGTCCCACATTACTGGCATCTGTGTGGAGAATGAAAGGCTGGCCGTAATCAGGGTAGGCCAGGATCTCATCCCCCGTGAGGGCCATCTTTAGCTGGCGGAAGGACTCCTCTTCCGGTTTATCCCGCCTGAAGGGTGGCTTTTGACTTCTGTACTTAGACTGTCCGATCAGGAGGTCCTGCATAGGAGCTGCCATCTTAGTGAACCCGGGGATGAACCTTCGGTAGTAGCCTACCAACCCGAGAAACTGTCTCACCTCTTTGATGTTCGAGGGGCTTGGCCAGCTCTTGATTGCCGTGACCTTGTCAGGGTCGGGGGCCACTCCTTCCGCGCTTACCACGTGCCCTAGATACTGGACCTTCGGTTTCAGCAGGTGACACTTCGATGGTTTCACCTTCAGGCCATAGCCTGCCAGGGCTTCGAACACCTCGGCCAGGTGTTTTAGGTGGTCCTCGTAGGTCTTCGAATAGACGATCACGTCGTCCAGGTAAAGGAGAACCGTCTCGAAGTTTTGGTGCCCTAGACAGCATTCCATCAGCCGCTGGAAGGTCCCTGGTGCATTGCAGAGCCCGAAAGGCATGCAGTTGAATTCGCTCAGTCCCATCGGGGTGGTGAAGGCGGTCTTCTCTTTGTCAGCCTCTGCCACAGGAACCTGCCAGTACCCGCTAGTAAGGTCCAAAGTAGAAAAGAAGTTAGCTGATTTTAGTGCGGCTAAAGACTCCTCTATTCTAGGCAGCGGATATGCGTCTTTGTGGGTGATACGGTTGATTTGTCTATAGTCCACGCACATTCTCATGGTGCCGTCTTTCTTTTTCACCAGAACCAAGGGGGCTGCCCAGGGGCTACAGCTATCTCGAATGACCCCAGCTTCTTTCATTTCTCTTAGCATGCCCTTTGCGTTCTGATAATGTGCAGGGGGTACAGGTCTGTGTCTCTCTTTTATTGGTGGGTGGCTCCCTGTGGGGATGTGGTGTTCTATCCCTTTTACTCTGCCGAAGTCTAGCGGGTGCTTACTAAAGACTCTCTCGTACTCCTGTACCACCCGGTAGACTCCTTGTTCTTGGTGCAGGGGAGTGGAGTTAGCACCCACGTGGAGTTTCTGGCACCAGTCCTCCTTTTGTTTCTGGGAGCCATTACCCTCCGCCTGAGGAGATGGAGGCAAGGGTTCCACGGCCCTGATAGCTTTGTGTTCGACCACAAACAGCTTGGCGAGTGTAGCGTACCTGGGTAAGTGTACCTCCCTCTCCCCAATGTTGAGAATGCGGATGGGCACCCTCCCATGACAGACATCAACCACCCCCCGGGCTGTCAAAATGGTGGGCCTGCTGTCTGAGTACACGGGTTCTACCATGGCTTGGTAGTCTCTACCTCTCAACCCTATTGCAGTCCGACACCAGATCATCATTTCACTTTTGGGAGGCATGGAAATGGGGAATGGGTCACTCAGTCTTACGCTACCGATCTCACCACCAGACAGTTCTACCTGCTGCCGTCTCATCAGGGCTTTTATCTCCTTGTTGAGGACTCTCTGTTGGCTGGAACTAGCATTCACCGCCACCAGTTGTAAGATTACAATTACCTCTGAAAGACAATTTTCAATCACGTTAGTACCCACAGTTATTTTAGGGTGACTTTCACGACGGTCAATGTCCACAATAATCACTCCCTGTGTCGGTAGTTCAACTTTACCAATTTTAATGGTCATCTCCTTGAACCCCATCTGCGGCACGGGTAAGCCATTACTGGCGATGATGCTCAAGTTACTGTCTGGATACCGTGTGATATCAGCATCAGTCCAATGCTGCTTAAAAAGTACATAAGGGATAGTGGTTACTTGTGACCCAGTATCCAGCAAGGCGCTCATGGGGATACCGTCCAGCACCACGGGTAAAACCGGGCGCCCCCCAACGTCCTTATTACGCCAATTGTAAGGGCCTGGTGATCTTATGCCTGGGGGTTGGCCCTCTGCCCCAGGTTGGACCCGTTTAAATTACAGTACCTGGAAATGTGTCCGGGCTGGTTGCATCGACGGCAAATGGGCTGTCCACCCTCTGCGTAGCGGTCTGTGGGCCTCCCTCGGAACGACGGGATCCTCCTCTGTCGACGCCACGGGACATCCTCCGGACTTGAAGCCAGCTCGATGGGTCTTGACGGGTCCACTTGCAACGCCTGGACGGTCCTGGTCAACGCCGCGACGCTCCTGGTCAGCTCCTGGACTTGGTGGTGCAGGTCTTTCGACGGGGCTTGGTTCAGGGCCTGTGCATCAGCCCCCACGGGATCCATAGAGGAGGGCGCCGCCTCCTGGTGGTTGGTGAGAGCAGGGCGCCGGGGGTTTATAGCGCCACTGGTTGCAGATTCACGGAGCACCCTTATGGCCCTGTCCTTAAATTGGGCAAAGGTCAGGTCGGGGTTCTGAAAGAACATGAGGCGCAGTTGGGCCCTGTGGGCGCTAGACAGCAGACCTTCTATGAATTGTTCTGTTAGCAGCTTATCCGTTTCCTGCACACTGCCAGGGTCAGTTTGTTGAATAGCCCTCAGGGCTTCCTGCAGATTTAGGGCATAGTCTCTGATGCTGTCCTGTGCCCGCTGCTTACACCCATAGAACCTCATTTTAATTTCAGCGGAGGTACGTGTGTCAAAGGTACCCCGCAGCCGGGCCAGAATACCCTTCACCGTTCTTTTCTCCTTAGTGGGCCATGATTTTACCTCCCTCTGGGCTTCGCCAGTTAACTGCCCTGTTAATATGCTGACCTTCTGTTCCTCTGTCAGGGGGTAAACTTGGAACAAACTGTATAGCCTTTCCTTGAAGTCAGTTAGGGCATGGGGCTCCCCTGAGTATTTGGGCAGCCAGGCTGCTCCAGGGATGTAGGGCAGGGAAAAGGGCATCACCGCTGCTGCAGCTGCGTTGGTGGTAGTGGGCGCCTCTGTATACGACATCTTTCTCCCCCCCTAGTTAAGCGTGGCCTACCTTCCGACGAACCTCTTCTGTAGGCCGCGGCTCCACTGCTGCTGCTATGGACGAGTACCTGGCGTCGCGCTCCGATGACGTCAGCGTCGCTCTCTCTCCCTTCCAGGACCTTGCGCAGCGTCGGTGCGTGGGGCGGAGCTTCGGATCTCACGCGGTTTTGACGTCCACGCCCCTCTTCTTCCCGCGCGGCGTCCTGAAGATGGCGTCTGATGGCGGGAAGCAGCTGCGGATGGCGGGAAGACGGCAGAAAACGGCGAGAAACGGTCCAAGATGGCGTCTGATGGCGGGAATCGGCTCCGGATGGCGGGAAACTTCGCCACAGGTAAGTTACAAAAGTCTTTTTCAGGCACACAGTACCCGGTGGTTGCGGGCACGAAATCCTGCCGACTACGCCAAAGCTGACTCGCCCCCTGTAGCCTCGCGGGGAAAAACATAGCAGAGTGCAGCCGACAGTCCTCATAATTTACAACATTGTATTGGAGTGGATTTTTTGAGGACCTCATTTGAGCAACTCCATTCTAGCTGATTCACTAGTGAGCCGTCTAGATCGGAGTGGGTATGTTGAGGATCTCCCTGTAGCCTCCAAACTGTACAGGTGCTGAAGTGACTGTGACTCGCCCCCTGGGCCGTGGGGCACTCAGATCCGGGCAATAGGGAACGATGGGGGTAGTAGTGGCAACCCGGTTCCGTGGCTCAGGGTGGTCAGGCCAGTGGTAGTCCGTTATGTGCTATTGATTATGTCCGACTACGCCACCCGTGGATTTGCGGTCATTAGGAACCGCCGCTGCAGGGCAGACCGCTGGGGCTGATGATATATGCAGCTGGGATGGTGTGACTCCCCACGGGAAGAGTGCGGCCCCAGGGCAGTGTGGTGGATGGTGGGAGTGATGGTAGTGAGAGTCCCGGTGCCGATAGTGCTGGAGGAGCAAGGAGCACACAGACAACAAGTTGCAGTCCAGGGTCTTTACTAAAACAGGTAAACTGACCCATAAACAGTCCCGGCTAGGAGGGGACCTGGATGTCTGAGAGCAACGGGGAAATTAGCCCTGGTCAGGGTGAGGGTGTAGGCCTACCGTGCTTCTGCGCTCCTTCTGGCTATCTCCTCGTTATAGGGTAACAGCCCACGTTTCCGAGCTTTCCGTGTATTCTCGCCTGTATGGCCTGCGACGTGGGTTCCTTTCTGCTCCCAGCCTTGTACGGCTTTACTGGTCCCTTCGGTTGTGGCAGGGTCTCCAGGCTTCTTAGGCCAAGGAATATACAGTCCCTTGCGAACTGGTTATCTGCTGGAGAATGTGGAATCCTCCCAGCCTCAGACACCAAAGTCTGGTAAAGTAAGTCTTTTATCTGCCAAGACAGGCTCTCTTCGCCTCTTGTCTCTGGCTTGTGGCTCTCCTCCTGCCACACTTCCTCTTAGGTGCAGTGCAACTGTCTGTCCCTGCTCTGCTCTGGGACAAGTCTCAGTGCTGAGACAGGCCATCAGGTTCTCTCAAACCCTGCCCCCAGTACCAGCTTTTATAGGGGCAGCCTGCTCCCCCTACTGGCCTGAGACAGGAGGCATTGCATGCTAATGTTCCCCTGACCAGAGAACCTCCCCCTTGCTCTCAGACACAGCTTTAATTACACTTGTGGCATCCAGGCCAGGGTGACACAACTGGAATTGAGTTTTTCAAAGAGTGAGCGGAGCTTCGCAGGGAGAAACATAACAGAGCGCAGCAACACAGTCCTCATAATTTACAACATTGTATTGGAGTGGATTTTTTGAGGACCTCATTTGAGCAACTCCATTCTAGCTGTTTCACTAGTGAGCCGTGTAGATCGGAGTGGATTTTTTGTGGACCTCATTTTAGTAACTCCATTCTAGCTGATTCACTAGTGAGCCGTCTAGATCGGAGTGGATTTTTTGAGGACCTCATTTTAGTAACTCCATTCTAGCTGATTCACTAGTGAACCATCTAGATCGGAGTGGGTATTTTGAGGATCTCCCTGTAGCCTCCAAACTGTACTGTTTGGTGCTGAGGTGACTGGAATCGAGTTTTTCAAAGAGTGAGCGGAGCTTCGCAGGGAGAAACATAACAGAGCGCAGCAACAGAGTCCTCATAATTTAGAACATTGTATTGGAGTGGATTTTTTGAGGACCTCATTTTAGCAACTCCATTCTAGCTGATTCACTAGTGAGCCGTATAGATCGGAGTGGATTTCTTGAGGATCTCACTGTAGCCTCCAAACTGTACTGTTTGGTGCTGAGGTGACTGGAATCGAGTTTTTCAAAGAGTGAGCGGAGCTTCGCAGGGAGAAACATAACAGAGCGCAGCAACAGAGTCCTCATAATTTACAACATTGTATTGGAGTGGATTTGTTGAGGACCTCATTTGAGCAACTCCATTCTAGCTGATTCACTAGTGAGCCGTATAGATCGGAGTGGATTTTTTGAGGACCTCATTTGAGCAACTCCATTGTAGCTGATTCACTAGTGAGCCGTATAGATTGGAGTGGATTTTTTGAGGACCTCATTTGAGCAACTCCATTCTATCTGATTCACTAGTGAGCCGTCTAGATCGGTGTGGATTTTTAGATGATCTCCCTGTAGCCTCTATTCTGTACAGTTCATTGGTGACCTGAGTAGAATGGAGTTGCTGGAGCGATGTCCTCATAGGATCAAATCCAATCTAGACGGCTCATGACTGAAACCTCCAGAATGGAGTTAATTCCAGGAGCTCCTCATAGATTCCAATCTCATGGCATAGGAATTATAAATGTATGTATGTATTGTCACTTTTTGTGACATACATAATTACAAACAGCACTGATTGTTCAGTTTTGCCCAAATTTGACTTTTACTGTATTTCCACCAGTCCCAGCCACAGCAGCGACATTTCTGAAGAGTGGGCGGAGCTAGACAACATTTATGTGATCATTTCTGCCACATTTGTGATATAAATTATGATAATGTCCAGCCGCTCTTCATAATGCTGGTGCTGACCAGGACTGGTGGACAAACAAGAAAAGTAAAATTTTATCAAACATGAACAATCAGAGCTTTGTGTAAGTTTTTAAACTATGAAAAGTGATAATATAAAAAACAAACAAATTTTTTAATTTAACAAAAAAAAAGCTTTCTACCTCTCACATTTTATTAAATACTGGCATGCAAAATTTGTTTCTTCATGAATTGTGGTTGTAATCTTGTATAATTGACGCGCCCCCTGGGCCAGTGCTGTTTGTGGATACCCGGAGCCGGATCAGATGGGGGTTGTAGTCTCCGAGTGGCGGTGACCCGGTCCGTGCCCAGGGTGTCAAACTCAGTGTGTGGCAGTCCTTGCAGATGTTGTTGGATGTTCTTTGTGTCGACTACGCCACCCGTTGATTTGCGGTCACTACGGCCGCCGCTGCAGAAGGGTCTGCTGAGGCTGGTGGTATGTGTGCAGCTGTGGTAGTATAACCCCCAACGGGAGGGGTATAGCCTCAGGGGGTCAGATGTAGAGGATGGTGGTTGTGGAGGTGCAGTGTGGATGGTAAGAAGACTCAGAGTCGGGCTGTGCAGTTCAGGGTTTTTACTTACTGCTGTTCTTTTGGTCACTCTGGCCATGAGTGACCACCCGAGCCGTGCTGCGTCCACCAGGTCCTGGACTCGGCCAATTCCCAAGCAATTCTGGAGCGTGATCCTGAGCTCCCTTTCTGACTTTCCTTTCTACGGCCGTTCCCACCAGGGATCCACTTATGTCCGGCTCCCTCGGGTCTCTTGTTGGTTAAACCTTTTCTCTGGGTTCCCTGACCCTATACTCGGTGTGCCTTCTCAGTGGATTTAGTGAGGGTCGTGGCAGATCCTGCCCACGACCTCCGGTTCCTGGCTAAGGTGTGCTTTGCCTCTGCCAGGTTGGGATCCGGTACCCGAGTTGCCAACCCTTCACCCTTCTGGTCTGATTTTAGGTTCTTGGGGTTCCTTCTTCTTTCCCCTCTGGGTCCTTCTTTTCTCCTCTCTCTCTCTCTTGGCCTTGGAGCTGGCTGAGCTTCTCTGCTCTTCTCCTCTGCTCTACACAAGACTGACTGTCTCACTGTCTGACCCTGTTCTAAGATGGTTCCCACCTTATATACTCCCTCTATGTGTGAGCTCAGGTGACCAGCACCCAATGAGCTCCTATCTTTACCCAGACTGCTCCCCCTATCTGACCCTACACTACTGGGATGTTCCACCCCCCTCCCACTCCAGCCAGGGACAGACACTGTCGTACCTGCACATATATCTAGTGGGAGTACCATCGATCTGTCCCCCGGAAATTGGATGTATGTAGTGCATGCAGCCTACTGAGCTCAGTTCCACACTCCATCCTTACCCGGGAGTGGAATACCACACCTCTGGCTTGAAGTGTAATACCCCTGTAGCAGCCGAGTCCTCAGGGTGCTATATTCCCCCCTGGTAAATCACAGCACGTCCTCGGGCTGTAAGAGAATAAAACATCCAAAAACATACAATTTTTTATTTTTTTTTCATAACACATCAACATATAAAACATCATATATCATAAAACTTTTTTCTTGTTCCTCCGGCCACGGTGCGACTTGTGACCGGGTAAAGTGCACAGTCTCTTCTTGAAAAACTCAGCTTTCCTATAAAACCAGTAGGGGGCGCCTTAGAAAGCGCAACTATATACAATGGAGGTGTGGCCGCTCTCAGTCCTCGGTCAGTGGGAATAGGGACACACGGGTTAAAGTTCACACTTGTCCCAACGGGGAACATATTTAAAGCAGCAACAGTTCTGGTACCCCGACGGGTAACTATATACAGTCTCTCTTTACCGTACTTTAATGACGGCTTCCTCCTGCTCCTTCTTGCTGGTAAGCTTCAGACCCGTCCGGGTCCTCTTGCTCCTCCTCACACCGCAGCTCCTCCTCCGTCAGCCGGTGTACATGGAGAGCGTAGGGTCCTTTGGCACACTTGTGCCGGGTAAAGGTGACCTCATCCCCTACATATAGGTCACGACCTCTGTGTCCCTCCGGCAGATGGCTTTCTATGTCTCTGCGGGTGACAAAGACGTCGCCGGGGGTATGATGGTCTCTTATGAAGCCCCAACCGTGCTGCAATTGAAATTTAATCACAGTCCCGGTGGTACGGGGACCATGAGCTGCACGGGGGTCTCTCCTGTTCCGGCTCTTCTGCTCCGCGCTCCGTATCTGCATCTGCTGCTCACGGACCCGCCTCTCTCTCCATTCTCGCTCGAAGACTGCCAACTGCTGGCGGCAGCACTCCACACGCTCCGCTGCGGCTGCCCGTGTTTCTTGGGTGAACCCCATGAGGTCTTCTCCGGTGGGGTCCCACTCGAACTGTGCTTCTTCCAGCGGGAGCGGGGTTCTCCTGACGGGCTTCAGAGCCGGAATCAGGGGCTCGCACAGGGGCCTTGCTTTTTGGAGTTCCAGTTGGTAGTACTCCTGTGGCCATATAAAAGGCTGCCCATCCGGGCACGTGTGCTGGGCAAATAGATCTTCACCCAGGTGCGGCACTCGAGATGTTGAGGGCGCGGTGATGGTAGCGGCGCCCGGGTTGACCAGGCCTTGCGACCAGGCTTGGGGCACCCTAAAGGTAAAGGGCACCGTTAGGACGGCGGCGCCCGGGGTTACTTGGCCCTGCGACCAGGCCGGTGGCACGGTGGAGGTAGAGGGCGCTGTTGGCACTGCAGCGCCCGGGGGCGCTCGGCCCTGCGACCAGGCCGGTGGTGTTTCCTGCTTGGCCGCCCTCAGAGTTGAGGCGCGTGACGTCACAGGGGTCGCGGCCGCGGCTTCTGCTTGGGGCCTAGTCTGGAGCGGTGACGGTGCAGCGACGGGCACGGCAGGGGGAATTTCGGGCTCTGCGACGGGGAGCTGGGGCAGGCTCACGGTTTCTCCGCTTGGGGTAGTGACGTCCCCTTTACCTGCCTCCGTCTGTTCAGCTCCCTCCTCGGCGCCGTCTCCGGCCTTCACTCCTCCTGCTCCATCCTCAGAGGCGGTCTGTCTCCTCGTCTCGGGTGGCGTGCTCCGCTAACGGGTTCCGGTCTGCTGGGCCATCTCTTTGCTCCACTCCGCCAGCGTGTCTCGCTGCACCTGGGCCATCCTCCGTGCGAGGCCCTCCAGCGCGGTCTGTGCACACTCCCGGTCTCGGGGGAGCTGTGCCAGGATCTCCACCAGGCCTAGTGGGGTTGTCGTTTGCAGCAGGCTCCTGACCACTGGGTCGGTGCTGCCTGTCTCTCCCTCCATCTCCGGGTGTGCTTTCTCCATACTCCTCTCCAGACTTCTTGTCTCCGGGTGCGCTCTCTCCAGACTCCTCCAGGCTGCACCCATCTTCTCTCTTTTGTTCTGTCTACGCCCACATTGAGGATGGTCCCGGGGCAACTTGGTGATTGTCAGTTTCAGGGGCAGTTCCCTCACGCTGATGGACACCTCTAGCATCACAGTCTCTGTTGGTGGGGGCGGTTTCCGCTTTTGGCGCCATTCTTCGACCTGGCCCACGATGGGAGGTGGCCTCTTGCCACCCTCTGGCACGCCCATAATGGCGTCCGCTCTTCCAAGGCGGGAAATCTTCTGAAATGGCGGGAATCGTCTCCCAGTGGCGGGAAACTCTGTGGATGGCGGGAAAAAGCTGCAAATGGCGAGCAACCGGCGGGAAACGACCTGTGATGGGGTCCGATGGCGGGGACCCTCCGGAACCGGCGGGAGACTTCTTTTTGAGGTAAATGTGAACTTTTCTTCAGGCACGCAGTACCCGGTTGTTGCGGGCACGAGATCCTGCCGACTACGCCAAAGTTGACGCGCCCCCTGGGCCAGTGCTGTTTGGGGATACCCGGAGCCGGATCAGATGGGGGTTGTAGTCTCCGAGTGGCGGTGACCCGGTCCGTGCCCAGGGTGTCAAACTCAGTGTGTGGCAGTCCTTGCAGATGTTGTTGGATGTTCTTTGTGTCGACTACGCCACCCGTTGATTTGCGGTCACTACGGCCGCCGCTGCAGAAGGGTCCGCTGAGGCTGGTGGTATGTGTGCAGCTGTGGTAGTATAACCCCCAACGGGAGGGGTATAGCCTCAGGGGGTCAGATGTAGAGGATGGTGGTTGTGGAGGTGCAGTGTGGATGGTAAGAAGACTCAGAGTCGGGCTGTGCAGTTCAGGGTTTTTACTTACTGCTGTTCTTTTGGTCACTCTGGCCATGAGTGACCACCCGAGCCGTGCTGCGTCCACCAGGTCCTGGACTCGGCCAACTCCCAAGCAATTCTGGAGCGTGATCCTGAGCTCCCTTTCTGACTTTCCTTTCTATGGCCGTTCCCACCAGGGATCCACTTATGTCCGGCTCCCTCGGGTCTCTTGTTGGTTAAACCTTTTCTCTGGGTTCCCTGACCCTATACTCGGTGTGCCTTCTCAGTGGATTTAGTGAGGGTCGTGGCAGATCCTGCCCACGACCTCCGGTTCCTGGCTAAGGTGTGCTTTGCCTCTGCCAGCTTGGGATCCGGTACCCGAGTTGCCAACCCTTCACCCTTCTGGTCTGATTTTAGGTTCTTGGGGTTCCTTCTTCTTTCCCCTCTGGGTCCTTCTTTTCTCCTCTCTCTCTCTCTTCGCCTTGGAGCTGGCTGAGCTTCTCTGCTCTTCTCCTCTGCTCTACACAAGACTGACTGTCTCACTGTCTGACCCTGTTCTAAGATGGTTCCCACCTTATATACTCCCTCTATGTGTGAGCTCAGGTGACCAGCACCCAATGAGCTCCTATCTTTACCCAGACTGCTCCCCCTATCTGCCCCTACACTACTGGGATGTTCCACCCCCCTCCCACTCCAGCCAGGGACAGACACTGTCGTACCTGCACATATATCTAGTGGGAGTACCATCGATCTGTCCCCCGGAAATGGGATGTATGTAGTGCATGCAGCCTACTGAGCTCAGTTCCACACTCCATCCTTACCCGGGAGTGGAATACCACACCTCTGGCTTGAGGTGTAATACCCCTGTAGCAGCCGAGTCCTCAGGGTGCTACATTCCCCCCTGGTAAATCACAGCACGTCCTCGGGCTGTAAGAGAATAAAACATCCAAAAACATACAATTTTTTTTTTTTTTTTCATAACACATCAACATATAAAACATCATATATCATAAAACTTTTTTCTTGTTCCTCTGGCCACGGTGCGACTTGTGACCGGGTAAAGTGCACAGTCTCTTCTTGAAAAACTCAGCTTTCCTATAAAACCAGTAGGGGGCGCCTTAGAAAGCGCAACTATATACAATGGAGGTGTGGCCGCTCTCAGTCCTCGGTCAGTGGGAATAGGGACACACGGGTTAAAGTTCACACTTGTCCCAACGGGGAACATATTTAAAGCAGCAACAGTTCTGGTACCCCGACTGGTAACTATATACAGTCTCTCTTTACCGTACTTTAATGACGGCTTCCTCCTGCTCCTTCTTGCTGGTAAGCTTCAGACCCGTCCGGGTCCTCTTGCTCCTCCTCACACCGCAGCTCCTCCTCCGTCAGCCGGTGTACATGGAGAGCGTAGGGTCCTTTGGCACACTTGTGCCGGGTAAAGGTGACCTCATCCCCTACATATAGGTCACGACCTCTGTGTCCCTCCGGCAGATGGCTTTCTACGTCTCTGCGGGTGACAAAGACGTCGCCGGGGGTATGATGGCCTCTTATGAAGCCCCAACCGTGCTGCAATTGAAATTTAATCACAGTCCCGGTGGTACGGGGACCATGAGCTGCACGGGGGTCTCTCCTGTTCCGGCTCTTCTGCTCCGCGCTCCGTATCTGCATCTGCTGCTCACGGACCCGCCTCTCTCTCCGTTCTCGCTCGAAGACTGCCAACTGCTGGCGGCAGCACTCCACACGCTCCGCTGCGGCTGCCCGTGTTTCTTGGGTGAACCCCATGAGGTCTTCTCCGGTGGGGTCCCACTCGAACTGTGCTTCTGACGCGCCCCCTGAGCCATATTCTTTAGGGGAATACCCGGAGCCGGATCAGATGGGGGTTGTAGTCTCCGAGCGGCTGTGACCCGGTCCGTGCCCAGGGTGTCAAGCTCAGTGTGTGGCAGTCCTATGATGTTACTGGATGTTCTTTATGTCGACTACGCCACCCGTTGAATTGCGGTCACTACGGCCGCCGCTGCAGCAGGGTCCGCTGAGGCTGATGGTGTTTGTGCAGCTTCGGTAGTATAACCCCCAACGGGAGGGGTATGGCCTCAGGGGGTCAGGTGCAGAGGATGGTGGTTGTGGAGGTGCAGTGAGGATGGTAATGAGAGTCAGATTCGGGTTCTGCAGTTCAGGGTTTTTACTTACTGCTGTTCTTGTACTGGTCACTCCGGCCTTGAGTGACCACCCGAGCCGTGCTGCGTCCACCAGGTCCTGGACTCGGCCAACCCCCAAGTAGTTCTGGAGCGTGGTTCTGAGCTCCCTTTCTGTCCTGTCCTCGTCTCTGGCCTTCCCCACCAGGGATCCACCTAAGTCCGGCTCCCTCGGGCCTCTTGTTGGTAAACCCTTGTCTCTGGGTTCCCTGACCCTATGCGTGGTCTGCCTTCCGGGTGGATATAGTGGGTGGCCGTGGCAGATTCTGCCCACGGCCTCCGGTCTCTGGCTGAGGATAAGTGCCCTCCACCAGTTTGGGATCCGGTACCCTTGTGCCAACTCTTCACCCTTTGATTTAATTTGGGCTCTTAGAGTTCCTTCTTTCTTCCCCTCTGGGTCTTTCTTTCTCCTCTCTCTCTCTGGGCCTGGGGCTGCTCTGCTCCTCTGCTTTCCTCCACTGCTCTGCAAAGTCTTCACTAAAACAGACTGACTGGCTGACTGACTGACTGACGTCTGACCCTGTTCTAAGATGGTTCCCACCTTATATACTCCCTCTATGTGTGAGCTCAGGTGACCAGCACCCAATGAGCTCCTAGCACTACCCAGACTGCTCCCCCTATCTGCCCCTACACTACTGGGATGTTCCACCCCCCTCCCACTCCAGCCAGGGACAGACACGGTTGTACCTGCACATTTTCCTAGTGGGAGTACCATAGGTCTGTCCCTCGGAAATGGGATGTATGTAGTGCATGCAGCTATCTGAGCTCAGTTCCACACTCCATCCTTACCCGGGAGTGGAATATCACACCTCTGGCTGAGGTGCAATACTCCTGTAGCAGCCGAATCCTCAGGGTGCTACATTCCCCCCTGGTAAACCACAGCACGTCCTCGGGCTGTAAGGAAACAAAACACCAAAACATACAATTTTTTTTTTTTCATAAACATCAACATAATAAAACATATAAAACGTCATATATTAGCAGCATTAAAACTTTTCATATTAAACTTTTCATAAACAACATTCTGGCAAACTCTTCTTGCTTCTGGTTCCTCCGGTCACGGTGCAACTTGTGACCGGGAAAAGTGCAATTGTCTCTTGAAGAATAAATACGGATTTCCTATAAAACCAGTAGGGGGCGCTTTAGGAAGCGCAACTATATACAAGGGAAAGTGGCCGCTCTCAGTCCTCGGCCAGGTAATGGATAGGGGACACACGGGTAACAGTTCAATTCGCTGGTCCCAACGGGGACTATAATAGCAGCAACAGTTTTTGGTACCCCGACGGGTAACTATTTTACAGTCTCACAATACCGTACTTCAATTACGGCTTCCTCCTGCTCTTTCTTGTTGGTTGATTCGTTTCAGGTTCAGACCCGTCCGGGTCCTCTTGCTCCTCCTCACACCGCAGCTCCTCCTCCGTCAGGCGATGCACATGGAGGGCGTAGGGTCCTTTGGCACACTTGTGCCGGGTGAAGGTGACCTCGTCCCCTATATACAGGTCACGACCTCTGTGTCCCTCCGGTAGGTGGGACTCAACGTCTCTTCTGGTCACGAAGACGTCGCCGGGGGTGTGGTGATCCCTGATGAAACCCCACCCATGCTGCAGGTTGAACTTTATCACAGTCCCGATGGTACGGGGACCATGCGCTGCACGGGGGTCTCTCCTGGTCCGGCTCTTCTGCTCCGCGCTCCTTATTTGGGCTTGCTGTTCCCGGACCCGCCTCTCTCTCCGCTCCCTCTCGAAGACCTCGAGCTGCTGGCGGCAGCACTCTGCACGCTCCGCTGCGGCTGCCCGAGTCTCCTGAGTGAACCCCATGAGATCTTCTCCGGTGGGGTCCCACTCAAACTGGGTCTCTTCCAGCGGGGGCGAGATCCTCTTTACGGGCTTTGGAGCCGGGATCAGGGGTTCGCACATGGCCCTTGCTTTTTGCAGCTCCAGCTGGATGTATTCTTCTGGCCAGACAAAGGGCTGCCCATCCGGGCACGTATGCTGGGCGAACAGGTCTTCACCCAGGTGCGGCACTCTTGATGTTGAGGGCGCGTTGATGGTAGCGGCGCCCGGGTTGCCCAGGCCTTGCGACCAGGCTTGGGGCACCTTGAAAGTAAAGGGCACCGTAAGGACGGCGGCGCCCTGGGTTACTCGGCCCTGCGACCAGGCCGGGGGCTCCGCGGAGGTAGGGGGCGCTGTTGGTATTGCGGCGCCCGGGGGTACTAGGCCTTGCGACCAGGCCGATGGTGTTTCCTGTTTGGCCGCGCTCGGGGTCGAGGCGCGTGACGTCACAGGGGTCGCGGCTTCCGGTTGAGGCCTAGTCTGCGGCGGTGACGTTGCAGCGACGGGCACGGCAGGGGGTACTTCGGGCTCTGCGACGGGGAGCTGGGGCAGGTACGCGGTTTCCCGGTTTGGGGTAAAGACGTCCCCTTTACCTGCCTCCATTCGTTCGGCTCCCTTCTCGGCGCCGTCTCCGGCCTTGAGTCCTCCTGCGCCATCCTCAGAGGCGGTCTGTCTCCTCTTCTCGGGTGGCGTGCTCCGCTGACGGGTTTCAGTCTGCTGGGCCATCTCTCGGCTCCACTCCGCCAACGCCTCCCGTTGCACCTGGGCCATCCTCCGTGCGAGGCCCTCCAGCGCAGTCTGTGCACACTCCCGATCTCGGGGGAGCTGTGCTAGGATCTCCACTAAGCCTAGTGGACTTGTTGCTTCCAGCAGGCTCCTGACCACTGGGTCGGTGCTGCCCGCCTCGCCTTCCATCTCCGGGTAAGCTTTCTCTGGACTCTGCTCCAGGCTTCTTGTCTCCGGGTGCGCTCTCTCCAGACTGCTCCAGGCGGCACCCATCTTCGTTCTTTTGTTCTGTCTCCTCCCACTTCGAGGGCGGTCCCGGGGCAACTTGGTGATTGTCAGCTCCAGGGGCAGTTCCTTCACGCTGATGGACACTTCCAGCATCACAGTCTCTGTTGGTGGGGGCGGTTTCCGCTTTTGGCGCCATTCTTCGACCTGGCCCACGATGGGAGGCGGCCTCTTGCCATCCTCTGGCACGCCCATAATGGCGTCCGCTCTTCCAAGGCGGGAAATCTTTGGAAATGGCGGGAATCGTCTCCCAGTGGCGGGAAACTCTGCAGATGGCGGGAAAAAGCTGCAAATGGCAGACAACCGGCGGGAATCGACTTGTGATGGGGTCCGATGGCGGGACCCTCCGGAACCGGCGGGAGACTTCTTTTTGAGGTAACGGTGAACTTTTCTTCAGGCACGCAGTACCCGGTTGTTGCGGGCACGTTATCCTGCCGACTACGCCAAAGTTGATGCGCCCCCTGAGCCATATTCTTTAGGGGAATACTCGGAGCCGGATCAGATGGGGGTTGTAGTCTCCGAGCGGCTGTGACCCGGTCCGTGCCCAGGGTGTCAAGCTCAGTGTGTGGCAGTCCTATGATGTTACTGGATGTTCTTTATGTCGACTACACCACCCGTTGAATTGCGGTCACTACGGCCGCCGCTGCAGCAGGGTCCGCTGAGGCTGATGGTGTTTGTGCAGCTTCGGTAGTATAACCCCCAACGGGAGGGGTATGGCCTCAGGGGGTCAGGTGCAGAGGATGGTGGTTGTGGAGGTGCAGTGAGGATGGTAATGAGAGTCAGAGTCGGGTTCTGCAGTTCAGGGTTTTTACTTACTGCTGTTCTTGTACTGGTCACTCCGGCCTTGAGTGACCACCCGAGCCGTGCTGCGTCCACCAGGTCCTGGACTCGGCCAACCCCCAAGTAGTTCTGGAGCGTGGTTCTGAGCTCCCTTTCTGTCCTGTCCTCGTCTCTGGCCTTCCCCACCAGGGATCCACCTAAGTCCGGCTCCCTCGGGCCTCTTGTTGGTAAACCCTTGTCTCTGGGTTCCCTGACCCTATGCGTGGTCTGCCTTCCGGGTGGATATAGTGGGTGGCCGTGGCAGATTCTGCCCACGGCCTCCGGTCTCTGGCTGAGGATAAGTGCCCTCCACCAGTTTGGGATCCGGTACCCTTGTGCCAACTCTTCACCCTTTGATTTAATTTGGGCTCTTAGAGTTCCTTCTTTCTTCCCCTCTGGGTCTTTCTTTCTCCTCTCTCTCTCTGGGCCTGGGGCTGCTCTGCTCCTCTGCTTTCCTCCACTGCTCTGCAAAGTCTTCACTAAAACAGACTGACTGGCTGACTGACTGACTGACGTCTGACCCTGTTCTAAGATGGTTCCCACCTTATATACTCCCTCTATGTGTGAGCTCAGGTGACCAGCACCCAATGAGCTCCTAGCACTACCCAGACTGCTCCCCCTATCTGCCCCTACACTACTGGGATGTTCCACCCCCCTCCCACTCCAGCCAGGGACAGACACGGTTGTACCTGCACATTTTCCTAGTGGGAGTACCATAGGTCTGTCCCTCGGAAATGGGATGTATGTAGTGCATGCAGCTATCTGAGCTCAGTTCCACACTCCATCCTTACCCGGGAGTGGAAAATCACACCTCTGGCTGAGGTACAATACTCCTGTAGCAGCCGAATCCTCAGGGTGCTACACTTCTTCCAGCGGGAGCGGGGTTCTCCTGACGGGCTTCGGAGCCGGAATCAGGGGCTCGCACAGGGGCCTTGCTTTTTGGAGTTCCAGTTGGTAGTACTCCTGTGGCCATATAAAAGGCTGCCCATCCGGGCACGTGTGCTGGGCAAATAGATCTTCACCCAGGTGCGGCACTCGAGATGTTGAGGGCGCGGTGATGGTAGCGGTGCCCGGGTTGACCAGGCCTTGCGACCAGGCTTGGGGCACCCTAAAGGTAAAGGGCACCGTTAGGACGGCGGCGCCCGGGGTTACTTGGCCCTGCGACCAGGCCGGTGGCACGGTGGAGGTAGAGGGCGCTGTTGGCACTGCAGCGCCCGGGGGCGCTCGGCCCTGCGACCAGGCCGGTGGTGTTTCCTGCTTGGCCGCGCTCAGAGTTGAGGCGCGTGAAGTCACAGGGGTCGCGGCCGCGGCTTCTGCTTGGGGCCTAGTCTGGAGCGGTGACGGTGCAGCGACGGGCACGGCAGGGGGAATTTCGGGCTCTGCGACGGGGAGCTGGGGCAGGCTCACGGTTTCTCCGCTTGGGGTAGTGACGTCCCCTTTACCTGCCTCCGTCTGTTCAGCTCCCTCCTCGGCGCCGTCTCCGGCCTTCACTCCTCCTGCTCCATCCTCAGAGGCGGTCTGTCTCCTCGTCTCGGGTGGCGTGCTCCGCTGACGGGTTCCGGTCTGCTGGGCCATCTCTTTGCTCCACTCCGCCAGCGTGTCTCGCTGCACCTGGGCCATCCTCCGTGCGAGGCCCTCCAGCGCGGTCTGTGCACACTCCCGGTCTCGGGGGAGCTGTGCCAGGATCTCCACCAGGCCTAGTGGGGTTGTCCCCATCATGGTTCCTATCTTGTGCTTATGTCCCCCGTCATGGTACTCATCTTGTTTTATTGTCTCCCATCATGGCCATCTTGTAGAAATATCCTCTTACCTGGTCCCCTTTTTGTAGCAATCTCACCATTCGGCTCCCTATCTCACAGTAACGTGTCCCTTCCTGGTCCCCTTTTTGTAGTAATGTCTCTTTGCAGTAATGTCAAGATCCTGATCCTCATCTTCTAGTACTGTTCCCATCCTGGTCCCCTGCAGACATTAGCTGCTGGCCTGTGATTGACCCACAGTTGGCATTGGTATAGCTGAGCAAAGAGCTTGTCTGTGCATGGCGCCTGCAATATGTTCCACTGAAAAAGTGCTGACGTGCCACAATCCTCAAGGTGTATGGTGCCTGCGGCCTGCATGAAGCAGCCTCTGTGGCCAAATGTTTGAGACCCCCACTCGAGTCTATAAAGCTACAGCTGCCAATCAAGATACAGGGTGCCATGATATACTGAGGGGCTGCGATTGGTTTGATTAGTTATTCTGTGATGACAGATTCTCTTTACACCCCGAGTGATTTCAGACCAATCACCTATTCTGTGTAGAAGTGATACAGATTTACAAGACAGTGACTTGAAGGGTCAACGTGATATTTGAAATTTTTTCTCAACATTTTATTTCAGTTATATTTTCAAGCAGATCAGGGGGTGTTCATATCCTGAGCCGACCATAAGCTGCCCCCAAAAAACTCACTGTCTTCACCGAGGGGTGCGCAGTTCAGGCAAAAGAAACGTATACACAGTCCATAATATGGATATCCATGGAAAATGGAGGGCTTGTACTGATCAATGGGTTATTGCATTGTGGGGTGGCTAGGTTCTGCTTGAAAGTATAAGGACATTCACAAATGAAAAAGATATCATACAAGGTTTACTTAAGTCTTGCAAATGAGAAAACAGGTGTACTGGTGTGATAATTCTAAAAATACAGGTGCATCTCACTAAATTAGAATATCATCAAAAAGTTAATTTATTTCAGTTCTTCAATACAAAAAGTGAAACTCATATAGAGTCATTACAGACAGAGTCATCTATTTCAAGTGTTTATTTCTGTTAATGTTGATGATTATGGCTTACAGCCAATGAAAACACAAAAGTCATTATCTCAGTAAATTAGAATAATTAACAAAAAACACCTGCAAAGGCTTCCTAAGCATTTAACAAGGTCCCTTAGTCTGTTTCAGTAGGCTCCACAATCATGGGGAAAACTGCTGGCTTGACAGATGTCCAGAAGGCAGTCACTGACACACTCCACAAGGTATCAGAGTCTGGAGGAAGAGTGGAGAGGCCACAATCCAAGCTGCTGGAGGTCTAGTGTGAAGTTTCCACAATCAGTGATGGTTTGAGGAGCCATGACATCTGCTGGTGTAGGTCCACTCTGTTTTATCAAGACCAAAGTCAGCGCAGCCGTCTACCAGGACATTTTACAGCACTTCATGCTTCCCTCTGCCGACAAGCTTTTTGGAGATGGAAATGTCATTCTCAAGCAGGACTTGGCCCCTGTCCACACGGCCAAAAGTACCAGTACCTGGTTTACACACAACAGTATCACTGTGCTTGATTGGCAGAAAACTCACCTGACCATAACCCCATAGAGAATCTATTATAGAGAATCTATGGGGTATTGTCGAGAGGAAGACGAGAGACACCAGACCCAACAATGCAGACGAGCTGAAGGCTGCTATCAAAGCCATCTGGGCTTCCATAACACCTCAGCAGTGCCACAGGCTGATCGCCTCCATGCCACATTGCCGCATTGATGCAGTAATTGATGCAAAAGGATCCCAGACCAATTATTGAGGGCATTTACTGACCATACATTTCAGTAGGATAACATTTCAGATTTTAAAATAATTTTTCAAGCTGTTATAAAGTATTCTAATTTACTGAGATAATGACTTTTGTGTTTTCATTGGCTGTAAGCCATAATCATCAACATTAACAGAAATAAACACTTGAAATAGATCACTCTGTGTGTAATGACTCTATTAGACAACCAACAGAAGATTAGACCCCTAAAATATAACTTTTATTCGAATATGCTAAAAAGGACTCAGTAGTCACCATAACAACAAACACAAAAACAAGACAAAATGCCAGGGAACAGGGATAAGTCACACATCAGTCAGGAAGGATTACGGGCTCTATCTGTCCCTATTTTGTCCCTAAATTCTCTCCCTTCCTGACAGCGGAGGTTGGCACCCTAATTTTTGCTCCGTGGCGCCCCCGCTCAACGTTGGTGTCCCTAATATCCCTGGTAAATATCTATCTTTATATTTAAAAAACCACAATCGTGAATAAAAGATAGAGAAAAGTGAACGTACAGATTAAGAAGCCGACAATTCATCATAGATATGCATTTAAGGAGACCCAAGGGAGAGAATTTAGGGACAAAATAGGGACAGATAGAGCCCGTAATCCTTCCTGACTGATGTGTGACTTATCCCTGTTCCCTGGCATTTTGTCTTGTTTTTGTGTTTGTTGTTATGGTGACTACTGAGTCCTTTTTAGCATATTCGAATAAAAGTTATATTTTAGGGGTCTAATCTTCTGTTGCTTGTCTAGTCTTGCAATTGGGCCCCGCTTATACATCCCTTGTTCAGGTGTGTAATGACTCTATATAATATGACTTTCACTTTTTGTATTGAAGAACTGAAATAAATTAACTTTTTGATGATATTCTAATTTAGTGAGATGCACCTGTAGATAAAAGGGTTTAACTTGAATTGACGTCATAGCACAGACCTGCATCAACTCAGCTTAAACAGAACAAAACCCATAGGACCCTATTCATCATAGTTTTTACTCCAGAATTCTGTTATAAAATGCTCAATCGTATAATTTGGATGCAACTGAAGACTATGAAAAAAGGTTGCAACTTTTTCCTTTCTAATGGCATTTTTATCGGTAAGTGGGCAGGGTTGTGATGACTGCTGTTTGGCAACTTCATCATGAGCAGCGGTGGTCGCTACAAATCCTCCTCCAGTAAGTGGCATAGCGCATGGAGGCGCTGTCCAGCCATCAGACGCTTCTGATGAATATGTCTCTTAATGAATCAGGAGCTGCGTCCTTCACCTCCGCCCTCTCATCAAGACATTAATCAGGTGCATAGTTCTTTAAGGTGACAATGCAGCAATTTAGCTCGAGTAGTTAATATTTTGTATGCATTTATGTACATAAATGACATAGCCGAGTGCTGGGATGGCCTATTTTTATTAGTCCTATACAGAATCCATAAATGGACGGACCGACCTGTGCTAAGCATACGTGAAAATTATTTTATCAAACATGGACATAGTCTTTCCTAAGTAACATTGGGGTCCCTGGTGGTCCTAACCTCAGCAACTTATATTTTATCCAATATGACAGTAACAGTGTGTCCCTCCCCAGCCTGTGTTCATGTACTCTATGTAATGTAACCTGCTTTAGTGTAAGGGGTGTAAGGCTATGTGCCCACGATGCAGAAATGCTCAGTTTCCGCATCTCCCTGGCAGAAAAAACGCATGCGGATTGCACATGCGGATTGCACATGCGGATGTGAAGCGTTCTTCACTTGCATTTCCGCATGCGGGTTGACAAGCGCTTTCCAAGCGATTTTAACATCACTTGGAAAGTGCTTGACAACTTGGTCACACTATATAAATCCATGCAACCGGCATGGATTTTTATAGTGTGACCGAAAGAATGGTAAAAAATAAATCTATACTTACCTTCTGATGGCCCCCGCTGTCTTGCTTCGCTCCGTCCTGGCTGCCGACAGCGCGCGGTACACTGAAGGACCTGCCGTCATATGACTGACGTCAGCGCAGGTCCTTCAGTCCACAGCACGCTGCCGGCAAGTGAAGAAAGGGACACCGCGAGCCATCAGAAGGCAAGAATAATATTTATTTTTTATTTTATTCTTTTTTTCACAGGTTCTATGGTACCCAGGTCCGGAAGAGAGTCTCCTGTCCTCCACACCCGGGTGCCATCCGCACATAGAAACGCATATTATCCATGTGTGCAAATGTGCGGACACAGATGATATGCGTTTCAATGCAAGTCAATGGCGGCAATTACGCTGCGTGTCCGCAAAATTAATGGACATGCTGCGGATTATCATTCCGGAAAAACACGCAGCATGTGCACAGCACGGATTATCATTGGGGAACATGGCAGGCCTTCTACCATGCATTTAAGCGTTTCTGCAGCGTTTTTGCCGGTGCTTAAACGCATCGTGGGCACACAGCCTAACAGCGTGTCCCTCCCCTGTGTTCATGGACTGTAATGTTATCAGGCCTAGGTCAACATCTCTTGTTGCATCTAGAGGGTGTGAACTGACGTGCCCCCTGGGCCATATTCTTAGGGAGAATACCCGGAGCCGGATCAGATGGGGGGTTGTAGTCTCCGAGCGGCTGTGACCCGGTCCGTGCCCAGGGCGTCAAGCTCAGTGTGTGTGGCAGTCCTACAGATGTTATAAAGTTCTTTATGTCGACTACGCCACCCGTTGTATTGCGGTCACTACGGCCGCCGCTGCAGCAGGGTCCGCTGAGGCTGATGGTGTTGGTGCAGCTTTGATAGTATAACCCCCAACGGGAGGGGAATAGCCTCAGGGGGTCAGGTGCAGAGGATGGGGGTTGTGGTGGTGCAGTGTAGATGATAATCAGAGACAGAGTCGGGTTGTGCAGTTCAGGGTGTTTACTTACTGCAGATGTTCCGGTCACTCCGGCCTCAAGTGACCACCCGAGCCGTGCTGCGTCCACCAGGTCCTGGATTCGGCCAACCCCCAAGCAAGTCCGGAGCGTGGCCCTGAGCCCTCCTTTCTGTCCTGTCCTCTGGCCGTCCCCACCAGGGATCCACCTAGGTCCAGCTCCCTCGGGCCTTCTGTTGGGAGACCCTTGGCCCTGGGTTCCCTGACCCTACTCGTGGTCTGCCTTCGGGGTGGATGTGGTGGGTGGCCGTGGCAGATGCTGCCCACGGCCTCCGGTCTCTGGCTGAGGTGTGCTGTAGCCCCCACCAGTTTGGGATCCGGTACCCTGTTGCCAACTCTTCACCCGATGTTTGGATTTGGGATCTCAGAGTCCTTTCTTTTTCCCCCTCTGGGTCTTTCTTTCTTTTCTCCTCTCTCTCTCTGCAGGCTCATCTGGACCTCTCCTTCTGACTCTCTGACTCTGACAGACTGACCCTGATCTAAGATGGTTCCCACCTTATATAACCCTCTATGTGTGAGCTCAGGTGACCAGCACCCAATGAGCTCCTATCTCTACCCAGACTGCTCCCCCTATCTGCCCCTACACTACAGGGATGTTCCACCCCCCTCCCACTCCAGCCAGGGACAGACACGGTCGTACCTGCACATTTCTAAGTGGGAGTACCGTCGGCCTGCCCCTCGGAAATGGGATGTGTGTAGTGCATGCAGCGCTCCGAGCTCAGTTCCACACTCCATCCTTACCCGGGAGCGGAATATCACACCTCTGGCTGAGGTGCAATACTCCTGTAGCAGCCGAATCCTCAGGGTGCTACATTCCCCCCTGGTAAACCACAGCACGTCCTCGGGCTGTAAGACAAAACACCACAAACATACAATTTTTTTCTTTGCATAAACATAATAAAAACATATAAAACATTATCATATAACAATATATATATATCAATAAAACTTCTTCAGATAGATAACATTCTCGTCGTCTTCTAGCTCCTCCGGTCACTGTGCAACTGATGACCGGGCAAAGTGCGACAGTCCTTTCTTGAAAGTGGTTTTCCGGTAAAACCAGTAGGGGGCGCTCTAGGAAGCGCAACTATATACAAAGGGATAGTGGCCGCTCCCAGTCCTCGGCCAGATGTTAGGGATTAGGGATGGCTGTTCACAGTCCTCAGCCTGGTAATGGATAGGGGACACACGGGTTAACAGTTCAATTCGCTGGTCCCAACGGGGACTATAATAGCAGCAACAGTTTTTGGTACCCCGACGGGTAACTATATACAGCTTCTTCACTACCGTACTCAACGACGGCGTCCTCCTGCTCTTTCTTTGTAGTTGGCTTTAGCTTCAGACCCGTCCGGGTCCTCTTGCTCTTCCTCCTCACACCGCAGCTCCTCCTCCGTCAGGCGATGCACATGGAGGGCGTAGGGTCCTTTGGCACACTTGTGCCGGGTGAAGGTGACCTCGTCCCCTAGATAAAGGTCACGGCCTCTGTGTCCCTCCGGTAGGTGGGACTCAACGTCTCTTCTTGTCACGAAGACGTCGCCTGGGGTGCGGTGATCCCTGATGAAACCCCACCCATGCTGCAGATTGAACTTGATCACAGTCCCGGTGGTGCGGGGACTATGCGCTGCACGGGGGTCTCTCCTGGTCCGGCTCTTCTGCTCCGCGCTCCTTATTTGGGCTTGTTGTTCCCGGACCCGCCTCTCTCTCCGCTCCCTCTCGAAGACTTCGAGCTGCTGCCGGCAGCACTCTGCACGCTCCGCTGCAGCTGCCCGGGTCTCCTGAGTGAACCCCATGAGATCTTCTCCGGTGGGGTCCCACTCAAACTGTGCCTCCTCCAGCGGGGGCGAGGTCCTTTTCACGGGTTTCAGAGCCGGGATCAGGGGCTCACACATGGGCCCTGCCCTCTTTTGGAGCTCTAATTCATAGTACTCCCGGGGCCAGATGAAGGGCTGCCCATCCGGGCACGTGTGTTGGGCGAACAGGTCTTCTCCCAGATGCGGCACTCTTGGTCTTACGGGCGCGGTGGTGGTGGCGCCCGGGTTGCCCAGGCCTTGCGGCCAGGCCTGGGGCACCTGAAAAGTGAAGGGCACCGTAAGGACGGCGGCGCCCTGGGCTACTTGGCCCTGCGACCAGGCCGGTGGCTCCGCGGAGGTAGAGGGCGCTGTTGGTAATGCCGCGCCCGGGGGTACTAGGCCTTGCGACCAGGCTGGTGGTACTTCCTGCTTGGCCACGCTCGGGGTCGAGGCGTGTGACGTCACAGGGGTCGCGGCTTCCGGTTGGGGCCTAGTCTGCGGCGGTGACGTTGCGGTTACGGGCACGGCAGGGGGTACTTCGGGCTCTGCGACGGGGAGCTGGGGCAGGTAAGCGGTGTCCCGGTTTGGGGTAGAGACGTCCCCTTTACCTGCCTCCGTCCGTTCGGCTCCCTTTTCGGCGCCGTCTCCGGCCTTCAGTCCTCCCGCGCCATCCTCAGAGGCGGTCTGTCTCCTCGTCTTGGGTGGCGTGCTCCGCTGACGGGTCTCGGTCTGCTGGGCCATCTCTCGGCTCCACTCCGCCAACGTCTCTCGCTGCACCCGGGCCATCCTCCTTGCGAGGCCCTCCAGCGCGGTCTGCGCACACTCCCGGTCTCGGGGGAGCTGTGCTAGGACCTCCACTAGCCCTAGTGGGGTCGTTGTTTCCAGCAGGCTCCTGACCAACGGGTCGGTGCTGCTCTGCTCTCCTTCCGCTGTTTCCAGCAGGCTCCTGGCCAGCGGGCCGGTGCTGCTCTGCTCTCCTTTCATCTCCGGGTAAGCTTCTGGACTCAGCTCTAGGCTTCTTGTCTCCGGGTGCGCTCTCTCCAGACTGCTCCAGGCGACACCCATCTTGGTTCTTTTCTTCAGTCTCCTCCCACTTCGAGGGCGGTCCCGGGGCAACTTGGTGACTGTCAGCTCCAGGGGCAGTTCTTTTACGCTGATGGACACCTCTAGCATCACAGTCTCTGTTGGTGGGGGCGGTTTCCGCTTTTGGCGCCATTCTTCGTCCTGGCCCACGATGGGAGGCGGCTTCTTGCCATCCTCTGGCACGCCCATAATGGCGTCCGCTCTTCCAAGGCGGGAAATCTTTGGAAATGGCGGGAATCGTCTCCCAGTGGCGGGAAACTCTGCAGATGGCGGGAAAAAGCTGGAAATGGCGGACAACCGGCGGGAATCGACTGGTGATGGGGTCCGATGGCGGGGACCCTCCGGAACCGGCGGGAGACTTCTTTTTGAGGTAACGGTGTACTTTTCTTCAGGCACGCAGTACCCGGGTGTTGCGGGCACGTAATCCTGCCGACTACGCCAAAGTTGACGCGCCCCCTGGGCCATATTCTTAGGGAGAATACCCGGAGCCGGATCAGATGGGGGGTTGTAGTCTCCGAGCGGCTGTGACCCGGTCCGTGCCCAGGGCGTCAAGCTCAGTGTGTGTGGCAGTCCTACAGATGTTATAAAGTTCTTTATGTCGACTACGCCACCCGTTGTATTGCGGTCACTACGGCCGCCGCTGCAGCAGGGTCCGCTGAGGCTGATGGTGTTGGTGCAGCTTTGATAGTATAACCCCCAACGGGAGGGGAATAGCCTCAGGGGGTCAGGTGCAGAGGATGGGGGTTGTGGTGGTGCAGTGTAGATGATAATCAGAGACAGAGTCGGGTTGTGCAGTTCAGGGTGTTTACTTACTGCAGATGTTCCGGTCACTCCGGCCTCAAGTGACCACCCGAGCCGTGCTGCGTCCACCAGGTCCTGGATTCGGCCAACCCCCAAGCAAGTCCGGAGCGTGGCCCTGAGCCCTCCTTTCTGTCCTGTCCTCTGGCTGTCCCCACCAGGGATCCACCTAGGTCCAGCTCCCTCGGGCCTTCTGTTGGGAGACCCTTGGCCCTGGGTTCCCTGACCCTACTCGTGGTCTGCCTTCGGGGTGGATGTGGTGGGTGGCCGTGGCAGATGCTGCCCACGGCCTCCGGTCTCTGGCTGAGGTGTGCTGTAGCCCCCACCAGTTTGGGATCCGGTACCCTGTTGCCAACTCTTCACCCGATGTTTGGATTTGGGATCTCAGAGTCCTTTCTTTTTCCCCCTCTGGGTCTTTCTTTCTTTTCTCCTCTCTCTCTCTGCAGGCTCATCTGGACCTCTCCTTCTGACTCTCTGACTCTGACAGACTGACCCTGATCTAAGATGGTTCCCACCTTATATAACCCTCTATGTGTGAGCTCAGGTGACCAGCACCCAATGAGCTCCTATCTCTACCCAGACTGCTCCCCCTATCTGCCCCTACACTACAGGGATGTTCCACCCCCCTCCCACTCCAGCCAGGGACAGACACGGTCGTACCTGCACATTTCTAAGTGGGAGTACCGTCGGCCTGCCCCTCGGAAATGGGATGTGTGTAGTGCATGCAGCGCTCCGAGCTCAGTTCCACACTCCATCCTTACCCGGGAGTGGAATATCACACCTCTGGCTGAGGTGCAATACTCCTGTAGCAGCCGAATCCTCAGGGTGCTACAGAACCCTTCCCCCATCCAGGGGCTGATCCCAGTAGACAGAACAATAGACTCATGTTTGGCCCAGTCAGTTGTGTGGGGCCTGCCGATGCTGGAGGGTCTCAGGCTGCGGCCAGATCCTCCTGGCGTGTGTGGATTGATAGAAGCCGCCACGTGGGACTGTGTTGTGTCCCTCATCTGCTGGATCCATTGAACTTATCCAAGGACTATTTCTATATTTTCCCTGGCCGGAGGCGCCCCTGGACTTGTTTCTGCTGTTATATAGCAAAAAGGAACCAAATACAGAGTATATGGCAAAGAATCAAAAAACTTTATTGTAAACAATATACAGAAAAGACATACATGATTAAAAAGGACGACACACAGACAACCAAACTGGGTGACACATATACAACATAATAATAGATGTTAAATATCTATTGGGATAAAGTACAAGAAGTGCTAGTATTCAAGTCATTTATGCACTGGTACAAAATTATGGCATATTTCATCACTATGGATATGTACCACGTGCCATATGGCCTATAGTGCCCTATGAAAAAAAGCTAAAGAAATATATTGCACTCTTACCCATATTAGATCAGTACCCAGAATAAACAAGGACCTCAATGCGTGTTTCGCGTGGTATATCCTATGGATTCCTCGGGGGGGATTGTTTAATAGGACATTCCATGTCTTTTTAAATATACTTTTGGTCCGTTCCAGTCACGTGACCGCAGGCCCTAATCATCTCCTGGACCATCAGCGCATGCACGCTGAACCGCCCGAGCCAGATACGTCACGCACGGCCATCAAGGTGAACCACGCATGACAGGGAACCAGGACTCGTTGCCATGGCCACCCTCACACCGGCCACGCAGCCCCCCTGGATGCCCCTCTACCCAGCCCATGCCCCCCTCACACCAGCCACGCAGCACCCCTGGATGCCCCTCTACCTAGCCCATGCCCCCCTCACACCAGCCACGCTGCCCCCTGGAGGCCTCTACAACATTTATTCACATGGTCAGCTCTCCCCACCTCAGTCCACTCCGGATCAGCATCAGTCCTCACAGCAGAACGCTGAACACGAGCTCCTCAGCAGAGCCATAGCCAGGGCACAGGTTGTTACACAGCTCAGTACAGGAACCTCAGCCGAGTCCTGGAACTCTTTTTATTAGAAAAGTATAAAACAAACCATAAAACACACTGCACAAAGAACAAATTGCAAAACACAAACAAGTCCAAATTATAATGTCCAGTATGAATTAAAAGGCAAAAATGTCCTGCAATGTTCATGGAACATAAAACGTCATTTCCAAAAGTCCCCCCCAGCAAGGGAAGACCTTAACCCTTTTTTTCCAAAAATATCCCCTTCCAACATTCACTCCACATTCATACCTAAACCCCCAAAACAAAACAACAAACTGGCCCAGTTTTTTTTTTTTTGTTCCCACTCCCAACACCCAAGGTCCCACGATAGTCTGTGGCCTCATCACACCAGGGTCCCACTAAAGTTTGTGGCCCACAAAGATACCAGGTCCTTTTGCCTTTTTTCCCATCCATTTTAGGGTGTCCAAACCACCAACCAATCCACCAAAACCCCTCCCCCCCTCCCCCCTGAAACCCCCCACCCAACCTACACTAAACCCCCCCCAAACACACATCATAATGCACAGACATATAAAAAATAATATACGCAACTTTATAACACTACAATAAACCTAAAAAACTTAATCACATTACCATATACAACAACCATGAACCAAAATCAGACCCAAGTTCGGTGCTTGCAAGCCCTATATACGGGTTCCAATACCATAAAACAAAAAACTACACGTGAGGGTAACAGCCCACCACCGGGAACTGGAGACTACAGAGGCTCTCACCCTAATCTATCACACAGAATCCTATCCCTCTCTAATAAAGAAAAAGAAAAATCTGTCCCTACCACCCTACCAATCTTTCCCTACCTGTCCCTACCTGTCCCTCACTACCAACCTAATACTAACTACCTGTCCCTAAAGACTGTCCCTACGTGTCCCTCCCTGACCCTACACATCTATCTGACCCTACAAATAAATATAAAATATAGAAAGGGACTAAACTAACCCTATCACAGACACACATTCCCTAACTCTCCCTAGGGCACATTAAATGAGAACCCCCTCCATAGAAGGGAAGCCCTCCCTGCACCCAGCCTCTCATACTCCAGCGAGCGCACTTTTGCCAGGTCACCCAGGATGTTCCTAATCACCTCTTCCCATGGGAGGACTTTCTGCTGGGTGGACACTAAACACCGTGCGTTCCACGTGTAAAACCTAGTCACTAAGCTAAGTAAGAAAACAGTGCCCCGATCTCGGCCACCAAGGGATCTGAATGCCCCATAGGCCCACTCCGCATAGGAAAGGCCTGCCAGCCTGGGCCAGCCAATGGAAGCACCCACCCTCTTGTAGACCTCTGTATTAAAAGGACACCGAAGCAGGAAGTGCTCCATGCTTTCAAGCATGCCGCCACACTCCTCGCGGGGACAATCCCGGTCATCAGAGTTCCTGTACTTCAGGTTGTCCCTCACATACAGTCTCCCATGGAAGCAGCGCCAAGCCAAGTCCCAAAACTTCAAGGGGATCCGCTTAGAGTTTAATAACCAGAGCCCCACCTCCAGATCCCGGCTTGGGCAATCCTTGAGGGCCAGGGGCTTCTGGAAGTGGGTCAACAGAACCCTATTGTCAAGTAACCTCTTTGACAAGGTCCTGATCTCCCACACTCCCAGACCCCACCGGCGGATCACCTTCACAACCAGGGTAGCATAAGCCGGAAGATGCCCATGAGGCGTGCGAAGGTCCTTCACCCGCCCTCCTGTCTCCCATTGCTGGAAGAAAGGCCGAAACCACCCCCTACAGGAGAATACCCACGGAGGAGCCCTCTCTAACCAGAGGTTGGCGATGTTTGCCTTAAGAAAGGTGTTTACTAGAAACACCACTGGGTTGACCATACCCAACCTTCCTAGTCTCCTCGTGCGGTACGTGACCTCCCTCTTTATTAGGTTCAGCCTATTCCCCCATAATAGTTGGAAGAACAGGCTGTAGACCCGTGTCCAAAGAGGTTCTGGCAAGATGCAGACGCTGCCCAGGTATATTAATAAAGGGAGCAAATACCCCTTGGCCAGGTTAACCCTTTCCCTCAGGGTCAAAGACCAACCCTTCCACTGATCCACCTTCTGGGCGGCAATCTTAAGTCTGCCCTCCCAGTTTTGCTGGGGATAGTCCCCCGGGCCGAAACTGATGCCTAAAATTTTTGCTGTGGCCTGAGGCCCTGGAAGGGTGTCCGGGAGATCAAAACTAGGAGCTCCCCCTCCCAGCCAGAGACTCTCACACTTATCCCGGTTGATCATGGACCCAGATGCCACAGAGTAGCGCTCAACCTCAGACATGACCCAGTCTGCCTCCTCTCTCGAGGATACAAAAAGGGAAACGTCGTCGGCGTACGCCACTACCCTCAAGGTGGTCTCTGGCTCCGCCCGGTCCTTCCCGACTCCCACCAACGGTCCGCGTTCCACTCTCCTTAAAAAGGGGTCGATCGCGAACACGTATAACAGTGGGCTCAGAGGACAGCCCTGGAGGACACCAGACTTCACCTCAAAAGGGGGTCCGAACCAACCGTTCACAAGCGGAAAAGTCTCTGCCCCATTGTATAATACTCTCAACCAATCAACAAACCTCCCGGGCAGACCGTACCTCAAAAGGACGGACCAGAGGTACTCATGGTTAACCCGGTCAAAGGCCTTCGCCTGGTCTAAGGACAGCAAGTACCCCTTCCAGTGACCTGCCCTGCTCTGCTCCACTGCCTCCCGGACACCGAGCACAGCACTAAAAGTACTGCGGCCTCGAACAGAGCAGTGCTGGGCCCCTGAAAGGAGCCGGGGTGCAAACTTCACCAACTGATTGAAAAGCACCTTTGCCAGAACCTTTCGGTCCGTATTGAGAAGTGCTATGGGACGCCAATTCTCAATACGGGACGAGTCTTTACCCGTTGACAGAATAATCAGGGCGGACTTCCTCATTGAACCGGGCAGAAAGTCCGAGGAGTCCCTAAAAGTCCTGTAAAACTCGGATGTTAAGCCATCCGGACCGGGCGATTTTTTGGGCCGGAGCCCATCAATGGCCCGTCTCACTTCCTCTTCCCTGATTGCTTCTGCCAAAACATGAAGAGAGGGGGTCATCCCCTGGCTCAGGGATGGTTTCAGCCAGGAAAGCCGACATCTCATCCCGATCTGGATCCCTCCTTCCCAAGAGGTGCGAGTAGAAGGATCTGACCCCCTCCAGGATCCCTGATTTGGATCTGTTCAGGGAACCCGTACTGTCGATCAGTCCTGTTACCATCTTGCAACTCACTGACATCCTGCAGTTCCTGTAGGGGTCGGGCGAGCGGTACTTCCCGAAATCCCTCTCAAAAACTAAGGATGTGTGCCTATCATACTGGCACCCCTTCAGCAAGGCCTTCACCCTGGAGATTTCCTCACGGTCCCCTCCAGTCGAGACGAGCTGCTCGAGTTTCCTCCCCAGCTCCCGATACAGGCGGTACCTGTTCAGGCCTCTGAGGCTCGAGAGCTGACGGAAGAACCCCGCAACCCTTCTTTTGAAGATCTCCCACCACTCAGACTTACTGCTACAGAGACCCAAGAGAGGTACCTGGCTCTGAAGAAATTCCTCAAAGGATTGTCTTACATCCGCTTCTTCCAACAGGGACGAATTCAGCTTCCATAGGCCTCTCCCTATCCGGGGAGTCTCTGTAACATTCAAGGAAAAGAAAATAAAACAGTGATCGGAGAATTCCACAACAGCGGACACTGCAGAAGAGACGGCTTCCTCCTTTAAAAAAAACCTATCTATCCTAGACCTACAACTACCCCTATGAAAGGTGAAACCTCCGTGACCTGGGGTGTGCCGGATGTGGACATCCAGCAGGCGAGCTTCGCTTGCTATACTATTAAGAGTATTACTATCAAAATCCAGCCTTCGGTCTCCGGGGCCTCCCCTATCACGGGATCTAGTTATAGTATTAAAGTCCCCACCGAAGACCACCTGCCGGCTGGTAAAAAGATAGGGCTTGATCTTCAGGAAGAGACATTTACGGTCCCACCTTGACTGTGGACCATAGATGTTAATGAGCCGGAGCTCCTGTCCCCCCATGAAGACGTCAAGGACCAAGCACCTCCCCATTTCTACCTCGATCACCCGTCTGCATTCCACCGAAGCGGCCTTAAAAAGGACCGCTACCCCGCTATACGGCTCGGCCGCAAGAGACCAGTATGAGGGCCCGCACCTCCACTCCCTCCTTGCTTTGTAAATGGCCCCCATGTCCGTTAGTCTGGTCTCCTGCAAAAATAAAATGTCAGCCTCAACTCGGTTGAAAAAATCAAAGGCCATAAATCTGGCCGTATCTGACTTTATACTGGCGACATTAATCGACGCCAGAGTCAACGGGGTAGGTTCCGCCATCATGGGTGATTGAGTTAGACGGCCTTCTTTTTGACCGTACCCCCCGATTTTTTCCGCTCACCTTCAGAGGAGGAGCCAGACTCTCCCCTCCTCTTCAGTGACACCGAGGTGTCCATGGTACCTGCCACCTCCTTCCCAGTACTGGGTTCCTCACCCCTGGACCCCAGGGCAGTCCCCCCCCCAGAGGAAAGTGAGCCCCCGGAGGATGGACCCCGCCGCTCCCTGAAGGCACCTCAGATGTTACCGCCGGTCCCCCGCCCCTGACCTCCGACACAGCAGAGTCATTGAGGGCATGGAACCGGTTGGAGAGGGGGATCAGAGGGGAGCCGGTGAGCCCTTCCGTAGGCACCTTAGCGGCCAGGGGGGGGGCTTTAGATGTTTTTGCCCCTTTTTTGTTCCTCCTCCTCCGACTCTTAATGGTCTTACCGTCACCTGATTTTTTAGGCTGCTCCACCACCTCCTCATCCAGACTTTCATACTGGGAGGAATCTTCAGAAGCAGCCACCTCCTCCCTCTCCATCCTCCTGATCTCCTCGTTCACCGCCTCCTCCCCCAGGGCCTCAGGGGCTCCGGCTGCCGCTTCTGGGCTGGGGACAGACATCAACCCAGTCGCCTGAGGCTTATCCTGCCCCCTACCCCTACGGTGCCTCACCTGTTGCCACTGGTGGGCAGATGAACTGGCCTCGCCTTCCCTCACTGGCCCCTCAGCTCCTCTCCCGCCCCCACCTCCAGCTCCAGCAGAGGATGCACCGCTGGGGACCCCCCCACGGCTCTCCCCCGCCTGACCAGAGATGGTGTTAGAAACGGAGCGGGGGCAGCGGCTATACGGGTGACCTAGGTCACCACACAGATGACACCTAATGTCACCACAGGCCGCGGCAAGATGACCTACCCCACCACACAAGGCACATTTCTGCACCTTGCAGCCCGCGCTGAAGTGACGGGGATCACCGCACCTGTGGCAGACCTTCGGTTGCCCCTGGTAGAAGATCAGGATCCTGTCTCTCCCCAGAAATGCTGAGGAAGGGATGTGGGTGACAGTACCGCCTGAGACCTTCAACCTCATCATGAAGGTCCAGCCCCCTGACCAAATGCCAAACTCGTCCCTGTTCTTTTTTGGGACGTCCGTGACCTCCCCATAGTGAGAAAGCTACGTCAAGATATCGACCCCAGAGAGTGACTCGTTATTGGTTAGAACGGTCACCCTCTTTACGCCATTTTGGCGGGACACCGCCTGCACGGCAAAGTCTCGCCAGCCGGGCTCCCCCTTCACGAGTTCAAAATTCGACCAGAAAAGCTCTAGGCCCTCCGGTCGAACAAAACTGATGTCGAAGACAGGGGTACCAAAAGGATGGATCAGGGCAAAGATGTCAGTCGCCCTGAAGTCCATCTTCAGGAGGAGCTCCACGACCCTCGCTCTTGGCGGGCACGCTTCACTGCCCCTCCACCGAAGACGGACTACATTCCTCCTGGCCACCCCCTGCCCGGCTGTCGGGAGGGACCACACTGTCTCCCCCTCCCTTTTATCTTGGAAGGCGGCCAGGCCGTGTCTATCCAGCCAAAAGGCCAGGTCCACCTCTCTTCCCTCTACCTGGATCGTCCGTTCTCCCTTCTTGAGGGCCTCCAGGAAACGGCGTCGCAAGTCACCATCCCTGAGGTCCAGAGGTGAGGAAGCCCCCCGAGAAGACCCCGAGGCCCCGGCTACTACCCCCGCAAAACTCCGAGGACCAGCAGCCGGGGGGGCAGATGGACCAGCCCTGTCCCCACTCCCCCCACTACCAACAGACATACCATTCTTACCCCCGGCCACAGACACGCCAACATTCGTATCCTCAACCACAGCCACATTCATACCCACGCCATCCCCATCCATGTCAACAGTCACCCCACTTGGGCCACTCTCACTCACATGCACACTGGGGTCACAGTTTTTCATTTTTTGCAAGCATTTTTTGCCAGCAGTTTTTCCACTGCTGCCACCTGCTGGCAGCACCTTCCCTGCTGGGGGGATTTGGGAGCCAGGTGCTGAGACTTTTGCCGGTGCCCTTGCCCCAGATAAGCCCACGAGCACAGGGGACACCGACAGGCAGGCACCACCTCTGCTGTCTGTTACAGCTGTGGCACCACTGCTCCCAGCAGCTGCCAATGCTAAGCCCCGCCCCTTTCCGGGCAGAGCCACGCCCACTTGGGCGGGTTTTGTCTGCGAGGCCACGCCCCCGCACCAGGCAGCACGGTGGGGGCCCCGGAGGCCACTCCCACCGGTGCCGTGAGTGACAGGGAGGCCACGCCCCCCGCACCAGGCAGCACAGTGGGGGCCCCAGAGGCCACTCCCACCGGTGCCGTGGATGACAGGGAAGCCACGCCCCCCACACCAGGCAGCACGGTGGGGGCCCCAGAGGCCACTGCCACCGGTGCCTTTGGTGACAGGGAGGCCACGCCCCCCGCACCAGGCAGCACGGTGGGAGCCCCAGAGGCCACTCCCACTGGCGCCGTGGACGGCTGGGAGGCTACGCCCCCCAAAAGCCGGCCGCGCCGGGACCCCCGAAGTCGACCGAGAACCGGGTCTACTCACAGGGGCCCCTGGACCAGCGGCACCAGCTCTCAGGGGCATAGCACCCCCTACCGTCACACCCTTTGCCACAAAAAGCCTGGCCACCCCAGCTCCGGAGGCCGGCCCCAGGCTAGGCCACTCCCCCTCAGCACCCAGCGGCGGTGGAGCCCCCCGCGCTGACCCATTACCGGGCCCCTGCGCAGGGGGCCCTGACCTCACCACGGATTTTGCCAGGGGAGCAAGCCCCACCTTACGCTTATGAGCCGGCTCTGCCGGAGCCGCAGGCCCCGCGCCCTTTACCTTACCAGGTTTCTGGGTCCCTAAAAGTGATCCAGATTTTTTAGTGGATCCGTGTGTGAGGGACCCAGACACCCCAGCACACGCCGCCGGAGACGCGGCCCCGGCTGTCGGTGCGCCGCCGACAGCGCAGGAGGCAGCGGCAGATGTACACGCCGCCTCCTGCACGCCAGCAGGAGCACCAGGTGCCAGGCCAGACCCCCTTTTTACAGGGGCTCCAGCACGAGCACCACCACCAATGACACCCACCGTCGGGCCGCCCTCCACGCCATGCTCCTTATCAAACACCTCGGACCCACTGCCTCCATTACCACAAACAGAGGCAGCGCTCTGCGTGCCATGGCATATGTTCTCCCCGCTCCCTCGCTGTGGACCCACAACAGAGTCCAAGCAGGGGTGGGTGGCGGGTGCCGCACAACGGGACAAGGGGGCCCCAGAGAGGGGGACATACACAAATTTATGTGCAATAGATGTTTTCTTTTTTTTTTTGCTTTTCTCTTCGTCCCCCTCCCGGGTGCCTCATCCTCGCAGATCTCATCCCCGAACGTAAGCTGACCAAAACGTACCGGGGACTCGATCTGCTGGATCTGCTGCATGATAAGGCAGCCCCCCTCACTGCTGCTACTCCCATCCTCCTCATCCTCCCCCTCGCTTCCGCTGCCCTCTGAAGGGCTAGAATCAGACGGGAGAGCCATCTGCTCAGGGGCTATCCCGCTATGTGATGCCTGGAGATCACTTACCAGGCCACCAGGCGGTGGGTAGGGTGCGACCTCCTCCACGCATACCTCTTCCTCCTCCTCCACCGCCTGGCCGGGGCCCTGCGACCCCTCCAGAGCCACACCGGTCATGGCTCTGAACTGGTCATCATTCCGCAGCTTCTCCATGAAGGGTCCACTGCCTGCCAATATGGTGCTCCTGCGGTCCTGCAGCTCTTGGATGGCTTGCTTGATTTTCCGGACCGCGGCGGATAGCTCAGGCTTCTTGGTGCCAGAGGCCCTCTCGGACCTCTCCTGAGCTACCCTCAACTCCCCCCAGAGGGAACTTAGCTTTTTTGCGGTGTCCTCATACTCACAGAGGTGCGCATGGACACGGGAGGCATAGGTGACGGTTGCCTCCCTCGCCACCTTGGTACCCCAATCAGGGGGCACCGCTGCAGCACCTCTGCTGGCACTCGACCTACCTCCAGAGGGAGGAGCTGCCGCGGTCGTAGCCTCGGGGGTCCTTCGGGTCTTTATGCTGGAACCCCTGCTGCCTCGGCCTGATGTTGCAGCCATAGCCTGGTTGGTGTTCCTCCCACCCCCCGCCGGCTTAGACCGGAGGCCAGTCCCACTCTGAGCCTTCTTTCCTGGGAAGGGGGCAGACAAAAAGTCCCAGATGGAAAAACAAACCTCCCTTCCCAGGAGCTCTCTCCGCACACAGCTCAGTACAGGAACCTCAGCCGAGTCCTGGAGTCCTCTCCACAGTACAACTCAGGAGTAACTACAGGAGCAACTACAGGAGCTCCTCATCACCAGTCCTCCCGTCCAGCACAACGTACACACTGCTGCGGCTGCATGGCTAATATCCACTGGACTGAGAAGGCCCCGCCCCCTCCGGTGACGTCATGATTCCATGAAATCACTCCTCCCCCTCAAGAAATCTACTCCAATCTAGACGCTCCCCTGTTGCTGAGGCGTGGTGACGCTGTAGCTGGGTGATTGCAGTCAGAGTAGTGGTGTTTGGCGTCTGTACTACAGGTAAGAAGATGGGACTGTACCAAGGTGATTACTACATTCAGGACAATAAGTAGCTAGATGTAGGTGTGCAGAATCCCACTCCCAATATTGTCAGGGTCTCTCACCCCCTCGTGTTGCCGGCTGTCAGGCTCCCGCACCCCCTCGTGTCGTCAGCTGTCAGGCTCCCGCACCCCCTCGTGTCGTCGGCTGTCAGGCTCCCGCACCCCCTCGTGTCGTCGGCTGTCAGGCTCCCGCACCCCCTCGTGTCGTCGGCTGTCAGGGTCCCGCACCCCCTCGTGTCGTCGGCTGTCAGGCTCCCGCACCCCCTCGTGTCATGGGCTGTCAGGCTCCCGCACCCCCTCGTGTCATGGGCTGTCGGGCTCCCGCACCCCCTCGTGTCGTCGGCTGTTAGGGTCCCACACCCCCTCGTGTCGTGGGCTGTCGGGCTCCCGCACCCCCTCGTGCAATGGGCTGTCAGGGTCCCGCACCCCCTCGTGTCGTCGGCTGTCAGGCTTCCGCACCCCGTCGTGTCGTGGGCTGTCAGGCTCCCGCACCCCCTCGTGTCATGGGCTGTCGGGCTCCCGCACCCCTTCGTGTCGTCGGCTGTTAGGGTCCCACACCCCCTCGTGTCGTGGGCTGTCGAGCTCCCGCACCCCCTCGTGCAATGGGCTGTCAGGGTCCCGCACCCCCTCGTGTCGTGGGCTGTCAGGCTTCCGCACCCCGTCGTGTCGTGGGCTGTCGGGCTCCCGCACCCCCTCGTGCCATGGGCTGTCAGGCTCCCGCACCCCCTCGTGTCGTGGGCTGTCAGGCTCCCGCACTCTCCCCTTGTCGTTGTCTGTGGAGAAGATTAATACATATTTTAATTTTTCAGATTTTCTCTTATAAAACAAGATCCCTGAGCTTCTGCCTTTGACCGAAAAAATGGCGTCTGACAAGTCGCTGCTGTCTGCAGAAATGAACACAAGCATGGAGGAAGCGCTGTATGAACAGATGCTGATGAAGGTACGAAAGATGAATTGGAGAGGCCAGCAATCACCGGGTGAATGTCTCCTCCGTCAGCCGCCGGGGGCGCTACAGTCTCCAACATTTACCTAATGTGTATTGTTGGCTTTAGACCCCTCATAGTTGTACTATTTTGGGGCAGGAAAAATCAGTTTGCAGAACCATCCTGTTCATGTTACTCACTGATTCTCACTTGTTGCCTCATTTCAGGCCAAACAGGAGATACAGAGCAGAATACCGAACTTACCAGAAAGCAGACAGATCAGACCCCAGCCGGGTGAGATGGGCGTCCTCTGATTATTATCCAGATTACTTTGTGCATATTATGTGACAGATACCACAGTGGGGCAGTGGGGTCTTATTGACTACAACGGTCACATGATGCAACCAATGTGGGGGTCACATTGTTTTTTCTTTTGCAGTTGATTACATGTAAATGCTGCTTGGCTTTTGCCGATTTTATTGTGTTTTTGTTCACTTTTTGTTTTTATTTTTGTGTTAGGTTTCTGCATTAAAACTCGCACATCCAAAAATACCGAAATCTTTATTAACATCTGCAAGTCGAACCAGATCCCAGCGCCCCCGGACCTGATGGAGCAGGAGTTAGTCAGCATCCTGGAATCTGATGATCCCTCCGGCTATCGAGTCCCCATGAGCCTTGGAGAGCCCCACGTTGAAGTTGATAATAGTACGTTTTTTTGTTTTTTTTTATTTAATACAGCGCGTCTCTTTTTAAAGGGGTAGTCCAGAGATATCCTTAAAGGGGTTAAAATAGCAAGTATTACAACTTACTAATCCTCAATGGTCAAAGGTGCCATCTCCACAGGTTCTGGTAGGTCCACTTCAGTTTGACATCTTGTTGTTGACTTTTGAACTTTTTTGGTTTAGATTTGGGACTTAAAGGGATTGTCCACTACTTGGAGTCCCCTTTAAGAACTTATACCACTTATTCATAGCAGCCCTACTAAGGTCAGTGGGTGAGTCGGCACCGCAAAGTATCTAAGTCCTGGTGCACTTTGTCCTACAGGTGGAGGCGGCTGCACGGCATACGACATAGTGATTAATGGCACCTTCTTTGAGAAAATTAAGGTAACTGCAATTGCTTATTCTGACATACGAGCTGTCTGCTCTCCTTTGTGTCAGCTCCTTACTTTGTATTTTTTTTTATTAGAATAATGAGCTTTTCAGGGAATTTTTTATCACCGTGGCCATGGATGGACAAGAGAACAAGTACGAAATGGAGCTGTCAAGAGGTAACGACCACATCACTGATATTTTCCTTGATTTTTCCATCGACCACACAAGGACTTGTTCCTTCATGGAGCAAGTTTACCATATAATATATTGAAAATGTTTATGTACCAACCTGTTGTATGGCACCGTATCAAATGCCTTTGAAAAGTCCAGATAGACAACACCAACTAAGTTTCCCTGGTCCAACCTAGAACTTACCTCCCATAGAATCTTTTCAGATTAGTTTGCAGGACAGATCCCTCATAATCATATGTATAGGTTATTCTTATTGAGGTGCTCCAGGTTAGTATCTCTTAGAAAACCCACAAAGATGTTGCCCACAGTACAAGTTAAACTTACCGGCCTATAAATTCCAGGCTCACATGTTATCCCCTTCTTGAATATTGGTACCACATTTGCTATCTGGGTGTAACGCTGGTGGATATATACCCACTGCCCCACAGGAGGGTTGTGACTAGGTGTCTACTGGGTCTCCACTAGAACCTCTGGTGGTGAGGATAGACTGGGCTGCCGGTAGACACCAGGTACCACTTCAGGGCAGTCCCCGGGACTGCAGCAGCATTCCGGAGGTACCAGGGTACCAAATACAGGAGAGCTAAGATAAAGACTAGGTCAGACAGTCTGAGATCGGGGCAGGCAGCACAGGTTCAGGATAGAGAAAAATGGCAAGGGGGACAGGGGTTTTTGATACCAGAAAACTCTTTTAACGCTTGCAACCTCTGTTTCTTGACTGCAACTCAAACAGTCGAATCAGTCAGTAAGAATTTAGGGCACTTCCATTGTGATATTTTGCATCAGCATTTGTTAGCAGACGCCAGGAATGGATCCAAAACAGAAGAGGTGAAAGTGTTTCAGTTACTATTTTTCACTGTGTTTGTTCCCCTCTGGTTTTCAGCTTACTAATACTGATGTAAATTAGTGCCAAAAATACTCACTGTGTGAATGAGGCGAGGAAGCTGCTTGTAATACTGTAATAGAAGTCCATATTCTGAGGATGAGTGCTGTAATTCTTGTCTTCTCTGCTCCATCAAACTCCCCAGAGCAGGGGCAACCCCTGGGGCAAAACTGCTGGCGGCAGATGTCCAGACGTATGACTCAGTGATGTTTGATGGACCCCAAATCCCAAACAAAATGAATCAGACACATACAAAATAAATACACAAAGCATTGCAATTAGGTGTCAAACGTTCTCAACTTTATTTAAATTTACATGACACCGAAAATGGCACAACCCTCGACTCACGAAGAGTCACCCTCCAGCGCTCAGGAGAGGAAAACCCCCTGTGGAGGAAACCTCTAGAGAACCATGGCTGGAGGGCTGCGCTTCCCTTGCGCTTAGAGAGTTAGTGCCGATATATGACGGAGTTTTAGAATTTGTACATATTTACAGAGAACGACATAACAAATATAGACTATAATTGTGATAAACTGGATGTGGGAGAGATCTGGCTGCGATATCTGTCACCACATTTATTGCTGGAACGAATTTAGTTGATCTGATTTCCCAGGTGGATCTACCACTTCTCCCTTACAGATCCAGCTCCGTCTCTCAAGAAGTTGGGTACTTGGTTAAAGGGGTTGCTCATTATGGATAACCCCTAATAGGATGAGTATCCCCTTCCCCTCCCAATTTATCACCCATTAAAGTCAAGGATCCATCCATGAACTCCCAAAGAAGAGCAGCTCTTTGTACATAGTAACAGAAGGGGATCCTGTTTTGGGGACCCCCCCTCTGTTACCTTCCCATGCCCCCGGGGTGTCTAAGAAGACAACCCCTTTCCCTGCTAGAACCTCCAAATTACACCAACGTTGGCACATTACGTGGGGTGGTCAAGCTCAAGGTCCTCAGGCGCATCATCAGTAATGGCGCTGATCGTGGCAGCGCGGCATTCTTTTATGGAATCTTCTTTATGACACTTGTTTATGCCCTCACAATAGTTGTCATGGTTACTACAAAGGCTATTACTGATGCAGGATCCAAGTATTAACCCTTTCATCATTGGTAATTCACTTTCATTATGGAGGCAACTAACTGCACTTGTTACCAAGCAGAAGTCTTATCATTACGGCTTCCCTTAGGCACCATAAGAAATACAGATTATAGAACATGCGTACAAGTGTTTCAGGAGTGTTTTGCACTTTTTAGATCCATAGATTGGGCTTATAACTAGCACTGTACAAAGCCAAAAATTAAGAGGAAATTACTTGTAAAATAATATTATAGGGAATTGCATTTCAAGCATTTTCCTAATGTGCATTCTACATACTTGCATAGTTGCATAGGTTGAAAAAGTTTGAACTTTAATGTCCTAGGTCTACCTCCAAAGTTATACATTTTCTATTACTAGATTATTTATAACCCACAATGTCATGTTTTGTTAAAAAAGTATCCAGCCCTTCTATAAATGCTGTTATACTATCTGCCATTACTATATCTTGTGGTTGGCATTCCACAGTCTGACTGCTCTATCTGTAAAGAATCCTTTCCTATTAAGTTGCCAGATTCGCCTCACCTCCGCTTGTTATGAATGTTCCTGGTGCTTTGTAAGGTCCTGGAAAGTGATAAGTCATGTGCCAGTACTATGCATTGACCACATATGTATTTATACATATAAATGTCTATTTATGAAGGAGATGATAATTACCCTTCATAGAGGTGTTATGATCATTCATAAATTGCTTTCATAGGTTTGATCTCCAGGATTAGGAGAGATTTGGGGTGTAAACTTAATAAACAATGAGTAAAACATCAAAGCAAACGAAAAAGGGTTTGTGACCCAAACTGGTAGGTGAGACCGGCTAGCCCCATATTATACGAGGTCACAACCAGGTTTCGCCTGAGGAGGGCAGCACTAATGAGTCCTCAGGAGCGCATAACCCTGAAATATGCAGCGATTCTACACTACCCATTATAAAAGGGTAATATGCTACTTACTACCATGTTTTAGCTAAGATACAAGGCATACTTGTAAGGAGAGATGAAAAAGGTGATGGGGAACAACATATAAATATACTGAGGAACGCTATACACTAGTGGCCAAAATTGAGTCAACACCCCCAAGATTTACGAATTTTTAGCATTTTGCCAATACAAATACAAATTTCATGAATGTTTTTGATTTCACAGTAAAGTTTTTAAGTAGAAATAAAATCTCATATAGAAACACAATATTAGCAGGAAATTTGTTCATTTGTCAACAAATTGGACACTATTGTCACTCAGATGACTGTGGGAGAAAAGCCATTTATTTGTCCTATTTTCATATCTAACACTAAATGTTATTACTCAGTTGGACAGCCCTTGGCCTTGATGACTGCCTGGCATCTACTTGGCATGCTATCTACCAGTTTGTGTAAATCAGATGGTGTGATGATATGAAGCCATGATTTGATGATGGCTGCAATGAGTTCCTGCTTGTGTGAAGCCCGCTGTTTTGACACCTCTCTTTTGAGGCGAGCCCAGAGATTCTCAATAGGATTGAGATCTGGGCTGTTTCCTGGCCAATTCAATAGCTGGATATTTTTGTCCTTGAACCAAGAGAGACATTTTTTAGCTGTATGGCATGGGGCTCCATCTTGCTGAAAAATAAACGGTGTCCCTTCACTAAATACATCATGTGCCGAAGGAATGAGTTTAGGCTGAAGGACTTCCTTGATGTCCTTTTCAGCATTAACTGTTCCTTCAATTACCTGCAGCCTACCACCTGCATCTCTGGACACGCAGCCCCCTACCATAACACTCAGAGGATGCTTCATGGTGGGTACTGTACCCTCTGACAACCAGTCCTCTCCAGGTCGTCGTCGAACGTAGCAGACACCGTCGCTGCCAAACATGGGTAGGCGTGTCTCATCGCTCCATATAACATTTCTCCATTGTTCAGTGGTCCATTTACAATGTTCTTTGGCCCACTGCAGACGTTTCTGACGCTGTGAGGCATTCAAAAATGGCTTTTACCTGGTATTCTGGCTCTTAACTCCGCTTTTACCAATCGTCGTCGAATCGTCCGATCGGACACTGTCAAGGGAAGAACATTTCTGCACAAAAAACGTGTCGCTCGGCAGGAAAATCCCCTTGATATTGCGTTTTTTGAGATTTTTTTTTTCCGTTCTTTAGAAACGCTGCAAAAATACTGAAACAATAAACATGAAACTGCTTCAAATCTGCAAGGATTCACTATTCCTGCTTTTCCTGGTACTATCAAACATAGCATTTTTGGGAACTTGGAGCTCTATATTACAAATATGTCCGTCCCTCCAGTTGAAAGAAATTAACATTTTCCTGGAGGGAAGTTTATATTTTACATTATGTCAGTTTTTGTCTATCGATGATAAAGTGCAGTTTGCAGCAATTTTTATTGTGACATATACCCAAATCATTCACGAAAATATTTCACATTCAACGCGCGTCGGACGGGCCTGCGTGCTCTCACATGCCAGGGCTGAGTTTCAGTTCCAGTCCGACCCTGTTAATCATCTATAGTTTCCCTTCAGAGTGGAAAATGCTGAAAAATCGGAAGTTCCTGGGATCCATTTTTGAACAGAATATCAGAACCAAATCAAAACCGATGATTCAGGGAATGGACACAATGTCCCAACTCTAAGGTACAAGTCTATGGCATACAGTCTGTAAAAGACGACAGAGTAGGCTGCTGTTGAGCATCGGCGGCTTCTCTGATGTTCCTCGCTCATCTATGCAGTACATGGTCGGCCATTCAATTGATTGGATGTCTTATAATACCACATTTCCCCTAGGGACACAAAGTATGAAGAGCTCCACTCCTCCTGGTGATAGGTTATACCCAACAGATGGGGCAGCGCCACTCCTCGTGGTGATGGGTTACACCCAACAGATGGGGGAGCGCCACTCCTTGTGGTGATAGGTTATACCCAACAGATGGGGGAGCGCCACTCCTCATGGTGATGGGTTATACCCAACAGATGGGGGAGCGCCACTCCTCGTGCTGATGGGTTACACCCAACAGATGGGGGAGCGCCACTCCTCATGCTGATGGGTTACACCCAACAGATGGGGGAGCGCCACTCCTCGTGCTGATGGGTTACACCCAACAGATGGGGGAGCGCCACTCCTTGAGGTGATAGGTTATACCCAACAGATGGGGGAGCACCACTCCTCGTGGTGATGGGTTATACCCAACAGATGGGGGAAGTTACAGAATGGCTTGTTATGGTGCAAGAACATTGTGGACATTGTTTTTTTTTTTTTTTTTTAACTATTTTGCCTTTATGTTCTTTATTTTTTTCCTACAGACCCTCCCAGCTAATGTGGCACCCCAGGGGTCTGGTTTCCACAGTAATGTAATGTTATGTCTGAGAGCAGGTGGGAGGTCCTTTGGTCAGGGATCCTGTGCATGCCACACCTCCTGCCCAGTCTTGGGAGGGGAAGGACTTCCCCTATATAAACCCGGGGCTGAGGCAGGGTTAGAGAGTTCTGAGAGAAGAAGACAGGGAGCAGAGCTGCTCTATGGGCTCTGCTCCACAGGCAGGCCCTGGCTGGGGCCTGAGCCTGGAGAAAGAAGACAGAACAAGAGTAGAGAAGAGAAGCAGCATAGCAAGAAACATCAGGAGCTCTGTGGGGAGCAGTGTTACAACGAGTCAGGGGCTGGCAGCTGCAGAGCTCGCCCTGACTGAGAAGATTTCTTACCGGACCCGGAGTCCGAGGCTGTGGGGACTAACTCCTACCCAGCAGCAGAAACCGTCCGGCAGAGGATTTCAGGTCCTCTGGCCCAGAAGCCCGAAGGCACGGTCACACGCGTGGGACCAGCACCGCCATCGTGGAGCGGAAGCCATTAGAAGGCCCTGAGTCACCGGCCATACGGGTGAGCACCACACGGTACACTCAGGGACGTGGGCTACTTATACCCGCCTCTAGCAAGGTAGCCAGAAGAGTACAGTTAGTCTGGGAGGCCTACAACTCCGCCTGGCCAGGGGAGATCCCATCTGCTCAAGGACTGACCAGGCCCCAATCGCTAGCCAGTACTCCGGGAGGGTCTATCTTTGTCACCAGTAAAGACCCTGAACTACACAGTACCGTCTCCGAGTGGTTCCTGCTACCCCCATCATCCACGTCGGCTGCCCTGAGGCCATACCCCTCCCGTTGGGGGTTATACCATCCACGCTGCACAATCCTACCACCGGCCTCAGCGGTCTGCCCTGCAGCAGCAGCTCCCTGGCTGCACTCAACGGGTGGCGTAGTCATCTAACATCTACTGCTATAACATCGCCACTTAGTCTGACTCCCTGGGCACGGACCGGGTCACCGCCACGAGACTACAACCCTCAACAGATCCGGCTCCGGGTAAGCCCCCGTGTGCGAGACGCTACGCGACACAGCAGGCCCAGGGGCGCGTCAATTTTGGCGTAGTCGGCAGGATACGTGCCCGCAACCACCGGGTACTGCGTGCCTGAAAAAGAGACTTTTAAAACTTACCTGTGGTGAAGATTCCCGCCATCCGGCGCCATCTTCAGCCTTCTTCCCGCCATCGGTGAAGATTCCCGCCATCAAGCGCCATCTTCAGCCTTCTTCCCGCCATCCGTGGAGTTTTCCCGCCATTGGACGCCATCTTGAGGACGCCGCGCGGGAAGAAGAGGGGCGTGGACTCCGAAAGCGCGCGAGAACTGAAGCCCCGCCTCACGTCCGGACGTTGCGTAAGGTCCTGGAAGGAGCCCAGCAGACGCCGACGTCACAGGAGCGCGACGGAAGGTCCTCAACCCTGACGATCCACTGCGGAGCCGCGGCCTACGGAAGAGGATCATCGCAAGGTAGGCCACGGTCCACTAGGGGGGAGGAAGATGTCGGATACGGAGGAGAGCTTCACTGCCTCAACCCCCGCCAGCGTCACCGCTGCTGCAGTTATGCCCTTCACCATGCCCTATATCCCGGGAGCAGCTTGGCTACCCCAGTACTCAGGGGAGTCACATACCCTGCATGACTTTAGAGAAAAGCTGGATAGCCTCTTCCAGGTGTACCCCCTCACAGAAGAGCAAAAAGTGAGCATCCTGGTGGCCCAACTAACCGGGGCAGCCAAAAGGGAAGTAAAATCCTGGCCACCTGGGAGGAGGACTGTCGCAGGAATACTAACCCGGCTGAGGGACACCTTTGATGCCCGCACCTCAGCCGAGATCAAGCTTAGATTCTATGGGTGCAAACAGCGGGCACATGAGAGTATAAGGGACTATGCCCTGAACCTACAAGAGGACCCGGACGGGTCTGAAGACTATCCTCAGGAGGAGACAAGGAGAGGACACCGCTGCTGAAGGGAAGTAGCATAAACTGAAACTGTAAATAGTTACTCGTTAGGGTACAAGAACTGCTGCTAACTAAAATATGGTCCCCGTTGGGACAAGTGTGAACTGTTTCCCGTGTGTCCCTATCCCTTACCAGGCTGAGGACTGTGAGCAGCCATTCCTTATTCCCACAGGCTGAGGACTGTGAGCAGCCATCCCTTATCCCCACTGGCCAAGGACTGAGAGCGGCCACCCTGTACATAGTTGGAGCGTAACCCGGGATGGACTAAAGACTGTTAAGGACTCGGGGCAGGACAAACCCCTACCTGGTTACGTCTCCCTGTTTTGGTGAAATGGACACCTTGCTTTTCTTCAGAGACTGCACCCGGTTGCGGACACGCCGTGACCATCTTTATGTGATTTTCTTGTTGTATTATTAATGTTTATATCTTGTTATGTTTTTCTAAAATTTGTTTAGTCCCGGAGTACTAAATTTTACTAGGGGGGAATGTGGCACCCCAGGGGTCTGGTTTCCACAGTAATGTAATGTTATGTCTGAGAGCAGGTGGGAGGTCCTTTGGTCAGGGATCCTGTGCATGCCACACCTCCTGCCCAGTCTTGGGAGGGGAAGGACTTCCCCTATATAAACCCGGGGCTGAGGCAGGGTTAGAGAGTTCTGAGAGAAGAAGACAGGGAGCAGAGCTGCTCTATGGGCTCTGCTCCACAGGCAGGCCCTGGCTGGGGCCTGAGCCTGGAGAAAGAAGACAGAACAAGAGTAGAGAAGAGAAGCAGCATAGCAAGAAACATCAGGAGCTCTGTGGGGAGCAGTGTTACAACGAGTCAGGGGCTGGCAGCTGCAGAGCTCGCCCTGACTGAGAAGATTTCTTACCGGACCCGGAGTCCGAGGCTGTGGGGACTAACTCCTACCCAGCAGCAGAAACCGTCCGGCAGAGGATTTCAGGTCCTCTGGCCCAGAAGCCCGAAGGCACGGTCACACGCGTGGGACCAGCACCGCCATCGTGGAGCGGAAGCCATTATAAGGCCCCGAGTCACCGGCCATACGGGTGAGCACCACACGGTACACTCAGGGACGTGGGCTACTTATACCCGCCTCTAGCAAGGTAGCCAGAAGAGTACAATTAGTCTGGGAGGCCTACAACTCCGCCTGGCCAGGGGAGATCCCATCTGCTCAAGGACTGACCAGGCCCCAATCGCTAGCCAGTACTCCGGGAGGGTCTATCTTTGTCACCAGTAAAGACCCTGAACTACACAGTACCGTCTCCGAGTGGTTCCTGCTACCCCCATCATCCACGTCGGCTGCCCTGAGGCCATACCCCTCCCGTTGGGGGTTATACCATCCACGCTGCACAATCCTACCACCGGCCTCAGCGGTCTGCCCTGCAGCAGCAGCTCCCTGGCTGCACTCAACGGGTGGCGTAGTCATCTAACATCTACTGCTATAACATCGCCACTTAGTCTGACTCCCTGGGCACGGACCGGGTCACCGCCACGAGACTACAACCCTCAACAGATCCGGCTCCGGGTAAGCCCCCGTGTGCGAGACGCTACGCGACACAGCAGGCCCAGGGGCGCGTCACTAACTCCAAGCAAGTCCCTCATCTCAGAAGTTGAAAGGTTTGGGTTACTTTGAGGTTTAATGCATGCATTTACTTTTTTTAGAATCCCATCTTACAAAAGATATAGGATATCCAACTTCTTGGACTCCAAGAATAAGGGGGCTGCAGCCTGGAAGTAACCCCGCTGCCCTTTTTAAAGAATATGCTGGAGTGGGGCAGCTACCCGGATATTCACTGTGCAGGAGAACTGCAGCTAAGCCCATTCACTTTTCTGGATCTATGCTGTCGTTCCGCTGCACAGTGGAGGCCATGATGCCAATGTGCAGGGAATGACTGTGAAAGGGGCTGTTCCTCATTACAAGCATCAGTGCCACTTTATTATATTAGAGATTGACCCCAACAGATCATAAATTGATGGTGTACTCTTTAATATACTGCTTCCTTCCTTTTTTTATCAGTTCACCCGTGAAACCAGATTACATGATTGTGGCGGAACCTCCTGTAGGACACCCAAGTTTTCTGGTGGCTGAAATCTCTTTACCTAAAGTGGTGAGACCCTCAGATGTGGTTTAGGATTGTGATCTTTTTGCATTTCATGTGATTTCCAATAGTCTTCCCTTATTAAAAGTCTGTGCCAACCTCGTGCTACCAGTCCTCCTCTGCCAACTTTTATCATCACAGCTTTGATGTGTCCACAGTAGCCAATTGCTGGCAGTTGTGACACATTTGCTGGATGATGATGATATAATTTTTTTTTCATACCATGGTGGGTTGTTTGCAAGCTATTGGAATGGGAAAGAATGACTCTGTCACCAGAGAACGACTGTTCAAACCAAGCACAGACGCCCGGTGCTTCACAGCGGGACCAGTCATTTATATAAACCTTCCCCCCTGCTTGTTTCCCCTCCATCTCCACCATCACCTCTTCTTTGACAGTTCTGGCTTCATAGATCCAGAGAGGAGATAGAGGGAAAACAAGCTGGTGGGAAGATGTATATATTATACTAGATGGTGGCCCGATTCTAATGCATCGGGTATTCTAGAATAGGTATGCGGCCGACCGGGCGCAATGAGCAGAGCTGTGTTTAAATTTTGCGCCAAAATCGCTGATTGGTCACGGTTGCCGGCCTCGACCAATCAGCAAAGCGGTGTTAAAATTTGGCGCCTAAATCGCAGATTGGTCACGGCCGGCGGTCACGACTAATCAGCAGAGCGGGGTTTAAATTTGGCGCCAATAATGCTGATTGGTCGCGGCCAGCGAACGTGACCAATCAGCAGAGCGGTATTTAAATTTGGCACCAATAATGGTGATTGGTCGCTGCCGTGACCAATCAGTAGAGCTGTGTTTAAATTTGGCACTAATAATGCTGATTATTCACGACCGGTAACCGCGACCAATCAGCAGAGCGGTGTTTAAATTTGGCGCCAATTTCTCTGCTTGGTCGCGGCTGGCCACTGCAACCAATCAGCGAAACGGTGTTTAAATTTGGCGCCAATATGGCTGATTGGTCACGGCCGGTGGTTGCGACTAATTAGCAGAGCGAGATTTAAATTTGGCGCCAATACTGCTGATTGGTTGCGGCCGGCGACCGCGACTAATCAGCAGAGCGGTGTTTAAATTTGGCGCCAATATTGCTGATTGGTCGCGGCCGTCGACCGCTACCAGTCAGCAGAGCGGGGTTTACATTTGGCGCCAAAATTGCTGATTGGCGCGTCCACCAGGTGCGAACAATTAGCAGAGCGGGGTTTAAATGTGGAACCAAGATCGGTGATTGGTCGCGGCCGATATTTAAAATTGGCGCCCAAATTGGTGATTGGTCGCGGGCAGCGCCCGCGACCAATCAGCGATTTTTAACACAAATGGACCTTTGTAACACCATGCGGATACTGTGGGGACATCAGCGGCTAGGGTGTGAAGGGAGACCGGGGAGCGGCGCTGCGGGTCAGGATACTTCTGCTCCGAGCGCCCGCTCATGTCCCGGGTTCTCCGAGCGGAAGTACCCGCACAGGCAGCGCCGCTGACATCCATGCGGCTAGGGTGTGAAGGGAGGACCGTGGAGCGGCGCTGACATCCAATTGGTCGCGGCCGCTATTTAAATCTGCCGCACAAATCGGTGATTGGTCGCTGTCTTGGCCCGCGACCAATCACTGATCTTGGCGCCAAAGTTAAACACTATTGTGCTGATTGGTCGTGGACGCTGCCCGCGACCAATCACCGATTTGGGCGCCAAATTTAAATATCGGCCGCGACCAATCACCGATCTTGGCTCCAGATTTAAACACCGCTGTGCTGATTGATCGCGGCCGATATTTAAATTTGGCGCCCAAATCGGTGATTGGTCGCGGTCAGCGCCCGCGTCCAATCAGCACAGCGGTGCTTAAGTTTTGCGCTAAGATCAGTGATTGGTCGGGTCCGAAGACCGCGACCAATCAACGAATCGTCTTGGTGAGGACCGGGGAGCTGCGCTGCCTGTGCGGCTACTTACGTTGCGAGACCCCGGGACATAGCGGGCGCTCGCAGCAGAAGTATCCCGACCCCCAGCGCCGCTCCCCGGTCCTCCCTTCCGCATGGAGGTCAGCGGCGCCGGCGGTCCTTCCGCTGCTACCGGCTGGGAGATAAGCGCCTCGCGCCGCTCATCTCCCTGCTGCATCTCCGTCCCGCAGATGGGTCCAGCGGTAGGGTTCTTTCTGCTGTTGCCGGCCGGGAGATGAGCGCCTCGCGGCGCTCATCTCCCGGCTGCATCGCCGCTCCGCTCCGTCCCGCAGATGAGCCGCTAACGGCCGCCATCTTTTTTCAGAAATCCCGCGGCGCTGATTGGCCGCTGCCGGACCAATGAGCGACGCGGGATTTCCTGGACAGACAGACAGACAGACGGGATAACACGATTATATAGTAGATTATTCAATTATATAGTGCCATTGATTCCATGGCGCTGGTGCATATAAATGATGTTATAATGATGATATAAATGATGAAAGAGGCTTGTTGCGATAGTGTAGAACACGCCGCTCTTTATTTTTTCTATATTAATGCGACATTTGGAGGAATCGCACAGAAAATGCTTTAAATGTATTTATTTTTTAATTTGATTTTTCTCATGTCCATGATTCACATTGCGTTAAATGAGGCATAATGAAGATTAAGAATGTTTCAGCTGTATCCTTCATCAGACAGGATAATGTAGCTTAAGGGGACCCACTTGGTTAAATATAGGGGTCAGTTCTGGTCTTCCCAAAAAGCAGATTAAGTAGTCACCACACGGGAATCTGGTGATTACTGGGTTTGCTTTTGGGGACCCCAGATTTCTTCATATAACCGACTGGGCCTTCTGCCTAATGAAGGCTACATTATCTGAAATTCTGGTACCATTCATTATGCCTCACTTAAAGGGGTTGTCTGGCACTTTAATATTGATGATCTATCCTAAGGATATTCCATTAGTATTAAAGTGGTGGACAACCCCTTTTAATGCCGTGTGAATCATAAAAAATATTTGAAGCATTTTCTGTGAGCAGTTACTCCAAGTGTCAGATTTAATGTATGAGACGTCTGGAGCTACACAGTAACTTCTAGTTGGCCACATATCAAGATAAAAGTTTAGATTTTTGTGCACTTGTTGGTTACAACTTTCTTTCCCGTACAGAAGCATTCAGCGACATAAGCGTTGTTACCACGCTGGTCTTCTCTTTACAGTCTTCTGCTAGATCTCGTGTTGGACTTGGGTGAAGACAGAATAGTCTTAGTCGGACGTCCCGATTTGTATCATCTAGACGTCTTCATTCCTTACAATATCATCCAAGAACAAAGTGGAGCTCAGTTCAACAAGGACAGTAAGGTGAGACAATAAAGCAAAGTTGGACATGTCTTATAGCCCATTCTGAAATCTCCTTCTTAAAGAGGTTCTCTGAGAAAATGTATAAAATAAAATTTTAAAAAATGTATACATTTATTTAGCAAAAATAAATTGTTTTAATTAGGGGATAATTCTATGTGAATACTTTTATGCCCAAGAATGGCAAAAGTATTCTCGGTGTGATACCTTTACTGGCTAACCAGAAAAAAAATATATATATGCAAGCTTTCAGAGCACAGAGGCTCCTTCTTCAGGCAATATTACAAATGAATTCATAACATTTGTAATCCTGCCTGAAGAAGGAGCCTGTGTGCTCTGTAAGGAGATTTTTGTGTACTCATCGTCAAATCTCTTTCTCTTAGCCTCTAATTGGGGGACACAGGACCTTGGGTATTATGCTGCTGTCCACTAGGAGGCGACACTAGGCTTAATCTGAAAAAGATTAACGGTGGCTCCTCCTCTGCAGTATACACCCCCTGACGGCATCAGCCATGTTCAGTTTTGTGCAAAAGCAGTAGGAGGAACGTAACATGAATAACATAATTATGCCTATAAGAAGGCTACCGCCCAGTGGAGAATGTGTGTCACTTCTCGCATCGCCTGGGCACTGCGGGTCCCCCCTTGGTGATTTACGTATGCCACAGCCGTGGCATTGTCTGACTGTACTCTGATGTGAGTGGCTGCCAGTAAATGATGGAAGGCTCTCAACGCCAGGAGAATGGCACGAATATCCAAGATGTTGATGGGCATGGTCGCTTCTGTTGGGGACCACTTGCCCTGTGCTCTGTGGTGCAGGTGTACTGCATCCCAACCCATCAGGCTCGCATTGGTGGTCAGAACCTTCCATTGACTCGTGAGAAAGGATTTCCCCTTTGTTAGCGAGGTTGGTTTGAGCCACCAGTGCAGGGATCTCTTGGTTGATGACGTCAACTGAAACTCCCTGTCGAGGGAAAAAGGATTCCTGTCCCATGACTTGAGGATGGCTAGTTGGAGAGGCCTGAGGTGAAGCTGGGCAAATGGGACCGCTTCTATTGCCGCCACCATCCTACCAAGGACTCTCATGGCAAACCGGAGAGACTGAGGGGGTTTGCGAAGTAGGATGCGGACCCCTATTCGGAGAGGCAGTGCTTTGTCCTTGGGGAGGAGTACTAGACCCTTGAGGGTGTTGGATAACATTCCCAAAAAGGTCAGAGATTGACTCGGGGTTGGTGATGACTTTTTCAAGTTGAGCCGGTGCAATTGGTATATGGAGGCATGCGTCTTGAAAGTCTATGGAGGCGAGAAATTCTCCCGTCTCCATGGACGCAATGATGGACCGAAGGGACTCCATGCGAAAGTGACGTACCCGTACTTATTTGTTGAGCTGTTTTAGATCCAATATGGGCCGTACGCTGCCTCCTTTTTTGGGGACTACGAATAGATTTGAGCAGAACCCTTGGAAGCGCTTGGCCGTAGGGACCGTTACTAAGACACCTGCTTGGAGAAGTAATGAAACCGCGTGGTGGAAGGCACGAGCCTTGGCTGGCGGTTTTGGGGGAACAGACAGGAAGAATCTGTTTGGCGGGTTGGAAGTGAACTCTATCTTGTATCCTGAAGACACTAGTTCCCTGATCCACCTGTCTTCTGTAATAGGCAGCCAGAGCTGGTGAAAGAGCAAAAGACGGCCGCCTACAGGTGGGGTGTCTTCCAGAGTTCGTGAGTCATGATGAGGAGGAAGTGCAAGACTTTCCTCCCTTAAATTTTGACTGGCCTGCCTTTGTTTGCCAGGTTTTGTCCGACTTTTGCGTCGACCTCGAGTTGTCCCAGCGTGGAGCGCGGCTGTTATTCTTTGCTGGTCGTGAGACGGATCAGCCGGAAGAGTTCCGAAAGGATCGGTAACGTGCCTGATTGCGCTTTTTGTAAGTGTGTTTGGGCTTCAGTTGGGGGAGAGAGATACTTTTACCCCCGGTGGCGTTGGATATCATTGTGTCCAACTGTTCACCGAAAAGCCGACCACTGAGGTACGGGAGGTGAGTGAGGGACTTCTTTGAAGCTGCATCTGCTTTCCATTCCTGCAGCCAGAGGATACACCGAATTGTGATGAAGCTATCCCGGCTGCACCCATTGCAGAATCCAGAGCTGCATGGAGCTTGTAATCTACCACGACTGCTATTTGGGCCGCTTGGTCCGACAGTTCAGGGGTAGGTATTTTGTAGGCCAGTTTGTAAATTTTGGGCCCAGGCCAGGATTGCCTTGGCAGCCCAAAAAAACTGAGGCGAACGTGAGAGCCAGGGAGGCCCCTGCGGCCTCGAAAATTGAACGGGCCATGCGTTCCACCTGCCGGTCTGCTGTGTCCCTGAGGGTTGAGCTATCTGGCAGAGAAAGTGCTGCTAGTCTGGAGACTGGAGGATCCACTTCAGGTGGATCTGTCCACTTTTTGGTGACCTCCTGTGGAAAGGGGTACCGCGCCTCCAGATATTTGCGATTAGTAAACTTTTTCTCAGGTTGTGAGAACTGCTTTTTAAGGATCGCCTTAAACTCTGGGTGGTCAAAGAACACCTTAGGCGGTTTCAGGACTCCTTCAAAGGAAATTTTATGTCCTGGTGTCTCCAGGGGTGGATCGGAGATGTCCAGCACCCAATGGATAGATGAGATTAAATCATCAACTAGCACTGTATTGCCCGGGCGAATAGGGATCAGGGACCCTTCGGTTTCCTTGTCTGAGTCTGAATCACAGATGTCTTCCGAATCCTGTATCTCGCTAAGGCGACTCCTGCTGGGAGAACCGGAGCGGAGACCTTCTCTGGTCGGGGATGGCTGTGGGGATCTGCGTTGTCTGTCCCTGTCAGGGGACGGTCTAGATGAGCTGTGAGTACGGTGTCTCACACTGGAAGGGGATGACCGTGTGGTATGGGATGATGCAGATGGGGCCAGCGATGCAGAGTGGCTTTGCAGAGGGGGCCAGCAATGCAGAGAAAGTTATAGACTTCACAGCCGAGTCGAGACTGTAGCTGTAATTTTATCCCACCTTAGTGTGCTGTAGTACAGCGCCGGTAAAATCCAAGATCCTGTGCTCCCCAGAGACCAGCTGGCGACCGGTATGTGAAGCGTTAACTTCCGTTCTCCCTCTGCTGGTTAATGGCCGCCGGAGTGTGGAGAAGAAAGGGGGCGGAGCGCTGGAAAGGCGGCCGTATTGCTAGAAAGCGCGCCCTTTCAGTTCGTCTCCGCCCCCTGTATGACACTGTGTAGTGTCATATTGGTCATCCGGGGGGTGGGGCGCGGAGAGTGGGCGGCGGCTTCAGCTAGGCGGTGTAAATTTAGAATGTATGCCCAAAAGGGCTGCAGGCCGGCGCGGTAGTCCGAGGGGGTACCGGATCTGAATCGGACCCCCCCCCCGGTTTTTAATGGCAGGAAAGGCGGTGGGATACTATATTAAAAGGGAGCCCTTAAAGGGTTCCTCTGAGGCACTGTAGCGCTGGTGCCGGCAGAGAGACAGAGCTGAAGCCAGCCTGTGTCTCTGTGTGCCCTTCTGCCAGTACTGTCCCCCGGTCCATCAGGAGTCTGCAGCGGAGCTGCGATTCCTGAACGTTGGTGCAGAGCGACAGCTACTGGGAGCTATATATTGCTGTCTGCACAAATCCTACCTGCGGTGTCTAAACCTAATGCCCCCATGAGGGGGATTGGGGAGTGTCAGGCAAAATGTATTTTTGTCCTAGTTTTAAAAATGAGAGATGTCTTAAATCTCCATCCCCTGCTCATTTAGAATGGTCCTACATAGAATTCACTCTTGCTTTCCCCAAACAAGGAATTTTTATTACCGCCATAAAACCTCAGCCAGAGCAAGCATACTGGTGTAAACTGGAAATTCCCTCCAAAATCCTATTGTCTAACTGTACAAACTTTTAATGTCGAGTTTAATAATGCACATGACTGTCACAAACACAGGGACCACATTTTTGGGATGTTCACCTTTTTCCAATTATGCCGGTATATCTTACATAACTGGGAAACCACCAGAAACCCAGGAAATGGGTTCTGATATTTGATAAACATGGCAAACATGATGTATCCATCTTGGATGTGAGACCCCCCCATACCAAGATATGAAATCTGAAGGCTTTTTATGTCTTAGGCAGCTGGGTGGGTTCACAAAACCGTGTGAGGTAAACAACATGGGTGTCTCCTAGTGTTTTGGCCCCTTACTAAAAACCAGAACGGACATTTTACTTCATTCTTAACCAGGGACGTCAGACGCAAGCACTCTTCGCTGCATGGAGGAATCACACCTAGTTTCCGGGGAGCTGTGCACCCCACACAATCTGAGACCATCACCTCGTGGCGCAGGTTTTGCTATTATTTACCCCTTGTATTTTAATAACTGTTTTATGCATATATGTAAATTGTCTCTTTTATAAAATCTTGTATATCTTTTGTAAACACTGCCCACTTTCGGGAGTATTTCATTATTATTTACCAGCTTCGTTCTTCTTGTCCTATGTCGAGCAAACACGTTCCTCACCCGCTAATTCACATTACCTAACAGGTACCCGATCAACCTGTTAAGCGATCGGTGGTGGCAGTATACCGGTATTTGTGATATTGTGGTTTGAGGGTGGCTGGACGGAGGTATATATACGTTCCTGGAAGGAACTGGTGGTATATATACGTCCTGTCACATCACGTGCCACAATAGTCGACATAAATTAGAGCAGCTGCGCCCGTGCTTATCCTCGGTCAATACCGTGGTTGACCAGCAGGATAAGGGGGCGCCAGAGGGCTGCAAGGTCTGACCAAGTGTTTTTCGTGACAGGGAGGGTGCTGCCTTCACAGTCAGGAGGCTGTAATCCTCCCTCGACCTCAACCCAAGACCAAAAGGAATTGGGGAAGGAGGGGGGGTCTCAACTTCGAACCAACACCCGAGGGGCTGGGGAAGGAGCGACATGGTAAGGAGACGTCTCGACTTCAACTGTGCACCCCTAGAAGGGGGCAGAGGAGGAGCCATGCCGGGGGTCTCTCCAGAGACCCACTTATCTTCATTTGTAACTCCATGGAAAAAGAAAAAATCAGAAAAAAATGGAGTAAAAATCTTTAGGTGTGCCTTCTTGCGACACTAAGCAAAAAACTGAACATGGCTGACGCCGTCAGGGGGTGTTTACTGCCGAGGAGGAGCCACCGTTAATCTTTTTCAGATTAAGCCTAGTGTCGCCTCCTAGTGGACAGCAGCATAACACCCAAGGTCCTGTGTCCCCCAATGAGGCGACAGAGTAATATATTTTTTTCTGGTTAGCCAATAAAGGTATCACTCCGAGAATACTTTTGCCATTTTTGGGCATAAATGTATTTACATCAAATTTTCTGGCTAGCACGGTACCACAATATAAATTTGTACTGTACATCGCAATTACAGGATAATAATTGCTTATGGACATAATGGCCAACGATGTCAGCAGCCATCCATCCTAGATGGGTGAAGGTAAACTGTTTGAGACGGACATCTCTGACCTACCTGTCGGAATCAAGAATTTGCATCTATGTCATCGATTGACTGACTGATCACGTCCATGAGTCAACATGCTGTAAACCTGTCATGATGAGTGAGCAGATAGATAAGTTCCTGTCAGGGTGAGGGGCAGCATCCTATCACAACATATAGTTGCCCAGAGACATCTGAATGCATCGGCTTTCCTTTATGCCATTCATCAAACATGTCGTATATTTTGTGTATAGCGAGTCACAAGCCTCGCACTGCTCTGCGTCTTATCATTGGTTCTATGAGCTGCAGTAAAACGTGACGTATATTCCAGGTGCTGACGATCACAATGCCGGTCCAGCCAGCATAGCGGTGGGCTCAGAAGATCAGCTTTGGAAAACGTTCCTCTTATATAGATCCTGTGGATCCTACTTACATTCGCTGCTGTTTACATTGTATGCTTACAATTCTATTTAGACTTCAATATGACTCCAGAATAAATTTTTGTCTTTCTTATACTTGCCGTATATTTTTCCCAAGGAGGGAGTTTAGGTATTGTGCTTTTTTCTTTTTTTTTTTTTATTTCTACTGTAATATTTCATAATATCTGTGAATAAGTCTTGAAAATAATTTGCATTGAAAAGGTTGAGATCCTCTGAATCTACATGGATTTTTAGGAATTAAAAATCTACAGCAGTAAATCTGCAGCAGAATTTAAATTTTGCACCATGTCTGGATTTAGTAGCAGCTGCCCCTTTAAATGGAATATGTCAGCAGGTTTTTGCTACCCCATTTGAGAGCAGCATAATCCGAGGCCCTGATTCCAACGATGTATCACTTACTGGGCTGCTTGGTGTTATTTTGATAAAATTACAGTTTTTTTTTCTCATGCAGATCTCTGAATGCTGAGCTCTGTATAATAACCCCACCCACACCACTGATTGGCAGTTTATATACAGTGTACACAGAAAGCTGCCAATCAGTGGTGGGGGGCGTGGTTGGACTACGTGGCAGCAGGTTTACTAGTCCTCTAGTGATAATCTTCTGCTGATAAAAGTGTGATTTTTATCAAAACTACAACAAGCAGCCCTGTAAGTGAGACGTCCCTAGAATCAGGGTCTTTGTCTCTACATCATGCTGCTCTCAACAACAACCAATATATAGTACATCCGACAAGGGGTCAATGTGTTAAAAAAGAACTTTATTATAACAATTTGGGTACATGGCGGCAAAAGAAAAGAGCACACACACATATATATAGTAATACCATATAATAGTGAGGAGGTATAATGTAAATATTTGAATTGCAGAGACATCAGGGCTGGATAGTAGTAGCTCCAATTGTGCTAATGCATACTGATAGTATATCCTAGGTCACATAGTAAAAGGATATAATCCTAAATAATAAAAGCCAATATAGGCATTCCCAAGATAATGACCTTTTGGTATATACATATATCAAGGGTTGTATTATATCCAAGTAGGTTAATTCCCAAGTAACAATAATGTTGCATTGGATTCATTAATACCTGGTATATATTGTCTGCACGTCTTGCAATAGCTCTGGGCTCAATGGTCCTACTCCTAGTGTGGCGCTCACCCCATCATGCTGCTCTCAGAATAGCCAAGAAAAACCTGCTGACAGATTCCCTTTACAAATAGCTGAAATGGCTCCTAGATACCAGAGAAGGAAAACTTTATTAAAACGGTTTTGTTTCCTAAATAGAAAAGCAAATTAAACACCACTGGATAATGTGGTGTGTGAAACCGTCCATTGGATTGCTGTTTCGGGTGGGCTCAGGAGCAGAGCCCCCATCCTACACAGCCGACATCTTGCTGTAACAGCAGCGGCCAGAGCGGAGCGTGAATCACTGCTGTTTAACCATTTATATGCCGTCAATCACTGATGACAAGTTAAATAGCGCAATCGCCGGTACGCTATGCAATGTTACTAGAATTTTTTTTTTTACTTTTCCATCTCCTTGAATTACTTGTTGTGGTTTGCGGATCCATTGACTGGCCAAGTGGAAGGGCTGCAGCCGATCATTCATGTACGTAGCAGATACACATTTCCATGTGTAAATAGGCCCTTATAGAAATCAATCAATAGAACGTATACCTGGATATCTAGGTTTATTCTTTGCATACATTTAAAGAGGTATAAGTCATGGCATATTACTAGGATGTCATTCTTGGGGGTCTGACAGCCTAATTTAGAAAGAAGTGGATGCATTATTTTCCCCTCACCCATTACAACACACCTTGAGAGAGGGATCCGCCCCACCAAGGACAGGAAACCGTCTGAAATAAAAGGGCGGTACCTCTCCCTTGCTTCAGTTGGTTTCCTGTCCTTGATGGGAACCTGTCTGAAGAAGGGTGTCTTCTTACCTGGGCCCGTTCCGGTGTGGAAGTGCGGGCACCTGCCTGTGCACCGGGTTCCGGGTCCCAGAAGCGCCGTCCGCGGTTCCCTGGAGCCGTGTTCGAGCAGGCGCATGCGGTTATGAGGGCTCCGGCTCCCCGCAGACCGCTGCGCTGTCCTCTCCCTGCCGCAGGCTCCTGGGTGGTCGCACGCTGGGAGCAGTGTCTTCCGGATATGACGCGCCTGACGTCACGGCGCGGTGCACGCTTGGAGAGGCGTGCCCGATGACGTCGGGGGCAGCACCCGGAACCAAGATGGCGGCGCCCTGTAAACGCTTGCCGGCCGTTTTTTTTCAAAGATCGGCCGGTGGGTGTCAGGAGGGGGGAGGACACATGGACCGGAGGAGGTCCGGATGTGCCCTATTTAAGGTGGGGGCCTCCTGACAAGCGCTGCTTATACTCAAGCTCAGGTGTAGCAGCTATGGCAGACCAGGACAGCTAGGTGCAGCAGCAGCTGACTCCTCCACCGCATCAACGCCAGCGGAAGAAGCAGTCGGACACCTCGCACACGGACGGCCGCTCCAGCAACCGCAGCGGCAGCAGGAGGAGTAAGGTGTCGGACGCTTCAGGGCCATCCAGAAGGGATTCATCTTATGTCCCGCCACAGCCTCAAAATCCGGTACCCTTTTGTGACTTCAGGGGTGAGTGATCTTCGTGAATGTCACTTAATAGTAATGGAAAGTTATTATGTCCTTCATTCCTTAGGAAGAAGAGTAGCGGCAAAAAGAACCCACTGGGTTTGTTCCTTATGCCAGGCCCCCCTTTCCATAGATTGGCAGAAACAGCTTTGTGCAAGCTGTATTAACCAAACGATAGCGGAGAGCACCCCGGATTTCGCTTCTAATTTGAGGTCCGTAATCCGTTCAGAGGTGCAGGATTCCCTGTAAGGCTTACTAAAGTGGAAAAAGAGATCCCATAAAGATATCTCCTCTGACTATGATTTATCCTCCCAGTCAGAGGATCTTTGCCTTGGCATCCTCCTCTTCATCAGACAGTGGTAGGCCCTGTTTCCCTATTGAGGATACTGACAAGTTGGTCAGAGCGGTCAGATCTACCATGGGGTTGAGGGAGGAGAAGGCAGCCAGGTCCCTGGAAGATATGTTCGCAGGCCTGGAGGAAAAAAAGACGCTCCTTTCCAGTGAATCCCCAAATTCAGACCCTTATAGACCTGGAATGGAGGAAGCCGGAGAAATCAGGAGTATTGTCCTCATCCTCTAAAAGGAGGTACCCCTTCGAGGATAATGTCTCTGAGTCCTGGGACAAAATTCCTAAAGTTGGCGGGTCTGTCGCCCGATTATCCTAAAGATCGTCCCTACCCCTGGAAGATTCGGGCAGTCTAAAGGATGCTCTGGATAAGAAGGCAGATTCCTTCCTGCGTCACACCTGTGAAGCAGCAGCAGGGGGCCTGAAGCCAGCGGTAGCAGGCACTTGTGTCGCTAGGTCACTTATGGTGTGGCTTCAGCAATTAGGAGACCAGCTAAAGGATAAAAAGATGTCCAGAGATAAAATCCTCTCCAATCTGCCTTTGCTACAAGCAGCATCTGCTTTTTTGGCCGACTCCTCAGTGGATTCAGTTAAACTCGCTGCCAGGTCTGCAAATTTGTCTAATGCTGCCAGACGAGCCCTGTGGCTCAAGGGTTGCCCGGGAGATCTACAATCTAAGCATAAGCTTTGTTCTCTTCCTTGTGATGGTAAACTTTTGTTTGGCCAAAAACTGGACGAGTTTTTGGAGAAGGCTGGCGACAGAAAGAGAGGTTTCCCAGGGTTCACGGGGGAAACAAAAAGGTCCTATTTTCGGAAGAAGAGATTTAACCAGGGTCGCCCTCCGGGATAAAGGAAAAGATGGGAGCCCAGATCTAAAAAGGACTCTGGTTACATGCTTGGAGGACCATCCTCCAGTTCCAAAAAATCTCCCCAATGACGCGAGGCTAGAGGTCGGGGGAAGGCTTTCCCATTTTATCCCAGCTTGGGAAGCCATCACTTCAAATCCCTGGGTGTTGGATATCATAAAGAACGGCCTAAAGATACGCTTCTGTCAGGTCCCTCACCGAACCTTCATGATCACCTCCAGGAGGAAGTCCAGGGAGGAGCAGATGGCTCTAGAATCAGAGGTATTAGACTTAGTCAACAAGCAGGTCCTTCACGAAGTTCCAGTTTCACAATGGGGAGGGGATTTTATTCCCCCCTGTTTGTGATAAAAAAACCAAATGGGTCCTTAAGGACCATTGTCAACCTCAAAAGTCTAAATCAGCTGATAATCAACCAGACTTTCAATATGGAATCAGTGAACTCTGCAGTGAAACTCTTACACCACAATTGTTTCATGGCAGTCATCTACCTAAAAGATGCCTACTATCACGTCCCAATCCATCCAGACTACCGGAAGTACCTAAGGGTAGCCCTGTTCATCCAAGGTCAATTGAGACATTTCCAATTCACTGCCCTACCTTTTGGACTCTCGATAGCACCGAGAGTATTTACAAAGGTTATAGCGGAGGTGACAGCTTTTCTCCGAATCAAGAACGTGGTGATTGTTCCCTATCTGGACGACTTTCTGATAATAGGGAAATCGGAGGACCACTGTTCCTCTCAACTTTTAGAAGTCCAGACAGCTTTATATCACCTGGGGTGGTTAATAAATATTCAAAAATCAAAGCTATCCCCCTCAAGGACTCAGATCTTTCTGGATTTGACCCTAGATTCCCAACGCCAATCCTGTTTCCTCCCGGAAGACAAGGTTTGCAAAATAATCAGCCTGGTCTCAAGGGCAATAAGGTCTCCCGTGATGTCCTTGAGAGAAGCAATGTCCCTACTAGGCTCCATGACTTCCTGTCTCCCGGCAGTCAAATGGGCCCAGAGTCATATGAGGCTTCTTCAGTGGGAGGTCCTGTCGGCTCAGAAATCCTTCAACGGACATATAGGAAAAAAAACTCTCCGTCTTTGGAGACAGTAAACTCCCTCTCCTGGTGGACAAACAGGGAGAATCTGACCGCAGGCTTACAATGGTCCAAACCAGTCGACCACACAATTACAACAGATGCAAGTGGCTCCTGCTGGGGGTGTCATCTGGCAGAGTTCTCAGTTCAGGGGCTCTTACTACGTCACGAAAAAGAAGCGTCATCAAACCTAAAAGAGCTTTTGGCCGTGGAGAAATCCTTGATAAGCTTCCTTCCCCACATACAGGGTCGCCATGTCCAGATCAGGTCCGACAATCGGACGACAGTGGCATATATAAATCACCAGGGAGGAACAAGATTTCACTCCCTTATGGTAGTGGCAAACAGGATCCTGCATCTAGCAGAACAACATCTCCCATCCCTCAGTGCTCTTTTCATCCGGGGGTGTAAAATTCAAGAGCAGATTTCCTCAGTCGCCACACTTTAAGACAAGGAGAGTGGCCTCTAAACCCGATAGTCTTCCAAAAGATTATCCAGATATGGGGGTCACCGGACATATATTTGTTCGCCACCAGGGCGAACAGGAAGGTGGAGAGATTCTGTTCACTAAATCCAACAGAGAATCCCTATGCTGTAGACGCTCTCCACATTCCCTGGAAGTTCAGGAAGGCCTACGCCTTTCCACCGATAGTGATGATCCCGGCAGTTGTGAGGAAAATTCGGGAGGAGGGGGCGAGGATAATCAGATCCCTGGGTCCTGCCTGACAGGCCGGACCTTCTCATCCAGGGGCCAATATTCCATGCACAAGCCAAAGGTTTCCATCTGGCGGCTTGGAATTTGAGAGGTTGTTACTGAGCAATAGGGGGTTTTCACCAGGCCTAGTTTCTACCCTGTTGGGTAGTTGAAAGCCCATAACAACTAAAATTTATTCCAGAATCTGTTGAAAATTCCTGGATTTTATAGACTCCCCATTGTCGGATAAACCTCCAGTTAGAGAAGTCCTAGAGTTTTTACAAAAGGGACGTGACCTAGGGTTGGCTACGGGAACACTTAAAGTTCAGGTGTCCGCCCTAGGGGCGATCTATAATTGTAACCTGGCAGGGAACAGATGGGTCTCTAGATTCATTAAATCCTGTTCCAGAGCTAAGCCAGTTCGGGCTCTTCCTCCCTGGGACCTGAATTTGGTTTTAAATGCACTCTCTGGCGACCCATTTGAACCCCTGCAGGTTATCTCTCCAAAGATCCTCACCCTCAAAACCATCCTCTTTGTGGCCCTAACGTCGGCCCGTAGGGTGAGTGACCTGCAGGCCCTTTCTGTTGATCCCCCATACACCCAAATTCATGATGACCGGGTCGTCCTGCGTACAGATCCATCGTACCTTCCAAAAGTTGTATCCAGATTCCACTGTAATCAGGAGATTGTACTTCCCTCTTTCTGCAGTAACCCTAAAAACCCTGGGGAGGTTAGGTTCCAAAATCTAGATGTTAGAAGGGCATTACTACAGTACATAGACATGACTAGTCAGTGGAGGAAGGACAAGTCCTTGTTTCTGGCCTTTCAGGGGAGTAGGAAAGGTCCCGGGGTATCAAAGGGAACTATTGCTAGGTGGCTTAGGGAGGCCATTTGTCTAGCTTATACATCTACAGGTGTTCCGGCACCGGACGGTATTAAAGCTCATTCCACCGGAGCTGTTGCAACCTCCTGGGCAGAGAGAGCAGATGTCTCGATTGACCAGATATGTAAAGCTGCTACTTGGTCTGCACCATCCACCTTCTATAAGCACTATCAGTTGGATCTATCCTCCTCTGACCTTACCTTTGGGAGAAGGGTACTTCAGGCGGTGGTCCCTCCCTAGGGTGCTCATATTTTCCAAAATTCTCTCAAGGTGTACTGGCATGGGTGAGGGGAAAACACCAAGGTTACTTACCGGTAGCCAATCTTTCCTGAACCCATGACAGCACCCGTAGTCATCCCCCCCCCCCCTGTCTTTCTCACGCCCTGGTGAAGCACTTTACATTTTGGGTGATATATATATATATAGTAGGTGTTGGTTATGTGTCTAACCTTTTCTGGAGGTCCTCTCAATGCTCTGTAATCCAACTGAAGCGAGGGAGAGGTACCGCCCTTTTATTTCAGACGGTTTCCTGTCCTTGGTGGGGCGGATCCCTCTCTCAAGGTGTGTTGTCATGGGTTCAGGAAAAACTGGCTACCGGTAAGTAACCTTGGTGTTTTTTTTCACGCTCCCAATTTAACAATTTGAGTACAGTTGGATCTATTGGGTTTTTTTGCACTATGGGTGGGTGGTTGGGAGCACAGCTGTGCAGGAAAAAAAAAAGCTTATAGGTTCTCAATTCGTTCATTCTTGGGATCGGTGGCGGAACCAGAGGTCGGACCATCACCAATCAAGATATTATATCCCTTCACACTCATCATTGCTCCCAATTAACAATTTGAGTACGTGCATATTTTTTTAGGGTATTTTTGTGCAATGGGTGGGAGCACAACTGTGCAGGAAAAAAAAGCTGATAGGTTCCCCATTCCTTCATTCTCAGAATCAGTGGATGGAACATCGCCAATCACAATATTATATCCTTCTCACTAATCGTTGCTCCCAATTATCAATTTGATTACGGTTATACCTATTGTTTTTTTAGGGTTTTTTTTTTTGCACTGTGGGTGGGTGGTTGGGAGCACAGCTGTGCAGAAAAAAAAAAGCTGATAGGTTCCCCATGCCTTCATTCTCAGGATCAGTGGTGGAACCAGAGTGTGGATCATCTCCAATCAAAATATTATATCCTTCACACTCATCGTTGCTCCCAGTTAACAATTTGAGTACGGTTGAACCCATTGTGGTTTTTTAGGGTTTTTTTTTTTTTTGCACTATGGGTGGGTGGTTGGAAGCACAGCTGTGCAGGAAAAAAAAAAGCTGATAGGTTCCCCATTCCTTCATTCTAAGGATCGGTGGTCAGACCATCGCCAATCACAATATTATATCCTGGCAATATGCCATAATATTATATACGGAGTTGTCCTCCTGGCAGTTGCCGTGATCCTCTATTCCTTACCTGCTACCTCTATACTGTATATGAAATGACAATATGTGAGAAATATTAATAATGTTGCTCTCATTTTCTAAAAAAAACAGGTTGGAACACAAACTCTCAATTAGTTGTTTTTTTATTTGTTTACCAATCTAAAATGTCCACTTTGAGGCACCAGAGATAAATGCTGGCATATAATGTACAATGCTCCCGTCCCTAGCAGTTGGCGTGTATCAGGCGACATCGCAGGATCTTCAAGTAGCTGTCAATCTTGTGGGAATCTCTGCGGAAACACTGAAGCAAGTGGTAGACGGGGAACACGTAGGAATCGCCCTGTGGTGCCGTTACATCGATTGGTCCAAACCACTGGGGGTAAACGTGTTCTAGATCAGTCAGCATCTGCAATAAACAATGGGTGAATGTGGGTGTAGAATTTGGTTGGAGTAAAGGTACAATCTAACACTACAATTATCCAAACGTTGTGCCTATTACAGCATTACCACCAGTCACAAGCAAACTCAATATCTTCCTAAAAGGAAAAATATTGTGGATGGACATGCTTTCTAAAAGGGAATCTGTCAGCAATATGATGTAGGTGCTGAGACCCTGATTCCAGCGATGTGTCACTTACTAGTCTGTTTTTAGCTGTTTCGATACAATAAGTGTTTTATCAGAAGGAGATTATCACTACAAGACTAGGGGTCTTGTGCTTCCTAGTCAACCTGCTCTAATACAATCAACAGTGATCGTATCAAAATGACAGCATGCAGACCAACAAGTGACATATCGCTGGAATCAGAATTTCTGCCCCTACGTCATGCTGCTCTTGGATTACATAAAAACCTGTTGACAGATTCCATTTAAAGAGAATTTATTGTTACACTTATTGCCGCTTCTCAGCAACTCTACGGTTTACTCAGTCAGTTCCGCTTTGGTTTATACTCGTACCATATAGCCTAAATTCATGACCTACGTGAAGGAAGAGAGGATGTGTGTGATAATAATGCTGCTTACTCTCCAGAGATCCTGTCTATTCCTCCTTGAAGAATCCTGGTGTGCTCCTCAGCTTCTGTCACTTTTTTCTCCATGTTATTTGGCGCCCCCATGGACAAGTACTGCAGGGGTTGGGTCCAAGAGCGCAATCATTTCTTTCTAAGGCTCAGCAAGTCTTCGTGCTGTGGAAGCAGTAGACATCAGTTAGGAGGGATATCAGGCTGAGAACATATAGAAAATCATATGCCGAAAAGGGAATGTACCAGAAGTTGTGGATGCAAGAAAATGCCCATGATTCCACTCCTCCGGGTCACACGAAGTGATGCAATACCCAGTGGTTGGTTAAGAATCCATTTATTTAGAAGCTAAAATAAGAGGCGTTTCCTGGACGTCCTGTCCACTTCATCAGTGCATAGCTTGTGTCCGGTATAGCAAGGAGTGGACATATATATACAAAAAATGTGAAAACAACTGGCGCCAAAACAATGTGGCCGTTAAGGCAGAAAAATACAATCAATAAAAAGGCAGAAATTTGAGTATCCATCAATGTATATATGCATCGGGAATAAAATATTGCTAGCATGATTAAAAATTAATTAAAAACCGATATAGTTCAATGCAAAAAAAATATAATAAATAATTAAAATATATAGATAATTCCTGAAGCAGGAATTGAACCTGGTGTATTGCAATCAAATGGATCATGTTTAGATCTTAATCATGGTACAACCCTCTAAGCCACGGGTGCTCATGTATATTGTGATTGATCTTGTTCTGATAGGAGGTAATAAACGGATATTAGACGATATATCTAACTTATACCTACATACTAAACAAAATAATTTTAATTCTTCTTATAATAGAATATGTGATCGTATCGGCAACATGAATAATTTCTTTAGGAGTGTGTCCGTATTATCGGTGTAGTACTAGAGAATAGTCGTGCGCATTAATGTCCACTAGGTGGTATGATGAGCACTGAAAGTGTCCTAGGGAATGGTGCAGACTACTGGGAACAGAACGCAATGATCATAAGAAGAAAGGAAACTGAACTCAGTGAAACCCTGGATCGGGACAGTGGATCAAGAACAAGCCAAGACACATGTTCCTGACCATGTAGAGGTCAATTATATTTGTCAGTGCTTTCAAATAAAAACCTCTGATATTTCATTGAGACCCCAAGGTTTCCAAGTATTTAGTTGATCTATCCAGTATATCTCTTTCCTATTGAGACCCTGAATTCTATTGGGAGTGGTGCATGGAATATGCTCTATGGGCAGGATTTTAAGACACCCAAAGTCTTTATTGTGATGGATTGCCATATGTCGTGATAAACCATGTTTTAAAAAACCTGTAGCGACATTATGCCTATGAGAATTTAGTCTTTTATGAAAGGGTTGCATAGTTCTACCGCCATATTGCTTGGGACATGTGCATTCAATCAGATATATGACAGAATCAGTGTCACAGGACATATTACTATTTATTGTGAAGCGTTCATTGCTTGATGTGGATGCAGAAGTGTCGGCTCCATGAGTAATATTCATGCCGCACATGCCGTTCTTTTTGCCACATCTGGTGATGGTTTTATTCTTATTATTGATCTTGCTACAATCTAGAGTAGAAAGGGTGTGTATCCTACGGGGGGCTCAAATGTTCCTTAGAGTGGGGGCTCTCCTATACACAATGGAGGGTTTTTCTGGGATAATCTTCTTGAGTATCGGATCATTTAACAGAATATGCCAATTCTTCTGCAGAATATCTCTAAATGATTTATGCTGAAAATTCTATGTAGTGATGAATTTTACACAGCGCTCATAGGACATTTTATCTGAATTAGATTTTAATAGAAGTGAATTCTGGCTACAGGTGTCCCTTACCCTTTCACATGATTCGCCAACAAGATTTTTGGGATAGCCCTGTTGTAGAACTTTCTGTTTCAGCATACCTGATTGCTCTGAAAAATCATTTTCAGAAGTGCAATTCCTTCTGATCCTCTGAAATTGATTAAAAGGAATATTACGCAGCCATTTCTGGTAGTGGCCACTGCTGTAGTGGATGGAACTATTCGCATCCACTTGTTTAAAATAAGTCTTGGAGCAAATCCTATTGTTCTCTATAAATAAGGCAGATCCAGAAAATGAATACTGGTGTTATTTGTATCGGAATTGAAGGAAATACCCCAGCAGTTGTTATTTAGAAAACTGGCAAGGGCTGAGGGTTCTGCGATGTCCTTATTAAGAATGAAAATTAAGTCGTCAATGTATCTTTTGTAAAATATAATGCCTTCCCAAAATGGACCCCCATAGATGAACACCAGTTCAAATATGCCCATGAAAATATTAGCGAACGTAGCTGCGACCTTTGACCCCATCGCGGTCCCTTTGATCTGATGGTAAGTGTGTTGGAGGAAAGTGAAATAATTGTTATTAAGGATGAAAGATAACCCAGATAGAATAAATGATTTGTGGGAGGACGACAGGCCGGTGTCTTTGGAGATCATATGTTCAACACATAATAAACCAATTTCCCAATCAATATTGGTGTAAAGGGATGTAACATCAAGGCTTAAAAATACAAATGATTCTTCCCATTGGATGTCCTTAGTAAGGTTGATGAGGTGGCTGGAGTCACGAAGGTAACTCCTCAACCTTTTAACATGGGGCTGAAGGAGAACATCAATGTACTCTGCATGTGTTGTAGATTGGCCATGCAATACACCAATAATATCACATGATCACGTTCTGTACGTGGACCGGAAATACATGTCCCACTGAGCACAATTCCCAGTATGTTGTATAGGGGGCGCTGTGCCAGGCCAGGATTTCCCCTCCTCGATGCAGTGTCCTACATCTTCTCCAGTACAGCTGCTCACAGATTAACCTTGGAATAAACCCGCAGCGTCCCTAATCCCTCCCCACTCACAATGTCGCTGATTACTGGACACACGGTCCCGGGATGGACGTCGTGACTTACCAGGGTCAAGAATCAATGGAGAAAAGACGACTTCATGGGAATGGGACCTGTTGTTAATTAAGTGCCAGGTTTTTATGTTTTGTTTGTTTGTTTTTTTTACGTATTATTATCTATATTAAAGTCTTGCAAATTTTCACACTGGCAATCATTGTACAGGAGGAGGAGGAGAAGGTGAGCTGTGACATCACCTATTGTGAATGGTGGATCCTGTGTTATCTACTGTATATAGAGGTGTTATCAGTCATTGTACAGGAGGAGGTGAGCTGTGACATCCTCTACTGTGAATGGTGGATCCTGTGTTACCTATGTGTGAGTGTGACGCTGACCGGCCGTGACGCTACTTCTGGTTTGCCGGCGGGAATGCCGCCGCATTCAAACCGCTGCCACGACTGAACTTGCACAACTATAAAAAGACCACATCTCCCCCTGCCACTATATTTAACCCCCTGGAATAAGCTAAATTGCAAAACGCGCGTCAGGGCCTGTACCACATCTTCAGGTAGTATCTCTTACTCTCTGCACTATGCAGCTATGTATTAATCTGTTTTAATTTCTACCCTGCCCAGTACCTTTCTGCACTATATTCAGCACGTTTTTCTTAAAGCTATTGGTCTCGCGACCTATTCTTATGAATTTACAGTATATATTGCTCAGACCTTATTTGTGTCTAGCAGGATTGTTTTCCGCTTAAGTACATTGCTATGTCCTCAATATATGTGCAGTCTGGGTACTCCACTGTGTAATTATCACACGATGTTAAGCACTTTTCTATCCTTCTACTTGTAGTTCTAAAAATGTAATTATTGTAATTTATGCTCATTATTGAATCATTGGTTGCATACCATTTCTTTGCAGGAATTTTTCCCCACTCTTACTGGACTTGTTCTCCGTGAAATACGTCTTAGGGCAGCTTATACATGCAAACTTTAATAGGAGTTGTTAATAGAAAATGAATTAATCTGTGCTGCTATAACTATACACAAATAGTGCTTTGGCTCCTCCATGTGGATCAGTTTGGTACTGCCAGTGGATGTGATTAATCCTGCTTGGTTTCCCCTTGTTTTAAGTATGTTTTATACATCTTGGTTTTGATTAATAAAATACTGTGTATGTTGATTCTGGGTGGCATTTGTTTCCATTCCTTTATAGGTTTTTGCAATTATTTGGAGGTGCCATGACAATATGGGCCGTTTCTAGGTTAAATCTATTTGGAAGAGAAGCCATTGAGGTGACCATATCAGTTGTCACCCAGCTTTCCCAGGACCTGATAAATCCAATGTCCACTGAAAGATTACATGTGCTGAAGATTATAGATGTATAATGGCAGCATCTAGTGGTCAAAGGCGGTATTGCCATTATCATATACTTAAGCCTCATTTACACTTTGCAGTTCAGGACGATCAGGTTACGTGTAGATTTGATTACATTATTCCGAAAGTGACCACTCACCCGTTGCTGGATTCTTAGTAGCGTACGTCTGCCTTCCATTCGGTTTTATCCATTTGCCACCGATAAAATGACCAAAGCTTCGTTCGTGACTGTCAAGCCAGGCCTAGAGAGGGAAAAAAACAAATAAAACCATAAGTATAAAAAGATAAAAATAAAATCATAAAATCAGGGAAAAAAAAAAAAAGACTGATAATGAGAAATCAGGCCTCGCTCGAGAGGCGGCGCGCACTCACCATTCGAGAGGCGGCGCGCACTCACCGCTCGAGAGGCACTTACGGCCAGTGGTGTTGTCACGCCACTGATTCCAGCTGTGCTCTTCCCCATACTGGAGGAAAGAGCTTGTAAGCGCTGCTCTCTTTGCCTTGGAGATCAGTCACCAACGATAGACTGCAGCGGTATCCGGTATCTTAGACAATGAGCCATTAACTATAGAATTAAAAATCCAAGGGTATTTAGCAAAGTTACCCGTTATCAAGAGGACTTTGACATTTTTTGGCCATTGATCATGATGAGAAAAAGCGTTTATTGCCCGCCTTTTGATGGAAACCACGCTTAGAAATGACCAGAGAGGGATTGTTTGGTTTAAAATCTTCTATTGTAAAAGTCGTCTCAAAAATCAGTAATCCACAAGTGAACCCCATGGCAAGTGCTCACTTTTCCTGCAGCGCCACCACAAGCAAAGTGAAGAATTGCAAGTGCTATGTGCAAATGCATATAAATCAATCACATTAGACAAGGTATAGTGCACAGGATTACACATCCAATATAGTCACAAAGAATATAAAGTGCTTATAGTGAAATAGGGAGCAGCAGGTATGACCTGAGTTTGAAAATAATGGCCCCAACGCGCGTTTCACACGATGCCTCTTCCAGGGGGATGGGTATCCTCCCATTTATTTTGAATGATGCTATTGTGGACTTGCTAGCTTTATATGTATAGACGCTAATACCATTTGGAATTACTTAGAACTACTGGCCTATGCATACGCTGCTAACATATGGAGCTTACTCTTGATTTTCACTATAAACTATAACTACTAGTGAACATCAGCTCCCTCCAGTGGTATAGTTTGATATGATCTTTTTTTTTTTTTTTTTAAATTTTGCTAGTTATTTTCCCTTTTTAAAAATATGTTAGCTTTTTTTGGTAATAAAGATTATTATTTCTATGCTACTGGCTGTTTGCTTCCATTAAATTTGTAGGTTGTTGTTGTTTATAGGGAGGTGCCGTATATACTAATTGTGCCTGTAAGTAGGCTTAATGCTCTTAAAATGAACAGGCTGAGCAAGTGACGCACCATGTACTTGACAGTATTACAGCTCCTAGATACGTGGAGCCATCATGTGGGACAGATAGATTGTGGATTACAGCCTCCAGTGATATGGGGGACACGCGCGGCTCGGTCTTATCTTTAGGTCTCTTACACTCTGCAATCACCGAAAATCCACCAGACTGTGAAGGTCAGTGATGAAATACCATGAAGTGCAAACAGATTTTCAACTCCTTCATTCTGATGTTCTTGGGGGTGATGACCCACCGGACTGCGGGGGAGTGACCCCATATAATGAGAGGACAAGGCCAAGGAGGAAGACACAGTGTGTACAGATCATGGGGACTTATCAATGATACCGGGGAGAAAAAACATGGACCAGGGAGCAAGATTGTGACCACTGTAAAAGTCAGCATATATGCAGAGTTAGAAAAAGTTTATTTTTTCAGTAGGAAAAGTTATAAAACTTTTTAAATCACTTTATCAGGGAATTTGTCCTCATTCCTGTAAAAAAAAAAACCATGCTGGACAAAATAAATGAAAAAAAAAAATGTATTTAAATTACTATTTAAAGGGAATCAGAGCAGCATGATGTAGGGGCAGAGAGTCTGGTTCCAGCGATGTGTCACTTATTAGGCTGTTTGCTGTAGTTTCAATTCAATCTGTTTGATCACTTGCACAGCAGTCCAGTTAATTTGTAACTCCACCACTGATTGGCAGTTTGCTGACAGTGTACACAGGAAGCAGCCAATCAGGGGTGTGGGCGGGGTTATATACGGCTCAGCATTCCGAGATCTACAGCAGAGAAAACAGGGATTCTATCATAACTGCACCAAGCAGCTCAGTAAGTGACATCACCGGAATCAGGGTCTCTGCTCCTATATGATGCAGTCCTCAGATTACATAGTAAAACCTGCTGACAGATTCCCTTTAAGGGTAATCTAACAAAAAAAATCTTCATTGTGGCTGCACTGGGACAAGCATATTCATAAAATATTTGCCTTAAAGAACTGAAGATTTTTTTTTTTTTTTAGCTTTGAAGCTGCAGATCAACTTCAGACAAAGGGTTACAAGATGACGCTGGGCTCCTGGAGGCACGAGGATCCTGTTAAAATGTAGCCTGCACTGACTAACAAGAAAGGAACCTTTGTCCATTCCCGGTCATTGTGATGTATAGGGAGCCATGTACACAGGGGAGGCCGCGGCTCCCAGCCAATCCCTGCAGACCTGGGGGGCGAACGCTCTCAAGTCGCCTCCGTCACGCACTGCTATACAATACAGGAGCAACAGCGTTAACTATTTGTGGACGGATTTCAAAATTTTGAAAAACTTGATCAATTCAGGGCCCCATAGAAGGTAAAATCATTATACACTCGCCTCCCGCAGCCGCACCGCTTCAGCATTGTCAGCGCTGCTGCTACCAGTAGTGTCAAGTGACCACTGCAGCCAATGAGCCGTTGCTGATCAGCTGCAGCGCATCAATATTCCGTAAAATCGAACAAAATAGCAAAGGCTGCAGCCAGTCAATGGCCACTGATTGACAGTGTGGTGCCATGTAACTGCTGCTGCCAATCAAAGAGAACAGCAGCGCCGACAATCAGTGATGGAGGCATGGTTGGACCAGGAGGCACGAGACACCTCGTCCTGTAGTGATAATCTCCTGCTGATAAATCACTGATTTTAATGAAAAGGCAAAACACAGCCTAGTAAGTGACACATCGGTGGAATCAGGGTCTCTCCACCCTCATAGTGCTCTCAGATTACATAGCAAAACCTACTGACAAATTACCCTTTAAGAAAAGAGTGGCGATACAAAGTACCTATAAGACAAAACTAGAACTCTTCCAAAATGAAGAGAAACCCGTCAGCTGTTTTGGCATTCTCGTCAGTACAGGGCAAGGCTTTAAATTGGATCTTAGGGGGTACTGCAGACACCACTAGATTGTGAAGAGAAACATGCCAGCAATACTGAAGCAGCCGCCTATAAATGGTGCTTCAATCTTTTTTGAGGAGGCTTTAGCTGTACTTTATACTACATTCACTCACAGTGCACCCGTCTCCAACCAGTGGCAGTATTTTTGCCTTTTGGTGTATACCTTTTTTATCCCCAGGGAGCATTGCCTCGCTTTAAGACTCGGTGCATCAGCTGCTGTTGTCCACACCTTCACCACAAAAGACCCCTGTCCTGGAAAAATAAAGGGGCTCAGTTCCCTCCCCTTCTTTTTTTGACTTCCAAAATGCAATGATCTTGATTGGCCATTTTTTGTTTTTGGAATTAAGGAAGGAAAAGAGCTCACTGATACCAGAGCGGTCCTGTAATAAGAGTCCAGACCTCCTCTGGTATTAATATGAGCACAAACACTGCGCCCCTGCCGGAAGCTTCATGCAGCCGTATATCACCAAGCACAATGCAGAGTGTCGGATGGAGTGGTGTAAAGCCATCACCACTGGACTCTGGAGGAGACGTGTTCTGTGCAGTGACGGATCACACTTCTCTATCTACGTCTGATGGAGGAGTCTGGGTTTGGTGATTCCAGGAGAACACGACGGCTCCTTTCTGATCTTTCTCAAGGAAAGAAGACGCCTCCAGGAAGTCGTGTACAAGTCATGTGCAACAACGAAGAGGAACTGGAGGATTACACAGAGCAAAACCTTACCAAGCCATCACGTGAATCTGATGAGGGAAACAGTCAGCAATCTGTCCTCAACAACCTCCAATCTGACCTCAATCAACATCTGGATCGGAGGTCTACAACTCCAAGAAATGGCCACATCATGGCATGATGGGTGTTATAGTTCCCCAACAGCCTTGAGTTACATATATAGAGAAGGATTCATCTACTGTTGAAAAAAAAATCCCTTGGATCCTGAAGTTATTTTGTTATTGACTAATGAAAACTTTCACAAACATTAAAAAAAAAAAGTTTCTAAAAGTTAATTAACTTCTGATGCTTAAATGTTTGATCAAAATTTAAAAAAAAAGTGTTTTTTTCTTTTCTTTCTAGAAACAGCGCCACTCTTGTCTGTTGGCGGTGTATGGTATTGCAACCCAGCAAGATGGTTGTACGGTCTGATACAGAGTGCAATGTAATATTACCTGGTGGTAATATCCAGGTAATGGAAACGGGCTTTGTATATAGACAGAAGGTGACGATTTGCCGGAGACTCTCTCACACCATTAAGCCGCATTCACACATTGGTGTTTGTCACCTTGTTGTGCATTATCCCAACTGACGCACATTTTATGGGGCTATTCTCTTTTTTCGTGGACCGAGGGTCTGCATGGACCAAATATGGGAAAAGAACGGAACAACAAATAAATTAAAAATACTTTTTTTGTCACATTATGATTTATAAAAATAAATTAAAAAAAAAATCACAAAAAAAATAAAAACAAACTAAAGTCCCAGATTCATCATTTGTATATTTTTAAGTCACTTATTTATTTTTTTGTCTTATGGTCACCTATTTTCTTTTGAGCACGTGTTCAGAACTTTTGCCCAGAATAAAAAATGCTCTAATTTTTTTTTTCGCTATTTTTTAGTGCAAAAAGCCACAGGTTGCAACATTTCAGCGAAAAAATGCAGATGGACATTAAAAAAAAATCCCTCTGGGGTGGGAGATGGATACATTTAAGCAAAAACATCTGAGACCTCCAACCTGTGCCGACAATGGGAAATAAATAAATCAATTAATAAATAAATAAAGTAAATAAATAAAAAAAAATGGACATATAAAATAGACTTTAAAAAAGGCGCAAATGGAAAGAAAAATACGATTTCAGGAAACTCATTCACTTTGCTGGTCCTATAAAATGCAGCGATTTTTTTTTTTTTCCTATGGAAAAATTGCAACATGTGAATACGCCTTTAATAAAACTTAATTGACAAAGTCAGAAGATTGCAAACGCATATAAATCCGGATGCATTTTTTTTTTTTTTTTTTATTAGCGGGTTTTCCCAAAACTTGTGTTGTGGAGTTCAATATCCGCGATGTTGTTCGTTTATTTTAGGCGACCTTGCTGCAAAAAAAAATGCAAAGTTGCAGAAATCTTTCCGTGTTCACATGCTGCAGTTTTTTTATGCCAAAATACATTCTTTTCTGATTATTGCTGCATTTTACCCTTTATTTAATGCAGATTTAAAGCTAAATTTTAATGCAATCTTTTATCACTAAATTTATTTATTTTTTACCAAAAAAAACGCACTGTGTGAACAGGCCCTTACAGCAGACAAACAATCAGGCAAGTTTAGATTATTTTTTTTAAAAAAGTCGCAATATTAGAAGAGCACAATCACTGCACTGAAAAAAAAGCGTCATCGCACGACACTTTTCCCATCAGTCTTGTGCACACCTGCAATTTGTAGCCTGCGGCTCTTACAGGTGATGCCGGAGCCCCAGAACACAGAGCAGCCCGCACTGACGCCTCACCTGCGCGACACTGGCGGCCTCAGGAGCCGGGCCGTACTGCATGGAGGTGAAGATCTCCCGCACTGACGGTCAGTCTGTCCCCGTAGAGGCGGCCATGACATTCAGCAATGAGTAACAGCCCGTCAGCCCAGCCAACCACAAGGGGGAGTTCTAACACTGCGGCGCTGCAGAGTACGCACGTCACTTCCGCTGGAAGAAAGTCATATTATTACACACTAACAGGATTGTAATCCTCCATTCACCGCGTCTGGTCCCTATAGGTGTTAGTGTATTTTTTTTATATCTGTAAATTGCTGCGTTGTGCTGTAAAGTACTGTGTGTCAGAAATAGTGAGGGGAGGGAAGGAAAAGGGTCAAACGGAAGTGAGTGTCCGACCCGGAAGTGTGCGCATGCGCGGACACAGCCTGTTGCTGAGGCGTGGTGACGCTGTAGCTGGGTGATTGCAGTCAGAGTAGGGTTGCATCTAGTTTGGAGTTGATTATTTGTGGTCCTCAAACAATCAACTCCATTCTAGCTGATTCACCATTGAGCCGTCTAGTTTGGAGTTGCTTTTTTGTGGTCCTCATTTTATCAGCTCCACTCTAGACGGCTCACTACTGAAGTGACTGGATCGAAGCGGATATTTTGTGGTCCTCATTCCAGCATCTCCACTCTAGCTGATTCACTGGTGAAGTGACTGGATCGGGGGGATATTTTGTGGTCCTCATTCCAGCATCTCCACTCTAGCTGATTCACTGGTGAAGTGACTGGATCGGGGGGATATTTTGTGGTCCTCATTTTAGCAGCTCCACTCTAGCTGATTCACTGGTCAGGTGACTGGATCGGAGGGATATTTTGAGGATCTCATTCCAGCATCTCCACTCTAGCTGATTCACTGGTGAAGTGACTGGATCGGGGGGATATTTTGTGGTCCTCATTCCAGCATCTCCACTCTAGCTGATTCACTGGTGAAGTGACTGGATCGGGGGGATATTTTGTGGTCCTCATTCCAGCATCTCCACTCTAGCTGATTCACTGGTGAGGTGACTGGATCGGAGGGATATTTTGAGGATCTCATTCCAGCATCTCCACTCTAGCTGATTCACTGGTGAGGTGACTGGATCGGAGGGATATTTTGAGGATCTCATTCCAGCATCTCCACTCTAGCTGATTCACTGGTCAGGTGACTGGATCGGAGGGATATTTTGTGGTCCTCATTTTAGCAGCTCCACTCTAGACGGATCACTACTGAAGTGACTGGATCGGGGGGATATTTTGTGGTCCTCATTCCAGCATCTCCACTCTAGCTGATTCACTGGTGAAGTGACTGGATCGGGGGGATATTTTGTGGTCCTCATTTTAGCAGCTCCACTCTAGCTGATTCACTGGTCAGGTGACTGGATCGGAGGGATATTTTGAGGATCTCATTCCAGCATCTCCACTCTAGCTGATTCACTGGTCAGGTGACTGGATCGGAGGGATATTTTGTGGTCCTCATTCCAGCATCTCCACTCTAGCTGATTCACTGGTCAGGTGACTGGATCGGAGTTGATCTTTTGATGATCTCTCTGCAGCTTCTCCATTCTAGACAGTTCAGTTTCTACACTGAAGTTCCTCAAAAAATCACCTCCAATGTCCAGAATGGAGCAGATTCCCGGATCCTCATAGCCTGCAATGTAGTGGAATTGGAATGTACACACATTGTAGATATATATCAGCCTTATAATTCTAATGATTTCATGTTTTTATTTTTTAAGTACTTGCTCAAACTGTTATATTTATTACGTATTTCCAAAGGGCAAAATTTTATTTTTTTCATAATTAATCGAACTTGCATTTTATTATCGCTTTTTGTAATATAAATAATCACACACAGCGCTGATCATTCAGTTTTACGTGGGGAAAAACGTAACAGAGCGCAGCAACAGAGTCCTCATAATTTACAACATTGTATTGGAGTGGATTTTTTGAGGACCTTATTTGAGCAACTCCATTCTAGCTGATTCACTAGTGAGCCGTCTAGATTGGAGTGGGTATTTTGAGGATGTTCCTTGTAGCCTCCAATCTGTACTGTTTGGTGCTGAGGTGACTGTAATCAAGTTTTTCAAAGAGTGAGTGGAGCTTCGCAGGGAGAAACATAACAGAGCGCAGCAACAGAGTCCTCATAATTTACAACATTGTATTGGAGTGGATTTTTTGAGGACCTCATTTTAGTAACTCTATTCTAGCTGATTCACCATTGAGCCATCTAGATCGGAGTGGATTTTTTGTGGACATCTTTTAGCAACCCCATTCTCTACCGTCATGGCCAAAAGTATTGAGATTGAGACAAATAGTAATTTTTCCAAAGTTTACTGCTTCATTTTTTGTAATGGCAATTTGCATATACTCCTGAATGTCAAAGAGTGATCAGCTTAACAGCAATTACTGTACTTGCAAAGTCAATATTTGCCCAGAAAATAAACTTTAACCCCCAAAACACATTTCTACATCATTGCAGTCCTGCCTTAAAAGGAGCAGCTAACATCGTTTTAGTGATTGATCCATTAACACAGGTGTGGGTGTTGATGAGGACAGGGCTGGCGATCAATCAATCATGATTAAGTAAGAATGACATCACTGGACACTTTAAAAGGAGGCTGGTTCTTGGTATCATTGCTTCTCTTCAGTTAACCATGGTTATCCCTAAAGAAACACGTGCAGCCATCATTGCACTGCACAAAAATGGCCTAACAGGGAAGAGTATCGCAGCTACAAAGATTGCACCTCAGTCAACAATCTATCGCATCATCAAGAACTTCAAGGAGAGAGCTTCCATTGTTGTCAAAAAGGCTCCAGGGCGCCCAAGAAAGACCAGCAAGCGCCAGGACCGTATCTTAAAACTGTTTCAGCTGCGGGATCGGACTACCAGCAGTGCCGAGCTTGCTCAGGAATGGCAGCAGGCTGGTGTGAGTGCTTCTGCACGCACTGTGAGGCGGAGACTCTTTGAGCAAGGGCTGGTTTCAAGGAGGGCAGCAAAGAAGCCACTTCTCTCTAGAAAAAAACATTAGGGACCGACTGATATTCTGCAAAAGGTACAGGGAGTGGACTGCTGAGGACTGGGGCAAAGTCATTTTCTCTGATGATCCCCTTTTCGACTGTTTGGGACATCTGGAAAACAGCTTATTCGGAGAAGAAGAGGTGAGCGCTACCACCAGTCTTGTCTCATGCCAACTGTAAAGCATCCTGAAACCATTCATGTGTGGGGTTGCTTCTCAGCCAAGGGAATTGGCTCACTCACTGTCTTGCCTAAAAACACAGCCATGAATAAAGAATGGTACCAGAATGTCCTCCAAGAGCAACTTCTCCCAACCGTCCAAGAGCAGTTTGGCGCCCAACAATGCCTTTTCCAGCATGATGGAGCACCTTGACATAAAGCAAAGGTGATAACTAAATGGCTCATGGAACAAAACATAGAGATTTTGGGTCCATGGCCTGGAAACTCCCTAGATCTTAATCCCATTGAGAACTTGTGGTCAATCATCAAGAGACGGGTGGACAAACAAAAACCAACAAATTCTGGCAAAATGCAAGCATTGATTATGCAAGAATGGACTGCTATCAGTCAGGATTTGGTCCAAAAGTTGATTGAGAGCATGCCAGGGAGAATTACAGAGGTCTTGAAGAAGAAGGGGCAACACTGCAAATATTGACTTGCTGCATTAACTCATTCTAACTGTCAATATAACCTATTGGTACTCATAATATGATTGCAATTATATTTCTGTATGTGATATAAACATCAGACAAACACTAATAAAAACCAGAGGCCAGCAGATCATGTGAAAATATAATTTTGGTGTCATTCTCAATACTTTTGGCCATGACTGTACAGTTTCGTGCTGAAGAGACTGGAATTGAGTTTTTCGGAGAGTGAGCGGAGCCTCACGGGGAGAAACGTAACAGAGCGCAGAGACAGAGTCCTCATAATTTACCACACTGGATCGGAGTGGCTTTTTTGAGGACCTCATTTGAGCAACTCCATTCTAGCTGATTCACCATTGAGCCATCTAGATCGGAGTGGATTTTTAGATGATCTCCCTGTAGCCTCTATTCTGTACAGTTCATTGCTGACCTGACTAGAATAGAGTTGCTGGAGCGTTTTCCTCATAGGATCAAATCCAATCTAGACGGCTCATGACTGAAACCTCCAGAATGGAGTTAATTCCAGGGTCGGTCTGGCCTGGCGGGAAATCGGGAAATTTCCCGGTGGGCCCCAATATGAGAGTGAGAAAATTGGTGGCGGGGGCCCTTTAAAAATGTGGGCCCTTTAAAAGCGCGGCTGAAGGAAATGTAGCGTCGCGCGCACTGAACATTCATTGGTGACAGCGGGCCTGCAGTGACGTGCATGCAGCATACTTACCACGTGAGTAGTCCCTGAGGATGGACTCTTTCTGGGTGGTGACACGCACTGCGCTCTGCTTTCCCGCTGGCTGGCAGACTGTGGTGTGGTGTCAGGTGACACTGACGCTGACGCCGCTCTCTTCTGGCCACGCTCTGCAGTGCTCTCTCTCAGCTCCGGGGCCGTCCTCCTATGATACGCTGGCGCCAACGAACCCGACGTCTCGCTCTGCTCTCCCTGCTCCCGGGCTTCTGATGTGGTCCCATCCCGGCTCCTTACCTGTTCTGGCCTACTCCCCTGTAGTAATACCTGTTCCGGACCGGGTGGTGGCACCAGCACCGGCGCACCGCCCCCTTCTCTCCTGCTCTGATTCTGGGCTTTTTTATACCGGTTCCGGGGCTGGATATGTGGACAGTGACCGTCCTCTACAGTTCAACTCTCCAACCTGGCCTGGAATTGGAAACAATAACTCCACCTGATGAAGGCAGCAGACCGCTGCAGAAACGCGTTGTGGGCATTAATACTTAAATAAAGAGGTTTGTTTTATCCTTTTCCAGCGCCTTATCCAGTTTCTAGCGCCCCACTGACCACTTCAATTTGCACACTGGAATTGGAAACAAGGCTGCAGGCCTACAGCTCTCACTGCTTTAATTTCATGTCAAAAGTACCGTGCCAAATATTCAATAAGGTTTTTATGAGTGAGTGTTCCCAGCACTGGCCAACAATAATATAATTTATTTTATACATTATGCATTGCACTCTAGGCCTCCTATATGACATGTAGATCATACTCTTGGCCTCCTATATGACATATACAGACAGTGTATATGCCATATAGGAGGCTGAGAGTGCGGTATGCATTTTATATGAGGCCTAGAGTGCGGGCCTACATGATGTACAATGCACTCGGCCTCCTATATAAAGTATAGACTATAGGAGGCTGAGAGTGCGGTATACGTTTTATATGAGGCCTAGAGTGCGGGCCTACATGATGTACAACGCACTCGGCCTCCTATATAAAGTATAGACTATAGGAGGCTGAGAGTACGGTATACGTTTTATATGAGGCCTAGAGTGCGGACCTACAAGATGTACAACGCACTCGGCCTCCTATATAAAGTATAGACTATAGGAGGCTGAGAGTGCGGTATACGTTTTATATGAGGCCTAGAGTGCGGACCTACATGATGTACAACGCACTCGGCATCCTACATAAAGTATATACTGTTTCCACGGACCGTGTGTCCGTGGGCAAAACACGCTGACATGTCAGTTTTTTTTATACACTGCACGGGCCGAAAAACGTCCCGCACACGAGCACACAGATGACGTGCGTGTGTCGTTGGTGTGACACATACCGGCGCCTGGGAATTAGCGGTACAGTTCATGCTGTTCCCAGGTGCTTAAGGAATCAGCGATCAGCGCTAGCAAGGGACAATGTTGAGAGCAGTAGGTTCACCTCCCGATGTTGCCAAAACCTGTAAATATAAGAAAATTTAAAAAAAAATATTCACCTGGCTTGAGGCGACCACACACGCTGAGGAGCTTGACTCCCTGCAGCAAGCAGGCCCCTATGCTCACTGAGCTCAGCATAGGTCGGGGGACCGCTCACTGCAGCAAGTCATTCTCCTACGCTCCTCATCGTGTGTGGTCACTTTAAGCCAGGTGAATATATTGTTGTTTTTTTTAATTTTAGTATTATTTTTACAGGTTTTGGAGACATTTGGAGGTGAATACTACTTTCAACATTGTCTCTTCATTGTCCCTTGCTAACACTGATTGCAGCGCCGGCAGGGGACAGTGATGACCGATTCCTTCAGCACCCGGTGCTTGGGAACAGCACAAACTGTACCGCTGATTCCCAAGTGGTGGTACGGTATGTGTGATCCTGATGGAGCACACGTATGCCACACTGACACGGATATCTCCGGTACTGTTTTTTCCAGTACCGGAAATATCCGGATGTATGAAAGAGCCCTATGCCATATAGGAGGCCAAGAGTTTGTATGTCACATTGGAGACCAAGAGTGCGGTATACGTTATATATGGGGCCTATATGACATAATAGATCACACTCTCTACCTCCTATATGAAATATAGATCACACTCTTGGACTCATGAATTATACAGTGTATATGTCATATAGGAGGCTGAGAGTGCGGGCCTATATGACGTATACAACACACTCAGCCTGATATATAAAGTATATATTATAGGAGACCGAATGTGCAGTCTGTACGTCATATAGGAGGCCGAGAGTGCGATATATGTCATGTGTGGGGCCAATATGATGTATACCACATAGAAGTGAAGTATGCCGCCACCAGTTCCCAAATCTTCCCAAACGGGTTTTTTAGCCGTTGGCTATCCACATCAGGAGGTGCAATGTCTAAATAAGCAGTGTTAATCAAATGTCCAAGGAAGTATGAAAAAGACAGCACTCACCAATGGATCCCAAAAAAAGATCCTTTTATTTCAGATTCAGCGTACAGACGTTGTGGCTGGTTCAGGGGTGAAAAGAGGACGACGGCCGTTTCGCGCACAAGCAGCGCCACTACGGGTCCAGTATAGTTCACTCCCGCACCCCTGAACCAGCCGCAACGTCTGTATGCTGGATCTGAAATAAAAGGATCTTTTTTTGGCATCCATTGGTGAGTGCTGTCTATTTCATACCTCCTATATGATGTATAGATCGCACTTTCTACCTCATATATGACAAACAGACCGCACTCTCTGCCTCCTATATGACATATACAATGCATTTGGCCTCCTATATTTCATTGCAGCCATTTGGTAAATTCTAAAAAGTTCATTATTCTTCTCATTAAAGTACACTCTGCACCCCATCTTGACTACAAATTTATTGAAAAAGCACTTTACATTACAGAGGGGACTTGTACAGACAATAAAGACATTACAGAATAAACATAACTCAGATACCAAGAGGAGTGAGGGCCCTGCTCGCAAGCTACAATCTATGAGGAAATAGGGAGACACGAAAGGTAAATGATAAAATGTGCTTATATTGTATGATACAACCATTATACACTAAATAGGGTCTGCACATAACGCTGCATGAACCGCTCACCAGCCAGTATGTGTATGGCCACAGAGGGCTATTAAGTGCATGGAGGGTGTGCACACAGACGCTACAAGGGTCTATATATGCTACTATATGCAGTATATAGTGTACAGACGGTTAGATAGTATGGTGCTGCGTATATGGTGTGGAATCCACATTCTATTCACTGCCATATCTATACATTATATAGTATATACACTGCTCCGCTCTATATTCCTGAACACAGTGTATATGTATATACTGTATAATGTGTGTGTCTGTATATATAATATATACATATATATTGCAGAGTACCACTTCTGTCCTCTATACTGGGTGTAATTCTCAGTATCTGTATATACACACTGCACTGGTAAAATAAGATGTAAAATAATAATAATTTGAGTGGTTTACCCTCTGATATGTACCACTCCCAGCATGCACCGTCAGATTTAACCCTTCCGGGCCTGCTGGGAGTTGTAGGTTTGTTACTGCAGGGATGATGCGGGGACGGGTATTGCATTTGAACCCACAGCATCAAGTCATTCACACTTTAAAGAGAACCTGTCACGTCCTAGCTGCCCTCTACACTGCCCCCATAGCGTTGGTAGTGACGCAATGTGCATCACTAGCAAGCTGTTTTCATGAAAATCGCTGCAGCTATAATGAATTTATAACGTTTAATATACTTATATCTAGGGCCGGCTCCAGGTTTTTCTGGGCCCCGGGCGAGTCTCAGTGGGCCCCTCTAACACATACCACGATTCATGATGCACAGATACCGCAGAGAAATCTATATATATAGTACAATGCAAAGATTTCACTTCTTACATTACATGAGTCATATCTACTGTAAATTCTACAATAGCTCAGAAGCCGGAGAATCCTCGCAGCACACAGTGCAGACCGGACAATATAGTCCTCCATACAGTATTATGGGCACCACTAAGTCCTCCATACAGTTTTATGGGCCCCATTATATATTGCTCCATACAGAATAATGACCCCACATAGTCCTCGTACAGTATAATGGGCACCACATATCTCCATACAGAATACTGGCCCCCATATAAGGCCGCATACGGAATACTGGCCCCCATATAAGGCTCCATAAAGGAATACTGGCCCCCATATAAGGCCCCATACGGAATACTGGCCCCCATATAAGGCCCCATATGGAATACTGGCCCCCATATAAGGCCCCATACGGAATACTGGCCCCCATACGAAATACTGGCCCCCATATAAGGCCCCATACGGAATACTTGCCCCCATATAAGGCCCCATAAAGGAATACTGGCCCCCATATAAGACCCCATGAAGGAATACTGGCCCCCATATAAGGCCCCATACGGAATACTGGCCCCCATATAAGGCCCCATACGGAATACTGGCCCCCATGTAAGGCCCCATACGGAATACTGGCCCCCATATAAGGCTCCATACGGAATACTGGCCCCCATATAACGCTCCATACGGAATACTGGCCCCCATATAAGGCTCCATACGGAATACTGCCCCCCATATAAGGCTCCATACAGAATACTGGCCCCCATATAACGCTCCATACAGGATACTGGTCCTCTTATAAAGCTCCATACAGGATACTGGCCCCCATATAACGCTCCATACAGGATACTGGTCCCCTTATAACGCTCCATACAGGATACTGGCCTCCATATAATGCTCCATGCAGGCTGTTACCCCCCACATAATGCCCCATACAGGCTGTCTCCCCCCTTATAATGCTCCATGCAAGCTGTTACCCCCCACATAATGCCCCATACAGGCTGTCCCCCCACCGTATAATGCTCCATGCAGGCTGTTCCCCCCACATAATGCACTAAGCAGGCTGTCCCCCCCCCTTATAATGCCCCATGCAGGCTGTTCCCCCCTTATATTGCCCCATGCAGGCTGTCACCCCTCCTCTTTATAATGCCCCATGCAAGATGTCACCCCCTCTCTCTATAATGCCCCAAACAGGATGTCACCCTCCCTCTTTATAATCCCCAATCAGGATGTCACCCCCCCTCTTTATAATGCCCCATTCAGGATGTCACCCCCTCTCTTCATAATGCCCCATGCAGGATGTCACTCCCCTCTGTTTATAATGCCCCATGCAGGATGTCACCCCCTCTCTTTATAATGCCCCATGCAGGATGTCACCCCCTCTCTTTATAATGCCCCATGCAGGATGTCACCCCCTCTCTTTATAATGCCCCATGCAGGATGTCACCCCCTCTCTTTACAATGTCCTATGCAGGATGTCACCCCCCTCTCTTTATAATGCCCCATGCAGGATGTCAGCCCCCCTCTCTTTATAATGCCCCATGCAGGATGTCACCCCCTCTCTTTATAATGCCCCATGCAAGATGTCACCCCCCTCTCTTTATAATGCCCCATGCAGGATGTCACCCCCTCTCTCTATAATGCCCCATGCAGGATGTCACCCCCCCTCTCTTTATAATGCCCCATGCAGGATGTCACCCCCCCTCTCTTTATAATGCCCCATGCAGGATGTCACCCCCCCTCTCTTTATAATGCCCCATGCAGGATGTCACCCCCCCATATTATGCCCCATGCAGGATGTCACCCCCCCCCCCATATTATGCCCCATGCCTCCATACATTAAAAAAAAAATCAAATACTCACCTCCCTCCTCACCTGCTGCAGCTGCTCGGGTCGGGACTCCAGCGTTGGCGGCGTCTTTCCGCTCTGTGCTCCCTGTGACAGCTCAGGGGGAGGGCGCGGTGGAAAGACTTCACCGCACCCTCTGACCTGAGACGTCACAGAGAGTGCAGAGCAGGAAGACGGCGGATCTGCAGAGGCCGGGGCCCTGAGCAAGCGGGGGAGAAGGGCGGGCGCTGACACCGCTCTCCTCCGCCCATAGCCCAACGGGGTGCGCGACCGCCAGTGGGCCCCCCTGCCTGCTCAGGGCCCCGGCACTTGCCCGGGTGCGCCGGGTGCTGACGCCGGCCCTACTTATATCCTACCTGCCTTTTCAATCACAGGGGCGTGCTTGTCATATTCAGTCAAGGGCATGCGCAGCATTCACTCACTGCTGGCGCCGTCCATGTATTTGAATCCTGTTCCTGACCAGCGCTGATATTGTGGGACGCAGGCGCACTTGTAGATGTCCGGCCGCCTGCGCAGTGAGGCTCTGTGATTACCAGATTCACTGCGCATGCTCTGGGAACATAGCGCGTTAAAGCGCATGCGCAGTGAGGCTGTGTGATTATGACTTTTTCTTCACTTTGAAAATTGTTTAAGTTGGCTGAGGGACTGGGTGGTTTACCTAGGACAAGGAATGGCCATGTGTAAGAAAAACCGCTACTGATTGTAAATTACAGATTCTGTTAACTACAATAAATAAGTTGGTTAACAAGAAACACTTTGATATAGTGCACTACACAATACAGTTCTCTTTTACACACTGTATAGTTTGCTAAAAGGCACACGTTTTAGTGGGAGAGGCCGAAAAATGAACGAGTAATACAACCGTTTATGGATGCTGTAGTGTGGACCCCTAGAGTCAATTCTCCTGGTGGGCCCTAGGCACCCCAGTCCGACCCTGTATGAGGCCTTTACATGGTATCAACGCCTGCGATGAGAACGCCACATCATAGTAATAGCAGAATCACAAATATAAGATTATATGAACAGATTAAAGCAAGATTTCTATTGCTGGCTGCAGAATGAGTTAACTGGGATATCATCAGTGAGTTTGATCTGACTGGAGAAGTAACTACTCTTGTTTTTATTCTTTTGAGCTCCATTCAGCTAATTTATGATTTATCACCTTCCCTGAGCATACATGGAAATCATGGGGTCCCATAGCAGAAGAAATAATTAAACCCCCACAAAAAAACATTAATATTCAGCGGGGTCACAGAAGAGCATACCTCACAAGTTTGCAACCCTTCCATAGTAATTTTGCCCCAATTGAAGCCCCCTAGTGTTCCCACGTACTAAGATACTCCTTTAATGGCCAAAAATGTGCCCCCAAACACAGTAAGATACCCCCACAGTGAATTTCTCCACTGTACCCTCCACACATACAGTATGATGACTCTACAGTACCCCCGCAAAGTATGATAAACCCCAGTGACCTCTACACAGTATGATGGCCCCCGCATAACCCTCCACACAGTATAATGGACCCCGCACAGCCCTCCACACTGTATAATGGTCCTCATACAGTGTAATGGCCCCCACTATCCACCCAAGCAGTATAATGACCCCCATCAGCCACTTATACAGTATAATGCCCCTCACCACACAGCCCTCCAAATAGTATAATGGCCCAAACACAACGCTCCAAATAAAATAATAGTCCTCACATAAGCCTCTAAACAATATAATAGTCCCCACCCAGCCCTCCAAATAATATAATGGACCCCACATAGGCCTCCAAATAGTATAATAGTCCCCATACAGCTCTCCAAATAATAGAACGGTCCCCACATAGCCCTCCAAATAGTATGATAGCCTGACACATAGCCATTCAAATAGTAGTATAATGGCCCCCACAGAGCACTACAAATAGTATGATGCTCCCCACATAATCCTCCAAATAGTAGAATGATGGCCCCCACATAGTTCTCCAAATAGTATGATGGTCCCCAAGACAGCCCTAAAATTAGTATTTTAGCACCCCAAATATGATGATGCCCCCCAAATAACCCTTCAAATAATATGATGGCCTCCAAGTAGCCCTACAAATAGTATCATGGCCTTCCAGTTTGCCCTCCAAATAATATGATGGCCCTCACAAACTACTTATTAATTAAAAAAAAAATACTCACCTCTCCCCATTCCCCTGCTGTTCTGGTCTTTGCAGCATGTGGTTTGAAACTATGCTCAGCTCGGCACAGTGGACGCGATTTTGGGACGTTATCACGTCCACTGAGCTGAGACGTCAGAAGCACAGAGGAGAATGATGGAGGAGGGAGCAGACGGTTCCCTCCTCCATCATTCCTTTCAATTGTATCTGCATCCAGAATGCGGATACAGTTGAAAGTGTGATGCTGGATGCGGGGGGCCCGATGCCTGTGCTGACATCGCCACCTGTCTCACAGTTGCAAAGCAGCTGCGGGGTCTGCCGTTATTAGCGGTATGCCAGTGCCATTGTTATGTGACATGAGCCCCGGGAGAGCCAGTGCCGAGACAGCTGGTACAACACCAACACCGAAGGTGAATATAAGTGTTATTTTACTGGGGAGAAACATAGGGATTTAGAAGGGGTTGTCTGATTAGTGGACATCCCCTTTAAGTAATCAAGTTCATTAAAGGGGTTGTCCACTACTGCACATCCCCAGCTTATTACATTTAGGACTTCAGCACCGCTTTTTCCGGACATTGCTATGACTTGTTATGTCCTCTGCAGCCAATTAGCAGATGTTGGTCAATAGTCTGTCAGGACGGACATCTGCTCTGAAGAAATAGAGTTTTTGAGACTTGTAGACATTATGGAATAACGTCCATAAAAATATCCCAAGCCGGTATTGGTCCTCCAAGAAGCATGAAGCCCTCGCTGCTACTAACTTACTCCCATACCTGGATCTACCTAGATGATGAAAACACTTGGACTGTAAGGTACAAATCAGGTGAAATTATGAAACCTGGAGGGAATGTCACTTCAGGTTGTGCGTAGATATCCGTAGATAGAAGTCGTTATTTATCCGCCATTAATGAAATGTTTTGTCCATTTTTGCTCCACAAATCTGAGGCCGATGAATGGGGGAATGGCACCAATGCTATGGAGAATGCCTTGAAAATTGAAAAGGGCGTAAATAAGGCTCTGCTGGACCTCCACAAGATTGCTATGGACCATGCGGACCCTCATGTAAGTGACTCCCCCATAGCGTATAGATACCGCGTGTTCATTTTATAAAATATCCTCCATGAAGGAACAGTTCATGTATCTTCTGTGACCTCCATATTGTGCTGTTCCTGGAAATGTAATACCACCTGACTACTAGATGTCACGTTCCCCTTTATAATGGGGGGTGTTCCAACACAAGCTGCATATTATGGCACTGTTATAAAGCTATGGGACAATTCATTAGTGTATTTGCACCTTTTTTTTCTAGTTTTTAGTGTTTTTCATTTGCGCCTTGTTCTTCTTTTAATTTGCGCCTTTTTGAAGTCTGCAGCGTTCCCTTTTTTTTCATTGATCATTATGGGGTTTCCGGCTAATTATCTAATTGTGACTTTTTAAAAAGTTGTCACATTTTTACTCAAATATATTTCAAGCGATTTTGTGTTCTGTAGTCCGGGAGGTTTTTTTGCACAAACTTTGCAACATTTTAGCATGCCACTTTTTTGCGATACAAAGACACAAAAAGGTTTAAAGACAAAAAAAATACAGTTTTGATTTTGGGCAAAATCCATGAACCAGGTGCGCCACTTTCAGGAATTTGGCACAAAAAAATCAAATGATACAAAAGAGAAAAGGGACTTGAAAAAATACAATGTTGTATTGGGCCCTATGACGGCACAGCACAGATTTTAGTAAAGGTTTTGCAGGATTACTAAGAGGGGTTCACATGCTATCAATTGTTAAAAAAACAAGCAAAATGATGACTCGGACCCTCTGATTTTCGAGGTATAAGGCTACGTCCCCACAATGAGCTTCTAGTGAGTTTTAGATATAGCAGATTTTCTGCCCCATTAAGTAAAATAGGTTACTTGAATTTTTTTCGAAAATATACAGCATAAAAAACTCACCCAAAACTCATTGTGAGAACGTAGCCTAAGGGTATGTGCACATCATTTAGACGCCGGTGAGTTGTCCTTGGTGAAGCTCTGCCACCGGTGGTTTTCACTCTATACTTTAAAGGGAACCTGTCATGTCCCTAAACGCTATTAACCTGCAGATATGGGGTTAATCTGCAGGTTTATAAAGCTGCCGGGCGTCTTACTGAAAGGCCGGCTACCGGGAGGAAATGCACTTTATTCCCCACGGCAGCCTCCAGCTTTCAGTCATAGAGGCGCGGCCGGCGTGGCTTCAGTCATTGTTCAGTACATAGTGAGCGGCGGCTATAACCGCACCCTGGCACTGACTGACAGCCGGCTAAGCGGCCCCTGTAATCGCTCCCTGTAAAGACTGACAGCCGGATCTGTACTGATGTACTGCTGAGCTGTCAGTCAGTGCCGGGGCGTTGTTACAGCTGCCGATCACTGTATATTGAGCGGTGTCTGAAGTTGCGCCGGAAGTGTGGCACCCCAGGGGTCTGGTTTCCACAGTAATAGCAATATTACGTCTGTGAGCAGGTGGGAGGTTTCCTGGTCAGACATCCTATGCATGCCACACCTCCTGCCCAGTCCTGGGAGGGGAAGAACTTCCCCTATATAAAGCTGGGGCTGAGGCAGGGTTAGAAGAGAGTGAGAGAACACAGACAGAGACACAGTCTGGTCTGTAGTGGAGCAGCTTTAGGAGCAAGAAAGATCAGGAGCTCTGTGGGAGCTGTGCTAAAAGAGATCAGGGGCTGGAAGCTGTAGAGCTCGCCCTGATTGAAGAGTTCTTACCGGACCCGGAGTCCGAGGCTGTGGGGACTAATCCTTACCCAGCAGCAGAAACCGCCCGGCAGGGGATTTCAGGTCCTCTGGCCAAGAAACCCGAAGGCACGGTCACACGCAAGGGACCAGCACCGCCGTCGTGGAGCAGAAGCTACCAGAAGGCCCCGGGTGGATCAGGGAAATGCTGTAGATATAGTATATCTTGACTTCAGCAAAGCATTTGACAAAGTATCTCACACCATCCTTATTGAAAAAATGACCAAGTATGCAATGGACCAGGCAACTGTTAGGTGGATTCATAACTGGCTTAGTGATCGGACTCAAAGGGTGGTTGTAAATGGCTTCACATCCAGCTGGATGAATGTCTCAAGTGGGGTACCACAGGGCTCCGTCCTGGGACCTGTATTGTTCATCATCTTTATCAATGATTTAGATGAAGGAATTGAGGGTAAACTGATTAAATTTGCTGATGACACAAAGCTAGGAGGGATAGCTAATACTAGAGAAGAGAGAGAGAGGATTCAAAAAGACCTAAATAAACTGGAGCAGTGGGCAGCAACCAATAGAATGGTTTTTAACAGGGAAAAATGCAAAGTACTACATCTGGGCAATAAAAATGAAAAAAGCATATACAGAATGGGAGGAATAGAGCTAAGCAACAGTACATGTGAAAAAGACTTAGGTATACTAATAGATCATAGACTGAACATGAGTCAACAGTGTGATGCAGCAGCAAAAAAGGCAAATACAATTCTGGGATGTATTAACAGATGCATACAGTCTAGATCACGTGAAGTCATTATCGGTCTTTACTCCTCTTTGGTCAGACCTCATCTGGAATACTGTGTACAGTTTTGGGCACCACATTTTAAAAAAGACATAGACAAACTGGAGCAAGTTCAGAGAAGAGCGACCAGAATGGTGACTGGTCTGCAAACCATGTCCTATGAGGAACGGTTGCAGGATTTGGGAATGTTTAGCTTGCAAAAAAGAAGACTGAGAGGAGACTTAATAGCTGTCTACAAATATGTCAAGGGCTGTCACATTGTAGAAGGATCATCTTTATTCTCATTTGCACAAGGAAAGACTAGAAGCAATGGGATGAAACTAAATGGGAGGAGACACAGATTAGATATTAGAAAAAACTTTTTGACAGTTAGGGTGATTAATGAGTGGAACAGGCTGCCACCAGAGGTGGTGAGTTCCCCTTCAATGGACGTCTTCAAACAGAGGCTGGACAGACATCTGTCTGAGATGATTTAGTGAATCCTGCTTTGAGCAGGGGGTTGGACCAGATGACCCAGGAGGTCCCTTCCAACTCTACCATTCTATGATTCTATGATTCTATGAGTCACCGGCCATACGGGTGAGCACCACACGGTACACTCAGGGACGTGGGCTACTTTTACCAGCCTCTAGCAAGGTAGCCAGAAGAGTACGATTAGTTGGGGAGGCCTACAACTCCGCCTGGCCAGGGAAGATTCCATCTGCTCACGGACTGACCAGGCCCCGATCGCTAGCCAGTACTCCGGGAGGGTCTACCTTTGCCACCAGTAAAGACCCTGAACTACACCGCACCGTCTCTGAGTGTTTCATCATCCACATCCGCTGCCCTGAGACCATACCCCTCCCGTTGGGGGTTATACCATCCCCGCTGCACAACCGTACCACCGGCCTCAGCGGTCTGCCCTGCAGCGGCGGTCTCATGACTGCATTCAACGGGTGGCGTAGTCGAGCAATATAACATCTACTGCTAAATACTGCCGCTCAGTTTGACTCCCTGGGCACGGACCGGGTCACCGCCACGAGACTACTACCCCCATCTGATCCGGCTCCGGGTAAGCCCCCGTGCGCGCGATGCCGCACGACACAGCAGGCCCAGGGGCGCGTCAGAAGCTTTAACCCCTTTCTGACATTGTGCATAATAATACGTCCCTGTGCCCTGGGCCTTATGGACCAGGTACGTATTATTACGACACAGGCTGTGCGGGATCAATCGCCACCGGTTGTCAGCTGATTTTGACAGCTGACACCCGGCACTTTAACCCCCTAAATGCTGCGATCGCAGCATTTAGCAAGTGAGTGGAGGGACAGAAGCACCTCTGCTCTTGGATCGGAGACCCTGCGCTGTCCTCACGGGGTCCCGATCGTTGCCATGGTGACACGATGTCATCATGACGACACCTGTGTCACCAGGCACCAGCAAGTTAGTTTGACCATGCGCAGTGCATGATCAAACTAGCTTGTGTCTGCAGCACTGACAGTTTACAAGGTATAGCAGTGATCCTGCACTGCTATACCTTAGAACTGCGATCAGCCTGCTGAAAGTGAAAGTCCCATAGTGGGACAAAGTAAAAAAAGTGAAAAAAAAGTTGTAAAAATATTTTTTTAAAAATAAAAAAATAATAAAAAAATAAAATATTATTATGAAGAAAAACAATAAGAGTACACATATTTAGTATCGCCGCATCCGGAACGACCTGATCTATAAAACTGTCCCACTAGTTAACCCCTTTAGTGAACACAGTAAAAAAAAAAGAATCAAAAAACGGTGCTTTATCATCATACCAACGAACAAAAAGTGGAATAAAACGCGATCAAAGAGACGAATATAAATAAAAATTATACCACTGAAAACATCATCTTGTCCCGCAAAAAGCAAGCCACCATACAGCTCCATCAGCCAAAAAATAAAAAAGTTATAGCTCTTAGAATAAAGCGATTTTTTCTATGAAATAGTTTTTATTGTGTAAAAGCGCCAAAACATAAAAAAAGATATAAATGCAGTATGGCTGTAAATGTACTGACCCGAGGAATAAAGCTGCCTTATTAATTTTACCACACGCAGAGCTGCATAAAAAAAACTAAAAAAACAATTACTGAATTGTTGGTTTTTGTTTATTCTGCCTCCCAAAAATCAGAATAGAAAGCGATCAAAAAATGTCACATGCCCGAAAATGGTACCAATAAAAACATCAACTTGTCCCGCAAAATACAAGCTATCACATAACTCTGTCGACCGAAATATGGAAAAATTATAGCTCTGAAAATATGGCGATGCAAAAACTAGTCTTTGCAAAAAAAAAAGTTTTGTGTGTGACAGCTGCCAAATGTAAAAACCCGATATGAATCTGGTATCACTGTAATCGCACCGACCCGAAGAATAAAGTCATCTAATCACTTAAACCGCACGAGGAACGGTGTAAATAAATAAATAAAACCAATTCTTCACCTGCTGTTGGTTTGTTCATTCAGCCTCCCAGAGTTCGCAATATGGCTCTGCCCACATTTATCCTGTGCTCTACGCTCAGCGCTTACACCGGGGTTTCCATGTAAATCTCTGAAATACGTGATCCAGACGGAGCCTCCGGCGGAAGATTCCCTGTAATGAGGCAGATGGAGGCACCGTCTGGCCTGTGATCCCACGGTGTCCGTCTTTTTATTAGGCGTGAATAAAAGTGCCGTCGGCCACAGTTTTGCGAGCCTCTGATAAAAAGAACACCGCTGAACAGAGGCCACACAGAGTCCAGAGTAATTAACAAATAAAGTAGCACACTGCAAGGCTAAGTATGTAAACATGAAATATGGAATATGAATAGCATTACTGCTGTAGAAAATAGAAATAAATGAGAAATCTTAGCACATAAATTGGCCAATTCATGTGTATCTGGCAGCCACGGTAAGGCGTTTCTCAGTGCCAGGACCCTACCAATGTGAATACCTCTCTAAGGGACAGGTACACATGAATTGGCCAATTTATGCGCTAAGATTTCTCATTTATTTCTATTTTCTATAGCAGTAATGCTATTTATATTCCATATTTCATGCTTACATACTTAGCATTGCAGTTTGCTACTTTATTTGTTAATTGTATATGGAGGTAGCTTCTCCTAGTAAGCACCTGTTCACACCTATTTCTCGTATTAGAAGTGCCATCAGTTTTTTCTGTTTACAGAGTCCAGAGTTAGGCCGGTTTCACATGTCCTGATATTTCCAGTATCGGAAAAACCGGTACGGGAGATATACGTGTCCATGTTCACCTGTGTGGCAACCGTGTGCCGCATCAGGAGCGCACATTCCGCCACCTGGGAATCAGCAGTACAGTTACCGCTGTTCCCAATCACCGGGTGCTGAATGCTGCCCTCATCATTGTAACCTGCTGGCGCTGTGATCAGCACAACCAAGGGACAATGATGAGAGTAGTAGTCTGCTCCCACTGTGTCCTAGTGTAAAAATAAGAATAAAATTAAAAAATCCTTATACTCACCTGCCTATCAAAGTAAAAGTGAAGTACCCATAGCTCTTTCTTACATTCAAGCATCTGATGCTCATGCTCAGTCTATGTAGATGGCATCTTAGCTGTTGCTAGGCAACTTCCTTATAAGGTGAGATGCACCTGTAAGATTCCATCACAAGATTCCATCATGACATCACTGCTATTATGACATCATAATTAACAACCACTACTTATACAAGCGTTTACACTTCAGTGTCACTTTGATACCCCGGTGTCATTGTTGTCAGTGTTTAGCTACTTATCTAGTGATATACTGATTGCGCATTTCATTGAAATGTCTGGAATTTCTCCAGACAGACTTCAGGAGTTGGCACTACTCCAGGGGATTCTTACCACCTATACCCCTAACTGTGTGCTACCACTACCCGATGGCGTCCTCAGCTTCACTTACCGGCTGGTTATGGAGCTTGTACGGGACTGCTTGACCAAATACTACCAAGGTCGTATTACCTCAGAATATCTTCAGCATTTACAGCAGAACATCAGGACATTAGTACAACAGGTAAATAGCAGACAATCTGCACAAATTATTATTATTATGTCTAGTTGGTCTCCCTTACTGTATAGTGGTATTATTGGTAGTAATAAAATTTAGACTTTCTTCAGTGTCAGGCAGGGTCATATTTGTAATAGAGATCCCCATTTTGGGAAGAGGGTGTAAAAGTGCAGCATGAGCCTGTATGATTCAAATGTCAGGGCTAGATTTCATTCCTAGTCCAGTCCTTGTCCCTTAGTAAAGACACTTCATTTAGCACCTTAATCCGGATTTCTTATAAATATGTAATTATGATTTTTATTGTGTATAACAAATATTAATAATTTATCTCAGACCATAGAACTAGCCTCACTGATTAGAAATGTAAAGTACCCACAGTTCTTTCTTACATTCAAGCATCTGGTACTGATGCACAAACTATGGTTTTACCACCTTAACTATTGCTAGGAAACTTCCTTTCACGGTGAGATGCCCCGTTAAGATTCCATCACAAGATTCCATCACGACATCACTGCTATTATGACATCATAATTCACCACCACTAATTATACAAGTGTTTTTATGCTGTATAAAAAATAATAATAATAATAATACAAATCAAATAATAATAATGGAATACAAGTTTATTTACAGAAAATTGTTCTTTAGATCGACACCAATATAATATATAAAATGTACCAAATGTGTAGTAATTGTAGCTGCAGATAGACAGGAGTAAAATGGTTACATAAATGGCCTCCTCCATTCTGCACTTTCTCTCATGATTTTCCTTTTGTATTTATTTCCATCTTTATAGGCTGAAGAAAAAGCCCAAAGTGGAAAATTGGCCTTTTTTAAACAACTGGCCCAAAATGTCCTGAATATACTGGAGAGTCCGGCCCGCTCACTGGAGCACCTGGTAAGGAGCCATCATCTTCTATATCACATGTCCTTGTCCCCTCCAGGCAGGCACAGGATATTTCATGACCGCCTGTCCCTGCGGCTCCATCATCTGTGATGGCAGTCTGTACTCAGCGGTGGGAGTTTGTATTTCTGCCTCTGTTTTGCTCGATCATCACAATCTTCCTTCTTGTAAATGCTGCAATTCTGATAACAGAGATCAGTTGTATATACAAGTACCTTATATATTATTGTTGATTTACTGGAGGGAGTGGCTGTGTATAGTCCGTCCAATACTGAAATTACCAGTAAATCCAATGTTTAGTCCTTCCTATCTATTGTATATGATAATTTAGTATTTGTGAAATGTTATACTAATTGTACATATTATAACCATCAGGAAACATCCGAAGGTGACTCCGAAGAGGGGCAAACCGTGAACATGCCTGACCCTAATATTAGTCAGTTAGAGCTAAAAACTGATCTGATTGAAGGTAAGCCCATCATCTAATATTTTACATTCAAATATCCAGATATTATAGAGAATGGCAGAGAATATGTAGATTTACTCTTCATTCCCTGTAATGGAGAGGGATCATGTAATTCTACTTCACGCCTGTGTGGTCTTCTCGGCTCCAAAATGAGGGTCATAGATCCCCAATCATGTAATTGTTCAAAAATACCATATTTTGAAGACTATAAGATGCACCGGACCATAAGAAGCAGGTGAAATTTTGGAGCGGAAAATAGGAAAAACATTTTTTTAATAAAATGGTGGAGCAACTTATAATCCAATTTTGTGGTAACTTTTCTAGGGGAAAGGCGGCGGAAAGATGGCAGCAGCAGGAGTGGGGCGATGCTGCACTGAAGTCCCTGCACTTCCATGGTTTTCAATCTGGTGGACCTTGGGAAAATCTCCACCGGAGGTGGCGCATGCACAGATTGAGATCTCGGGAGACAAGATCTCAATCTGCATGCGCCATCTCCAGAATCCATTTTTCCGAAGTCCACCACACTGAAAATCATGGAAGTGCGGAGTCTCCGGCGACATTTTCTGAAAGCCCAGGGGCCGCTGCATCCTTGCACCGCCGAACACCCCCTCCTCCCAGCCTGGGGCCCACAGCATCGCCCCACTCCTGCCGCCGCCAGCTTCCTGCAGCAGTGACCCTGCGTCCTGGGGCCTCGCTTCACCGCAACCCCCCCCCCCCTCAGTAAGCTACGTTGGGATAAGACGCACCCCCATTTTACAGAAAAAAGTGTGTCTTATAACTTGAAAAATACGGTAATCAGATCCTGAACAATCGCCCAGTGTATCTATCTCTGGATGTGCCATAAATACTGTATATTTAGTATGTGCAGAATACCAGATATCTAGTTTTTATATCATTTACAGAGATCTTGTCATGTCCTTCATTATATGGATGTGTTATATATTAAGTACTGATATAGACTGATACATGACATCTTTTCATTATTTTATCATTATTTTAGAAATAACTGTGTCGACGGCCAGTACTGATGGTGGAATATGTGAGACACCAGAGATCCACGAATCTGCCAGTGTAAGTATCAGAGGAGACGTCTGTTTATCATCAGATAACGGGGTATGAATTACACATATAATATTATACCCCAGATGACAATGGGATATCTTTGCTTTTATGTAGATCAGATCTATTGTGAGTAATGATGGCATTGTTATTCTGCCTCTTCTGTGTGATGCCCCTTATCATACCCTGCAGTACAGTGATATCTATGCATGGGGAATATCCCCTTAAAATATAATACTGTCTGTGGAGGGTCCGGCTTGCATCATGTCCTCTACATCTGCTGCAATGTAATCAGCGTGGACATAATATAGAGGAGAAGTTCCTGCATCTGGAGCTTTTATTTTCCTGCAGATTCTATGTCTTAATGTCATTTCTTATTATTTCTAGGCCTTGACCGGATCATTGAACTTGGAGACAAGTCCTAGTAAGACCGACTTTAAACCAATCAAACTGATCAGCAGTGGAGCTTATGGGTGAGCTTTATGTTTGCATAATATACATTTCCTAGTGTTCCTTATGACAATGCTTCTGTCTCTGTGCCCAGCCCGTACAACAGAGAAATGCTCTGAGTCCATACTGTCCACAAGAGATGAGCGAATCAGGCAAAATTCTAATTTGCTTGTTCACGTGGACTTGTGAAAATACGATTCAAGGAGAAATTAATGTCCCTTATTATGCTCTGGGGCCTCACCAGGCCCCAGAACATAATAAGCATAAGAAACATACTTATACTCCCCTTACTGCTCAATTCTCTAGCCCCTCCACTTCTCACCGTCACCCGTCCGGTCCTCACTGCCTCTTCAGTTTGCCACCGCTCACGCTATGCAAGGACTTCAGGCTTTGAGAAGGTCTGAGAGAGTTCTATGCAAGAGCATAAAAAGTCACAACATTGTGACACCGTGACTGTTCTTGCGCTTGTGCATAATCCTCCCAGATCTCATCAATGTTGGAAGTCCCGTCCCAGTATGAGAGGCATTTGGATTTCAGCATTAGCAGCAGAGATTTGAGGATGCGGCAAGGAACGGACGGTTGAGGCGGAGGGGCCGTAGAAGTGAGTATAAAAATTTGTTTATTTTTAAACTTTTTTATGGCCTTTCAAGATTTTGAAAATGGTGGCCAACGCTTGACATTTTGCTAAATCCATGAGTAAGCAAATTACAAAAAACAAAACAAACAAAAAAACAAAACGCCATTTTGGTGAATGCAGAATTTTGCAAAATCTGAGTAGAATTTAATTCCACTCAAATGTGTTAGCTCATGTCTACTGGCCACATCTATATGTCATTATTTAGGTCAGTTAGGACGTGACATAGATGAGGACCTCGCATAGGTCATCATTTATGTTGTGTAACTTGATGGATTTCTACATGGATTTCTAGTGACATCTAGTAGTAACCAGACAATCATGTGATGAGGTTTATAGACAAAATGTTAGTAAGAATTCATTATAAATCATGGATTTTCCTTCTCTCCAGAGCCGTCCACTTAGTGCGACACAAATACACAAGCCAGCTATTCGCTATGAAGAAGCTGGACAAGGAGAACGTGAATATTCCAAGAAGACTTGAACGTGCCTTTCTAGAGAGGGACATCCTAACATTTGCTGATTGTCCCTTTGTGGCCTCCATGTTGTGCTCCTTTCCAACTCCTCATCATCTGTGTATGGTCATGGAGTATGCAGCAGGTAAGTCATATCCATTGTGCCTATATCCAGCCTCAATCTGCTTATCTCTAGCATCTTCTCCATAATCTGAATGTGACCACATGGACGGATACATGTCCATACTGCATTTACTATAAGTTATCTGTTACCAAGATGCCAGGAAAATCATTATCTCTGTGAAAGTCTCTGGTGAATGTCCTCACTGAGAATGGCAAAAATATCCACTGAGGATAAAAGGAGGATTTGACTCAATTCTAACAGTTTGTATAGATGAGCATTTCACAGAGTAATGAATAAGAGGCTTGCAGATGAGGCACAGCTCTGTCTTTTTATATTGGGTCACTCTGCTTTATACGCTCTACATTAGGCCTCTTTCACGCTTCAGTATTTCTGGTACGTGAGGTGACAGTTTACCACACGTACTGGAGACACTGACACATGTGCGCACATGTCAGTGTTTCCACGGACCGTGTGTCCATGTGATCCACACGTAGACATGTCTGTTTTTGGCCAGCAGGACGGATCACACAGACCCATTCAAGTCAATGGTTCAGTGTAAACACATACCGCACACGGATGCCATCCGTGTGACATGTGTCGGCGCCTGGGAATTAGCGATAAAGTTAGCGCCGGGTGCTAAACGCTGCCCTCATCATTGTCCCCTGCCGGCGCTGCGATCAGAACCAGCAGGGGTTAATGATGAGGGTTGTCTTCTCCCAGTGTATTTCTACCTGTAAAAATAAGAATAAAAAAAAAATCTATACCCTCACCTGTCCTAAATGTCCCCCACTGTAATCCATGAGACCGCTCAGCAGAGGAGCCGGGGAGAATGACTCCTGCAGCGAGCGGCCCCGAATCTGCGCTGAGCTCAGCGAGCGGTGTCCTGTCACTCACTGAGCTCAGCTGAGGTCTGGCGTCGCTCGCTGCAGGAGTCATTCTCCCCAGCTCCTCTGCTGAGTAGTCGCATGGATTACAGCAGGAGATACTTAGGACAGGTAGGTGAGTATAAGGGTTTTTTTTTATTTTATTCTTATTTTTACAGGTGGAGACACCGGGAGCAGACTACAACTCTCATTATTAACTCCTGCTGGTGCTGATCGCAGTGCCGGCAGGGGAAAATGATGAGCGCAGCGTTCAGTACCCGGCTTTTGGGAATAACGCTAACTGTACACTGATTCCCAAACGCCGGTACGTGTGCTCCTGATGCGGCACACGGACATCTCCGACACAGGTTTTTCCGGTACCAGAAATATCCGGACGTGTGAAACCGGCCTTATACAGTATATAAAGCAAAACCACAAATGAGACTGCTAACACCTTTAACTAATTATATATTTATTTATTGCAAGATACATAGTATATATAGCTCATACTTTTTTGGCCAGAATAGTGTCTCTTTTTTGTATGAGTTACCTTGTTATTTTTAAATATTTATTCCACGTGACTAATAAAGATTCATGCTTTTATATGGGATGTTGCTTCATTGCACTTATTTGTTCAGCTCTTGCACCTTTGTGGTTTTGCTTCATAGACATTTAGTGCAGTCCTAGTTACTATTCGGGTATGCTCCAATGGAGGGTTTTTTGCATTATTATACAGTATATCTCTGTGTATGACATCCTGCCCCAATGTCTCCGCTCATTTCTCCTTCACACTCCTCATGTGTCATTTACATTGTAACAAACCCTCTCCTGTCATATTTGCTTTCTGCTGTAGGAGGAGACTGTGGCAGTTTTATGAAGAACTATGGGTGTTTACCTGTCCCCTTGGCTCGTCTGTACATTGCAGAAACGGTTCTAGCTGTGGAATATCTGCACAGCTATGGTGTAATGCACAGAGACCTGAAGCCTGAAAAGTAAGTGACACTTGTAGTATAAGAAAGGGGTAAAAAGATATCGTTTATTATACAATCTATTTGCAACTTGGGGCTGACATCCTCTTTTTTTCACAGCCTCCTGATAACGTCAACTGGTCATATTCAAGTTACAGATTTTGGGCTTTCCAAACTCTGCCTCATGAGACCAACATCAGAGATCTACAAGGCTCCAATTGAGGACATCACCAGAGAGTTCCATGATAAGGAGGTAGGCAGGAACTTGTTCTTTACTCATCTCCTCCATTTCTCCTTCTCTTATACTTTCTCATCTAGAAAACGTTTCCACTGATGTTATTTGTCACAATTATGTTCTCTGATCATTATCTCATTCCTCTGTTTTTTCCAGATTGCTGGCTCCCCTCATTACATAGCCCCAGAAGTTATCTTAAAGGAAGGCTATGGAAGGCCAGCTGACTGGTGGTCAATTGGGATCATCCTATATACATTTCTTGTAGGACGTGTACCATTTTATGGGCCTTCCAAATATGACATTTACAGCCATATTGTCAGGGGTAAGTAAAATAATCTGATTGCTGTGTAATGTCATTGTTATTTGAATAGATTAGTTGTGTGATTTAGTTACTTTTGTTAATATAAAAGATTTTTGTTTTGATAAAATAAATTAAGATGTTTCATTTTCTGTAATATTTGCTTTTTACATAACAGATGACATATATTGGAAACTTACTAATTCGGCTTTTCCAGCCACAGCTCGGGATATCATCATTGAGCTGCTCAGAAAAGATCCAGCACAAAGACTTGGGACAGGTAATGTATATAATACTATTATTAATGACTTATTACACCTCTGTGAACAGAAAATGAATAATGAGGATCAGCACTGAGGTTTTGTTCTCTACCAGCTTGGCCATTCCCCATTCTTCATGCTAAGACTTTCAGTACATCTACTTCACTTCGGCTCTGTTACGTCAACCGTTCAGATTAACGCCCCCTTCACACGTCCGTATAAAATCAGTACTGAAACCAGTACCGGAAAAAAACAGTACTAGTGTCATCAGTGTTTTGAATCAGTGTGCCATCAGTGTGCCATCAGTGTTTTTCCGGTACGGCAAAGAAAAAGAAATGATAAAGTATCTCTTATACTTTGTAATGTTAAACAGATACAGCGTAAGGAAGGCACACAAATGGCACACGGATGCCATCTGTGTGATGTACGTGTTTTTCAGGGTCCCATAGACTTGTATTGGCACTTGTCATCTGTGCTGCCACAAAAAAACAGCAGCATAGATGATAATGGGTACGGGTGGCATACGTGAAAGAAAAATGGATGCCACATGTAGTGCAAACATGGATATGTGTAGGAGGCCTAAGAAACTTGTCTCTTTGACAATAACTATATCACTATTCATTGTTTTCCTTTTCAAGGAGGAGCAAATGAGATCAAATTTCATCCATTCCTGCGTAACTTAGATTTTGACAACCTTCTAAGTCAGAAGTCGCTGTTCATTCCTGATCTTGAGTCAGAAGAGGATACCATCTACTTTGACAGTAAGTAGAATGAGACATCATCTGCAGAAAGCTGCTGTGTGTCTTGTATTTCATTTTAAGTGAGAATCAGTCCCCACCTTGATTCATGATCAAATGGTGACTGTTCAGGACAAAGTATTATGCTAATAATCTCGATTAACTCTTGTACTTTTCAGCTCGATGTAGCAGACATCAACATATTGATTCAGATGAGGGGGACACAAGTGAAGATAATGACTGGCCGGAAAGCCAAAACTTTCTATCATCTTCGCATAGGCTTTCTAAAGTAAGTATGTGACCAATAAGATCCATACAACCTGTAATTAAAATAAAATTGTAAAATATTAAAATATTTTTTTTTCCTCTTTGTATTAGCTCTGTTCCATCCATACCAAGATGATGAACAATGAAGAACCCAAGTCACCTCCAGGGTATTCACCAGAAAGTGCAAAACAGTCAGACATGTGAGCAAATTATTTTTATGGGGTCCATTCTGATATGTGTACACAACACCAAATTCAAGACGAGTGTAAGTCGATACTAAATCCAGTATCGATGACCACATGATTGCTGATCACCATGTTTCTGACTTGTGATAACGCTGGTGATGAAAGTTGATAACTATGACCAGCTTTAATTTCCAGTTCATTACAGGAAAATAAATATTGCTAGTGATTCTCCATTCTTGCTGGTAGAAGAGGGTCTTGAGCACAGCATCCCCTTCATGTTATTCAGATGTCCTAATGGGCTTTGCAGACAGGTGTTGTATCCGTATCTATTGTTTTCACTTGTAATTTATATGTTTTTCTTCTACCAAACAGACAGAAAGATTCTCCCCCCTCTAAGTCTGAAGACAACCAGACGCAGAAAGATTCTCCCCCTTCTAAATCTGATGACAACCAGACACAGAGAGATTCTCCCCCCTCTAAGTCTGATGACAACCAGACGCAGAAAGATTCTCCCCCTTCTAAATCTGAGGATGACAACCAGACACAGAGAGATTCTCCCCCCTCTAAGTCTGATGACAACCAGACGCAGAAAGATTCTCCCCCCTCTAAATCTGATGACAACCAGACGCAGAAAGATTCTCCCCCCTCTAAGTCTGATGACAACCAGACGCAGAAAGATTCTCCCCCCTCTAAATCTGATGACAACCAGACGCAGAAAGATTCTCCCCCCTCTAAATCTGATGACAACCAGACGCAGAAAGATTCTCCCCCCTCTAAATCTGATGACAACCAGACGCAGAAAGATTCTCCCCCCTCTAAATCTGATGACAACCAGATGCAGAAAGATTCTCCCCCCTCTAAATCTGATGATGATAAGCAGAGGCAGAAAGATTCTTCCCCCTCTAAATCTGATGACAACCAGACGCAGAAAGATTCTTCCCCCTCTAAGTCTGATGATGACAAGCAGTGTTTCACTGCTGAAGGCAGACAGTCATCCATATTGTCAGGTATGTATAGCTCTATAGGTCATTCTATTGCAGCCTGTGTCAAAAAGTGTAATGTGAAAACAGCCCAACATTTCATTTTATAAAAATCCTCACTCTTAGGCTGTGTGCCCACGATGCGTTTTTCAAGCGTTTACGCTGCGGAATTTCTACAGCGTAAACACTTGGGAAACGCTTGGTAAACCTTCCCCCATGGTCTCCAATGCAATTCCGCACTTTCAATGCCCATGCTGCGTATTTTTCCGCAGCGTTTATGCTGCGCTCAAAAATACGCAGCATGTCCATTAATTTTGCGGACGCGCAGCGTAATCGCCGCCATTGACTTGCATTAGAACGCGCTAATTCCGCAAGACTGCATCTGTACTTGCGTAATTGGCGCTTTCTAATGTGCGGATGGTACCCAAGTCTGGAGGAGAGGAGACTCTCATCCAGACCTGGGTACCATAGAATCTGTAAAGAAAAGAATTTAAAATAAAAAATAAAGCTTATAATCACCTTCCGATGTCCTCCCAGTGTTTTGTCCACGCCGTCCGGTCTCTTGCAATGCTCGCGCTGTTGTGAAGGACCTGTCATGACGTCACTGAGTCATGTGACCCATCACATGACTCAATGACGTCACCGCAGGTCCTTCACAGCACCGCGAGCATTGCAAGAGACCGGACGCAGCAGAGATGACACCGGGAAGACACCGGAAGGTGAGTATAATCTTTTTTTTTTCATTTTTTACCATTCTTATTCTTTTTTTTAACTATTACTCGGTCACACTATATAAATCCATGCCGGTTGCATGGATTTAAATAGTGTGACCAACTTGTCAAGCACTTTTCCAAGTGATGCTCAAAATCGTTTGGAAAACTTCTTGAAAAAACGCATGCGAAAGCGCATGTAAAAATGCTGAAAAAACGCTTCTCTCTGGCAGAAAAAACGCATGTAAATCTGCATGTAAATCTGCATACGTTTTTTTCTGCCAGAGAGAGGCAAAAACGCTCTGCATCAAATCTGCTACGTGGGCACATAGCCTCATAGGTTATAATTTTTAATGCATAAGAAGCCATTCAGTCTTCTGCCAAACTGATTCTGAATACTGCACCCATGGCTCCATCTAGGCCTATACTGATCCTTATCACCTTAAGAATGCACTGAGGTTTTAGCTAACTTATTTTAAGATATTACTTGCAGGATGCCGCAGTGTTATCATGTTAATAAGGGGACATAGTTCCCTGGCTAGACACCACATATCGGAAAACCTACAGGTTTCATATTAATCAGTTCACAAGGCAATCTAATTCTCAGACCCTCAGGTGGTTTTATGTATATATGACATATTCTCTCTATTATGGTGCAATAATCAATTACCGGGACTACAGGGTACAAGAATAACAGAATTCTATATAAAGATACAAAGCTAATCTTTTAGGAGTTTATAATATACATCTTTTTCTTGTTTTTTTTATCAGAATCACCAGTTCAGGGGAAAAGAAAATCTGCATCGAAAGATCGACAAAAAACAGAGAAGGTAGAAGAGAGAAGAAGTAGAAGAGGTAAGTGTAACAATAAGCTCCATGTTGCATGATGTCAGTCAGTGAGAAGGAGTCATGTGGAGCAGATATTATCTGTAGGATTACTGACAATGACCCCGTACATCTGTATGGATACGACTCCTCTATCATCCTGTCACAGTGACACTACAGTAGTATCCTCTAATACATACATGTCAAACTCTGGCCCGTCGACCAAACCTGGCCCGCAGGGTGGTTATATTTGACCCACGACAACAGAACCACCACCACTATTTGGGGCCATTATTCTGTATGGAGGACAATGTGGGGCCCATTATACTGTACGGAGGACTATGTGGGGCCATTATTCTGTATGTAGGATTATGTGGGGTCCAAGTTTTTCATTTTGGCCCTCTGTGTGTTTGAGTGTGACATCCCTGCTCTAATATGTAGTCCCATTACTTACATTAGTTATGTCTCTTTGTCTCCTCTCACAGGTTCCACCTTCCGCCGGCTGATATCATCTTGCCGGCGTGGATTATCCAGGGTTGCTCGCTCCATCAGACAAAGCTGCATATTTGCTCCCTGTCATCGGAGCAACACAAACATCTCAATGTGAAAAACCCTTCATGTCTAGTGCCTAGTACAGCATGTCCACCATTAAAGATGCACCTGTGTGGAAGGACTTGTACCATCTACCTGTGGCCTTCTGACCAGCAAGTAACATCTGCAGAAGAAGGCCCTCCAAGAACATCTCTTCATTCTTCCATGTAATTCTTAATAAAAAAAAAACTAAAAAGAATCATTTCAAATTGATTAATGTCCCTTTGCATTTAATGTAATACTACTGACATTTATGGCATATCAGTACTAAACATCATATATGTCTGATGAGAGAATATCGTTTCCATGTTTCATGTTAATCCTCTAATCCTCAGCCAAAAGTGGAAGAGAAGACCAGTGATTCTGTTACATCTACGAATGACAGTCAATCCAGGGAAAAACACCTTCTGATCCATACATTTTTCAGGCACTCTGATCCTTTTACCTTCATGTGGCTCTACTTAAGGTTTATGTATAAGAACCAGTTGGATTCAGTACTGGGCATCCTGGGGGTCCCAGCAGCCACATCCCAATTGTTCAACTAAAAAAGACATACTGTATTATAGTGTGATATATATATATATATATATATATATATATATATATATATATATACACTGTGTGCAGAATTATTAGGCAAATGAGTATTTTGATCACATGATACTTTTTATACATGTTGTCCTACTCCAAGCTGCATAGGCTTGAGAGCCAACTACCAATTAAGTAAATCTGGTGATGTGCATCTCTGTAATGAGGAGGGGTGTTGGCTAATGACATCAACACCCTATATAAGGTGTGCTTAATTATTAGGCAACTTCCTTTCCTTTGGCAAAATGGGTCAGAAGAGAGATTTGACGGGCTCTGAAAAGTCCAAAATTGTGAGATGTCTTGCAGAGGGATGCAGCAGTCTTGAAATTTCCAAACTTTTGAAGCGTGATCACCGAACAATCAAGCGTTTCATGGCAAATAGTCAACAGGGTCGCAAGAAGCGTGTTGGCCAAAAAAGGCGCAAAATAACTGCCCATGAATTGAGGAAAATCAAGCGTGAAGCTGCCAAGATGCCATTCACCACCAGTTTTGCCATATTTCAGAGCTGCAATGCTACTGGAGTATCAAAAAGCACAAGGTGTGCGATACTCAGGGACATGGCCAAGGTAAGGAAGGCTGAAAAACGACCACCTTTGAACAAGAAGCATAAGATAAAACGTCAAGAATGGGCCAAGAAATATCTTAAGACTGATTTTTCAAAGGTTTTATGGACTGATGAAATGAGAGTGACTCTTGATGGGCCAGATGGATGGGCCAGAGGCTGGATCAGTAAACGGCAGAGAGCTCCACTCCGACTCAGATGCCAGCAAGGTGGAAGTGGGGTACTGGTATGGGCTGGTATCATCAAAGATGAACTTGTGGGACCTTTTCGGGTTGAGGATGAAGTGAAGCTCAACTCCCAGACCTACTGCCAGTTTCTGGAAGACAACTTCTTCAAGAAGTGGTACAGGAAGAAGTTGGTATCGTTCAAGAAAAACATGATTTTCATGCAGGACAACTCTCCATCACATGCATCCAACTACTCCACAGCGTGGCTGGCCAGTAAAGGTCTAAAAGAAGAAAAAATAATGACATGGGCCCCTTGATCACCTGATCTGAACCCCATAGAGAACCTGTGGTCCATCATAAAATGTGAGATCTACAGGGAGGGAAAACAGTACACCTCTCGGAACAGGGTCTGGGAGGCTGTGGTGGCTGCTGCACGCAATGTTGATCGAAAACAGATCAAGCAACTGACAGAATCTATGGATGGAAGGCTGTTGAGTGTCATCATAAAGAAAGGTGGCTATACTGATCACTAATTTTTTGGGTTTTTGTCTTTGCATGTCAGAAATGTTTATTTCTATATTTTGTGCACTGATATTGGTTTACCTGGTGAAAATAAACAAGTGAGATGGGATTATATTTGGTTTTTATTAAATTGTCTAATAATTCTGCACAGTAATAGTTACCTGCACAAACAAATATCCTCCTAAGATAGCCAAATCTTAAAAAAACCACTCCAACTTCCAAAAATATTAAGCTTGGATATTTATGAGTCTTGTGGGTTGATTGAGAACATAGTTGTTGATCAACAATAAAAATAATCCTCTAAAATACAATTTGCCTAATAATTCTGCACACCGCGTATATCTATATATATAATCGTCTTATCCCGTCTGTCTGTCTGTCTGTCTGTCGGGGAAATCCCGCGTCACTGATTGGTCCAGCAGCGGCCAATCAGCGACGCGGGATTTCAGAAAAAAGATGGCGGCCGTTAGAGGCTCATCTGCGGGACGGAGCTCAGCGGCGATGCAGCCGGGAGATGACTGGCGCGAGGCTCTCATCTCCCGGCCGCTAGCAGCAGAAGAACCCCGACCGGCGAGCAGCCGCTCATCTCCCGGCTTCTCGCAGCGGAAGTAGCCGCACAGGCAGTGGCGTTGACCTCCATGCGGCTAGGGTCAAATTTATACAACGCTCTGCTAATTGGTCGCGGACACCAGCCACGACCAATCAGCGAGATTGGCGCCAAATTTAAACAACGCTCTGCTGATTGGTCGCGGCCGCCAGCCGACCGCGACCAATCAGCGAGATTGGCGCCAAATTTAAACACCACTCTGCTGATTGCGCCCAGTCGGCCGCATACATATTCTAGAATACCCGATGCGTTAGAATTGGGACACCATCTAGTATATATATAAATATATTCACTTGTGGAAAACCCTTTTAACTAGGGCTGTGGTGTCAGTAAGTCAAATTTCCAACTATAATAATTACTAATACCAAATATACTGCAACAAATAATAGTAAATATTCAGCAATTTATGCATGAAAATAATTTATAATATACAATATTAACACTATATAAGTATTTACATTTTTTTCTACCTGCAGTTGGAGTTGGTACGTTCTTCTGATACTAACTCCACAGCTCGGCTTTTCCTTCTTTCCTGCTCCTCTAACATAAAAGTACAGCAATTAATTACGACAAGTTAATCATTTAAATGCTGCTGTCAATCTCTGACAGCAGCACGTAAATGTAACCAGTGCCACTGCTTCCATTTACCAGCTCCCATCTGTGCCCTGTGACATGATCTCGGGGGCTGATGGGTCACTAGGACAGTGAGGGCCCTGTGCCCGCTGTCTTGGTGCTCCTCTGGAGCTCATCTATATGCTGAGCTTCAAAGGAGACCGAGATTTAGGCTACCGTCCCACTATCAGTATTTGGTCCAATTTCACCACAAATGGATTTTTTTCCCCATTTTTAGTACATTGAATAGTAAAATGAATCATTCAAAACTACAAGTAACCCCAAAGTCATGCCAGTTTCCATGGCCCAGAAGATTCTCTGAAGGAAGAGTGTCATTGGGTGACTGCTTCTTTGGTAAATACCATAAACATTAGCACTTAAAAAGGTCCATATGTCTGGAACCGTATAGATGATTTCGAAAGAAACAAAAAAAAGCTCAGTGATAAGAAACAGATGATGGTTATTAATGGAACACACTAACTGGGTCACATTTAAAAGTGGTGTACCCCAGGAGTCAGTATTGGGACTTCTATTTAATACAATTATTAATGACCTTTTGGGGGGTATACAGAGTAAAATTTCAATATTTTCAGATGATCGTAAACTCTGCAAGGTTATCAGTACATAGGAGGATAATGTAATATTACAGAGGGATTTATGTAAGCTTGAGGTTTGGGCTGAAAAATGGCAATTGAAGTTTAATGTAGATAAATGTTCTTGCTTGGGACAAATTACAATGTACAATTATGTACTAAACACTGGGAAAACCATCACTGGAAAAGACTTGGGTGTATGGGTGGACAGCAAACTCAACTTTAATAACCAGTGCTAGGCCGCTGCTGCCAAGGCAAATAGAACCATGGAAGCATTAAAAGAGGCATAGATGCTTATGATAAGAACATAGTTTTGTCTGTATACAAGTCACTAATTCAGCCACATTTAGAATACTGTGTATAATTTTGGTCTTTGGTGTATAAGACGGACATAGTTGAACTAGGACGTATGCAGACAAATGCAACCAAGGTTATTAAGGGAATTGGTGCACTGCAATTCCAAGACAGGTTATCAAAGTTAGGGTTATTCAGTTTGGAATAATGAAGGTTTAAGGGCGATCTTATTACAATGTACAAATATAAGAAGAAACAGTATAGAGATCTTATTAAGGAACTTTTTACATATAGACCTTCAACGATGACAAGGAGGCACCCTCTCCTACTAGAAGAAAGATGGTTTCTCAGTCATCATAGATGGCGATTCTTTACTCTAAGAATAGTGAAATTACGGGACTTTCGGGAACATAAACATCACAGTAAAAGATAATGCCTTACCAACACCAGGTCAGATTACCAGTGCACCGCAGGATGCAGCAAGCCTCCATGATAAAGGCGGGGGCAGCACATGTGCAAAATACTAATGCCGACAGCCACTCACTAACCTACCAATTCTTGGAGGGGGTGGCTGTGTAGTATTATGCATGCACACCGATGGAGTTGTGAGCTTGCGTATTTTGGCCAAAATATCGTCCAATACCTCATGTGGTGTACTTATCTTATATACTATTTTTCATCTTTTTTGCACATCTTTTTGCAGGATGCAGCCAGGCCTCTTTAGTGTTGGCTGGGTGAATTGGGGCGTCTGTCCTGTGGGGGTGCATGTATATAGTTCTGGGCAACCCGCCTGATCTAATACTATGGGCGTCATCAATACGCTGCAAGCAAGACATCAATAGGCTGCAAGCCAGACACTGTGTATCACACATATCTGTGTGACTGGCGCCCTATGCAGACTCCATCGGTGTGCATGTATAATACTACACAGCCACCCCCTCCATGAATTGGTAGGTTAGTGAGTGGCTGTCTGCATCAGTATTTTGCACATGTGCTGCCCCCGCCTTTATCATGGAGGCTTGCTGCATCCTGCAGTGCATTGGTAATCTGACCTGGTGTTGGTAAGGCATTATCTTTTACTGTGATGTTTTTTGAAATTATGTCCAATGTTCACCATTTTTAATATTCAGACTTTCGGGAACATCATATTGTAATTGTTGATTTACTAAACAAGTTCAAGTATGGCCCGGATGCTTTTGTTGAAAAATATATTACAGGTTATGGGAACTAGATTCTGTGATAGGACGTTCATCCAGGGAACTAGTCTAATTGCCATTAGTGGAGTTGGGAAGGATTTTTTCGTTAATAGGGGGCAATTAGCATCTGCCTCATGGGTCTTTTGCCTTCCTTTGTATCAACATGTTAGGTTATAGGTAGAACACAATGGATGTCTTCTTTCAATGTACTGTGTGGGGAAATGTATTGTCAGGGGGAATCATACTGTACATCATGCTGTGTGTAATAGGACCGTGGGGGCATCATATTGAGTGTGATAGCCACTGTGGGGCCATGAAAGTGGTATCATACTGTGTGTAGGCATATATGAGGAATTGGACTAGATTAGAATACTGGCATTCGAGAAAGAATGTCACACCGATTGTACTCCCGGGATTATGGTGTGCTGTGTAATAATATATGGTAGCAGGACCCCTCTAGTCTTCATTCCAGGTATACTAACTGCTCAGTGTTACATTGATTTGGTCGTGGAACCAGTGATATGGACATTTCTTAAACGTGCCTCAGTAACTATTTTTCAACATGGAAATGTTAAGCTACATGTTGCAGGTGCTACTGTGAGCAGCATGCTTGACTTAAACATGATACCATGGCCAGAAGCATCTCCGGATTTGACTCCCATCAAGCACTTCATTGGTCGAGCATTGCAAAAGGAGTTGCCGTCAGCAGATCTTGATGATTTGTGTGCCCAAGTGCATTCATTATTCCTCTCTGCTCTGCCTTGCTCACCGCTCCGGCGGTTCCTCTCTGCTCTGCCTTGTCCACCGCTCCGGCGGTTTCGCCCTGCTCTGCCTTGCTCACCGCTCTGGCGGTTCCTCCTGCTCTGCCTTGCCCACCGCTCCGGCGGTTTCGCCCTGCTCTGCCTTGCTCACCGCTCTGGCGGTATCTCTCTGCTCTGCCTTGCCTACCGTTCCAGCGGTTCCTCTCTGCTCTGCTTGTCTACCGCATCTGCGGTTCTGTTCCTGAATCCCAGTTTGTACTGGACCCTATCCAGCCTGCGCTCCAACCTGCTAGTGCCTCCCTGTCTGCACTCCAGCCGTGTTTGCCAGTACCCCCCTGTCTGCATACCAGCCGTGCCTTGCCAGTGCCCTCCTGTCTGCATACCAGCCGTGCTTGCCAGTATCCTCTTGTCTGCACTCCAGCCGTGCCTGCCAATACCCAACTGTCTGTGTGCCAGCCTAACCTGCCCGTTCCTGCATTCCCCGGTGTGGGTCAACAGCTGTGACCGGGATCTAACCTGGAGTAGCACCTGGTCCCTCTGCTCGGTTCCTCCTTGTTTCACGGAGTCGTTAGCCTCCGTGCGACCTTGGTCGGATCGGGTTGATACTTAGTTATGCCCCTCCAGGCACTCCTCGGTTCATGGTACAGTGGGATCACTAATCACGCTCACGCCAGTCAGTCCAGGCACGAGTGTAACAGTTTTATTTATGTTGTATCGTGTTTGAAGGTTGCCTTTTCCTGATGGCAGGTTTCAGCTCTTTCTAAAGATGCTCAATAGGATTTAGGTCAGGGCTCATAGAAGGCCACTTCAGAATAGTTGAAAGTTTTCCTCTTAGCCGTTCTTGGGTGTTATAAGCTGTGTGTTTTGGGTCATTATCCTGTTGCAAGACCCATGACTGAGACCAAGCTTTCTGACAATGGGTAGCACATTTCTCTCTAGAATCCCTTGATAGTCTTGAGATTACATTTTACCCTGCACAGATTCAAGACACCCTGTGCCAGATGCAGCAAAGCAGCCCGAGAACATAACAGAGCTCCTCCATGTTTCACAGTAGGGACAGTGTTCTTTTCTTGATATGCTTCACTTTTCCGTCTGTGAACATAGTGCTGATGTGCCTTGCCAAAAACTTCAATGTTTGTCTCATCTGTCCATAGGACATTCTCCCAGAAGCTTTGTGGCTTGTCAACATGTAGTTTGGCAAATTCCAGTTTGGCTTTTTTATGAAATTTTTTTCAACAATGGTGTTCTCCTTGGTCGTCTCCCATGAAGTCCACTTTGGATCAAACAACAACGGATGGTGCGATCTGACACTGATGTTCCTTGAGCATGAAGCTCACCTTTAATCTCTTTAGAAGTTATCCTGGGCTCTTTTGTTACCATTCGAATTATCCGTCTCTTTGATTTGTCATCAATTTTCCTCCTGCTGCCACGTCCAGGGAGGTTGGCTACAGTCCCATGGATCTTAAATTTCTAAATAATATGTGCAACTGTAGTCACAGGAACATCAAGCTACTTGGAGATGGTCTTATAACCTTTACCCTTAACTTGCTTGTCTATAATTTTCTTTCTAATCTCCTGAGACAACTCTTTCCTTTGCTTCCTCTGGTCCATGTTGAGTGTGGTACACACCATGTCACCAAACAGCACAGTGAGTATCTGTAGCCCTATATACAGGCCCACTGACTGATTACAAGATTGTAGACACTTGTGATGCTAATTAGTGGACACAACTTGATTTAACATGTATCTGTTGTTACATTATTTTCAGGGGTACCATCATTTTTGTCCAGGCCTATATCATGAGTTACATTTTTTAAAAACTTCTGTGGAAGCAGGGTTGAAAAGCAATGTCTGACTTCCATTTGTTCATTTTCATAGATTTTTAATTTATTATTACTTTTGTCAGATTCAAATTATTTCTGTGACCATTGTGGGTTTTTCCTTTCATTAAACGAGGGGTACCAACAATTTTGACCACGTATGTATGTATGTACAAACACACACACACACATATGTATATATATATATATATATATATATATACACATACACACATACATACATATATATATATATATACACACACATATATATACACACACACATATATATACACACATACATATATATATAGTGATGTAGCAGACATCCCTTTAATGGTTTGGTGTGTTTTTGAATGACCATGTACCTTCCTCTTTAACGTACTGGTCACATGACTGTGACATCACACAGGTCCTTATGCACACAGAGGGTGTGGACACATGACTCTGACATCAGTTAAGGTCCTATCTGTGTGTGTGCTGCAGTATATATAAACCCTGTGTGATTTGTGACAGGTGTGTTCCGGTGTGTAGGAGTTCCTGGGTGTTGGGAGCTCCTGTGTGGGCACCGTGTGAGCGGCACCAGGCTGTTCCCTGTGTGTGGGGAACACCGCTCGTGGGAAGCCTGGTGAGGCCTGGTGGACTCCGGTGGAGGTGAAGCCTGGATCCCTGTGAGAGTGTGGGGGATGCCAGTAAGCCTCGGAGTGCCACACAAGCACACAAATTTTGGGGTCCATTTTTTCTTGTTAGCCCTGTGAAAATAAAAAAAATTGGGTCTAAAGTAACATTTTTGTGAAAAAAGTTAAATGTTCATTTTTTTCTTCCACATTCAAAAAATTCCTGTGAAGCATCTGAAGGGTTAATAAAGTTCTTGAATGTGGTTTTGAGCACCTTGAGGGGTGCAGTTTTTAGAATGGTGTCACTTTTGGGTATTTTCTGTCATAAAGACCTCTCAAAGTGACTTCAAATGTGATGTGGTCCCTAAAAAAATGGTTTTATACATTTTGTTGGAAAAATGAGAAATCGCTGGTCAACTTTTAACCCTTATAGCTCCCTAACAAAAAAAAATTTTGGTTCCAAAATTGTGCTGATGTAAAGTAGACATGTGGGAAATGTTATTTATTAACTCTTTTGTGTGACATATCGCTCTGATTTCAGGGCTTAAAAATTCAAATTTTGAAAATCACAAAATTTTCAAAATTTTCGCCAAATTTCCATTTTTTTCACAAATAAACGCAAGTGATATCGAAGAAATTTTTCCACAATCATGAAGTACAATATGTCACGAAAAAACAGTCTCAGAATCAGGGGGATCCGTTGAAGCGTTCCAGAGTAATTACCTCATAAAGTGACAGCGGTCAGAATTGTAAAAATTGGCCCGGTCATTAACGTGCAAACCACCCGCGGGGCTTAAGGGGTTAAAGAGAACCTGTCACGTCCTAGCTGCCCTCTACACTGCCCCCATAGCGTTGGTAGTGACGCAATGTGCATCACTAGCAAGCTGTTTTCATGAAAATCACTGCAGCTATAATGAATTTATAACGTTTAATATACTTATATCTAGGGCCGGCTCCAGGTTTTTCTGGGCCCCGGGCGAGTCTCAGTGGGCCCCTCTAACACATACCACGATTCATGATGCACAGATACCGCAGAGAAATCTATATATATAGTACAATGCAAAGATTTCACTTCTTACATTACATGAGTGATATCTACTGTAAATTCTACAATAGCTCAGAAGCCGGAGAATCCTCGCAGCACACAGTGCAGACCGGACAATATAGTCCTCCATACAGTATTATGGGCACCACTAAGTCCTCCATACAGTTTTATGGGCCCCATTATATATTGCTCCATACAGAATAATGACCCCACATAGTCCTCGTACAGTATAATGGGCACCACATATCTCCATACAGAATACTGGCCCCCATATAAGGCCGCATACGGAATACTGGCCCCCATATAAGGCTCCATAAAGGAATACTGGCCCCCATATAAGGCCCCATACGGAATACTGGCCCCCATATAAGGCCCCATATGGAATACTGGCCCCCATATAAGGCCCCATACGGAATACTGGCCCCCATACGAAATACTGGCCCCCATATAAGGCCCCATACGGAATACTTGCCCCCATATAAGGCCCCATAAAGGAATACTGGCCCCCATATAAGACCCCATGAAGGAATACTGGCCCCCATATAAGGCCCCATACGGAATACTGGCCCCCATATAAGGCCCCATACGGAATACTGGCCCCCATGTAAGGCCCCATACGGAATACTGGCCCCCATATAAGGCTCCATACGGAATACTGGCCCCCATATAACGCTCCATACGGAATACTGGCCCCCATATAAGGCTCCATACGGAATACTGCCCCCCATATAAGGCTCCATACAGAATACTGGCCCCCATATAACGCTCCATACAGGATACTGGTCCTCTTATAAAGCTCCATACAGGATACTGGCCCCCATATAACGCTCCATACAGGATACTGGTCCCCTTATAACGCTCCATACAGGATACTGGCCTCCATATAATGCTCCATGCAGGCTGTTACCCCCCACATAATGCCCCATACAGGCTGTCTCCCCCCTTATAATGCTCCATGCAAGCTGTTACCCCCCACATAATGCCCCATACAGGCTGTCCCCCCACCGTATAATGCTCCATGCAGGCTGTTCCCCCCACATAATGCACTAAGCAGGCTGTCCCCCCCCCTTATAATGCCCCATGCAGGCTGTTCCCCCCTTATATTGCCCCATGCAGGCTGTCACCCCTCCTCTTTATAATGCCCCATGCAAGATGTCACCCCCTCTCTCTATAATGCCCCAAACAGGATGTCACCCCCCCTCTTTATAATCCCCAATCAGGATGTCACCCCCCCTCTTTATAATGCCCCATTCAGGATGTCACCCCCTCTCTTCATAATGCCCCATGCAGGATGTCACTCCCCTCTGTTTATAATGCCCCATGCAGGATGTCACCCCCTCTCTTTATAATGCCCCATGCAGGATGTCACCCCCTCTCTTTATAATGCCCCATGCAGGATGTCACCCCCTCTCTTTATAATGCCCCATGCAGGATGTCACCCCCTCTCTTTACAATGTCCTATGCAGGATGTCACCCCCCTCTCTTTATAATGCCCCATGCAGGATGTCAGCCCCCCTCTCTTTATAATGCCCCATGCAGGATGTCACCCCCTCTCTTTATAATGCCCCATGCAAGATGTCACCCCCTCTCTTTATAATGCCCCATGCAGGATGTCACCCCCTCTCTCTATAATGCCCCATGCAGGCTGTCACCCCCTCTCTCTATAATGCCCCATGCAGGATGTCACCCCCCCTCTCTTTATAATGCCCCATGCAGGATGTCACCCCCCCTCTCTTTATAATGCCCCATGCAGGATGTCAACCCCCCTCTCTTTATAATGCCCCATGCAGGATGTCACCCCCCCATATTATGCCCCATGCAGGATGTCACCCCCCCCCCATATTATGCCCCATGCCTCCATACATTAAAAAAAAAATCAAATACTCACCTCCCTCCTCACCTGCTGCAGCTGCTCGGGTCGGGACTCCAGCGTTGGCGGCGTCTTTCCGCTCTGTGCTCCCTGTGACAGCTCAGGGGGAGGGCGCGGTGGAAAGACTTCACCGCACCCTCTGACCTGAGACGTCACAGAGAGTGCAGAGCAGGAAGACGGCGGATCTGCAGAGGCACGGGGAGAGGTAAGTATCCGGCTGCCGGGGCCCTGAGCAAGCGGGGGAGAAGGGCGGGCGCTGACACCGCTCTCCTCCGCCCATAGCCCAACGGGGTGCGTGACCGCCAGTGGGCCCCCCTGCCTGCTCAGGGCCCCGGCACTTGCCCGGGTGCGCCGGGTGCTGACGCCGGCCCTACTTATATCCTACCTGCCTTTTCAATCATAGGGGCGTGCTTGTCATATTCAGTCAAGGGCGAGCGCAGCATTCACTCACTGCTGGCGCCGTCCATGTATTTGAATCCTGTTCCTGACCAGCGCTGATATTGTGGGACGCAGGCGCACTTGTAGATGTCCGGCCGCCTGCGCAGTGAGGCTCTGTGATTACCAGATTCACTGCGCTTGCTCTGGGAACATAGCGCGTTAAAGCGCATGCGCAGTGAGGCTGTGTGATTATGACTTTTTCTTCACTTTGAAAATTGTTTAAGTTGGCTGAGGGACTGGGTGGTTTACCTAGGACAAGGAATGGCCATGTGTAAGAAAAACCGCTACTGATTGTAAATTACAGATTCTGTTAACTACAATAAATAAGTTGGTTAACAAGAAACACTTTGATATAGTGCACTACACAATACAGTTCTCTTTTACACACTGTATAGTTTGCTAAAAGGCACACGTTTTAGTGGGAGAGGCCGAAAAATGAACGAGTAATACAACCGTTTATGGATGCTGTAGTGTGGACCCCTAGAGTCAATTCTCCTGGTGGGCCCTAGGCACCCCAGTCCGACCCTGTATGAGGCCTTTACATGGTATCAACGCCTGCGATGAGAACGCCACATCATAGTAATAGCAGAATCACAAATATAAGATTATATGAACAGATTAAAGCAAGATTTCTATTGCTGGCTGCAGAATGAGTTAACTGGGATATCATCAGTGAGTTTGATCTGACTGGAGAAGTAACTACTCTTGTTTTTATTCTTTTGAGCTCCATTCAGCTAATTTATGATTTATCACCTTCCCTGAGCATACATGGAAATCATGGGGTCCCATAGCAGAAGTAATAATTAAGCCCCCACAAAAAAACATTAATATTCAGCGGGGTCACAGAAGAGCATATGTAGCACCCTGAGGATTCGGCTGCTACAGGGGTATTGCACCTCAACCCAGAGGTGTGATATTCCACTCCCGGGCAAGGATGGAGAGTGGGACTGAGCTCGGTAGGCTGCATGCACTACACACATCCCATTTCCGGGGAACAGGCCGACGGTACTCCCACTTAGAAATGTGCAGGTACGACCGAGTCTGTTCCTGGCTGGAGTGGGAGGGGGGTGGTACATCCCATGTAGTGTAGGGGCAGATAGGGGGAGCAGTCTGGGTAGTGATAGGAGCTCATTGGGTGCTGGTCACCTGAGCTCACACATAGAGGGATATATAAGGTGGGCACCAACTAGAATCAGGGTCAGACGCAGAGGACAAGTCGGTCAGACGCTGAGAACAAGTCACTTGGAGAGGAGAGAGAAGGAAACAGCAGCCCTGGAGAGAGAGAGAGTGGAGCAAAGAAAGACCCAGAGGGGGGAAGACTGAAGGGACCCAAGAACCCAAATTAGAACACCGGGTGAGGAGTCAGCAAAAGGGTACCGGAACCCAAGCTGGTGGGGGCAAAGACATTCCCCAGCCAGAGACCGGAGACCGTGGGCAGTGTCTGTCACGGTCACCCACCACATTCACCCTGAAGGCACACCACAGGAAGGGTCAGGGAACCCAGGGCCAAGGGTGTCCCAACAGAAGGCCCGAGGGAGCTGGACCTAGGTGAATCACTGGTGGGGACGGCTGAAGAAAGGACAGAGGGAGAGCTCAGGGCCACGCTCCGGACTTGTTTGGGGGTTGGCTGGATCCAGGACCTGGTGGGCGCAGCACGGCTCGGGTGGTCACTAGCAGCTGGAGTGACCAGGACAACATCTGCAGTAAGTAAATACCCTTAACTGCACAACCCGAGTCTGTCTTCATTGCCGGCTGCACCGCACCACTACAACCCCCATCCTCTGCGCCTGTCCCCTCTGAGGCTATACCCCTCCCGTTGGGGGTTATCCCACCAAGCTGCGCACCCACCATCAGCCTCAGCGGACCCTGCTGCAGCGGCGGCCACAGTGACCGCATCACAACGGGTGGCGTAGTCGACACAAAAGAACTTTAGTAACATCTGTAGAACTGCCACATCACACGGAGCTTGACGCCCTGGGCACGGGACCGGGTCACAGCCGCTCGGAGACTACAACCCCCCATCTGATCCGGTGCCGGGTATTCCCCTCAAAAAGGAATATGTCCCAGGGGGCGCGTCACATACCTCACAAGTTTGCAACCCTTCCATAGTAATTTTGCCCCAATTGAAGCCCCCTAGTGTTCCCACGTACTAAGATACTCCTTTAATGGCCAAAAATGTGCCCCCAAACACAGTAAGATACCCCCACAGTGAATTTCTCCACTATACCCTCCACACATACAGTATGATGACTCTACAGTACCCCCGCAAAGTATGATAAACCCCAGTGACCTCTACACAGTATGATGGCCCTCGCATAACCCTCCACACAGTATAATGGACCCCGCACAGCCCTCCACACTGTATAATGGTCCTCATACAGTGTAATGGCCCCCACTATCCACCCAAGCAGTATAATGACCCCCATCAGCCACTTATACAGTATAATGCCCCTCACCACACAGCCCTCCAAATAGTATAATGGCCCAAACACAACGCTCCAAATAAAATAATAGTCCTCACATAAGCCTCTAAACAATATAATAGTCCCCACCCAGCCCTCCAAATAATATAATGGACCCCACATAGGCCTCCAAATAGTATAATAGTCCCCATACAGCTCTTCAAATAATAGAACGGTCCCCACATAGCCCTCCAAATAGTATGATAGCCTGACACATAGCCATTCAAATAGTAGTATAATGGCCCCCACAGAGCACTACAAATAGTATGATGCTCCCCACATAATCCTCCAAATAGTAGAATGATGGCCCCCACATAGTTCTCCAAATAGTATGATGGTCCCCAAGACAGCCCTAAAATTAGTATTTTAGCACCCCAAATATGATGATGCCCCCCAAATAACCCTTCAAATAATATGATGGCCTCCAAGTAGCCCTACAAATAGTATCATGGCCTTCCAGTTTGCCCTCCAAATAATATGATGGCCCTCACAAACTACTTATTAATTAAAAAAAAAATACTCACCTCTCCCCATTCCCCTGCTGTTCTGGTCTTTGCAGCATGTGGTTTGAAACTATGCTCAGCTCGGCACAGTGGACGCGATTTTGGGACATTATCACGTCCACTGAGCTGAGACATCAGAAGCACAGAGGAGAATGATGGAGGAGGGAGCAGACGGTTCCCTCCTCCATCATTCCTTTCAATTGTATCTGCATCCAGAATGTGGATACAGTTGAAAGTGTGATGCTGGATGCGGGGGGCCCGATGCCTGTGCTGACATCGCCACCTGTCTCACAGTTGCAAAGCAGCTGCGGGGTCTGCCGTTATTAGCGGTATGCCAATGTAGCACCCTGAGGATTCGGCTGCTACAGGAGTATTGCACCTCAGCCAGAGGTGTGATATTCCACTCCCGGGTAAGGATGGAGTGTGGAACTGAGCTCGGTAGGCTGCATGCACTACACACATCCCATTTCCGGAGGGCAGACCAACGGTACTCCCACTTAGAAATGTGCAGGTACGACCGAGTCTGTCCTTGGCTGGAGTGGGAGGGGGGTGGAACATCCCAAGTAGTGTAGGGGCAGATAGGGGGAGCAGCCTGGGTAAAGTTAGGAGCTCATTGGGTGCTGGTCACCTGAGCTCACACATAGAGGGATATATAAGGTGGGCACCAACTTAGATCAGGGTCAGTTGCAGAGAGTCAGCAAGCAGAGGAGAAGAGCGGCCCAGAGTGAGAGAGGAGAGAAGAGAAAGAAAGACCCAGAAGGGGGAGCAAGAAAGGACTCTAAGAACCCAAATTTAATCCCCGGGTGAAGAGTCGGCACAGGGTACCGGATCCCAAACTGGTGGGGGCAAAAGCACACCCTAGCCAGAGACCGGAGGCCGTGGGCAGCATCTGCCACGGCCACCCACCACATCCACCCCGAAGGCAAACCACGTGTAGGGTCAGGGAACCCAAGGCCAAGGGTCGCCCAACAGAAGGTCCGAGGGAGCTGGACCTAGGTGGATCCCTGGTGGGGACGGCCAGAGGAAAGGACAGAAGGAGAGCTCAGGGCCACGCTCCGGACTTGTTTGGGGGTTGGCTGAATCCAGGACCTGGTGGACGCAGCACGGCTCGGGTGGTCACTTGAAGCTGGAGTGACCGGAACATCTGCAGTAAGTAAATACCCTAAACTGCACAACCCGACTCTGTCTCTGTTTGCCGTCTACACTGCACCACCACAACCCCCATCCTCTGCACCTGATCCCCCTGAGGCTATACCCCTCCCGTTGGGGGTTATCCTATCAAGCTGCACCAACACCATCAGCCTCAGCGGACCCTGCTGCAGCGGCGGCCACAGTGACCGCAACACAACGGGTGGCGTAGTCGACAATAAAGAACTTAATAACATCTGTAGGACTGCCACATACAACTGAGTTTGACACCCTGGGCACGGACCGGGTCACAGCCACTCGGAGACTACAACCCCCATCTGATCCGGCTCCGGGTATTCCCCTGAAAAAGGAATATGTCCCAGGGGGCGCGTCAACTTTGGCGTAGTCGGCAGGATTACGTGCCCGCAACAACCGGGTACTGCGTGCCTGAAGAAAAGTGCAAGTTTACCTCAGAGAGAAGTCTCCTGCCGGTTCCGGAGGGTCCCCGCCATCGGACCCCATCACCAGTCGATCCCCGCCGGTTGTCCGCCATTTCCAGCTTTTTCCCGCCATCTGCAGAGTTTCCCGCCACTGGGAAGCGGTTCCCGCCATTTCCAAGGATTTCCCGCCTTGGAAGAGCAGACGCCATTATGGGCGTGCCAGAGGGTGGCAAGAGGCCACCTCCCATCGTGGGCCAGGACCGAAAATGGCGCCAAAAGTGGAAACCGCCCCCACCAACAGAGACTGTGATGCTAGAGGTGTCTGTCAGCATGAAAGAACTGCCCCTGGAGCTGACAGTCACCAAGTTGCCCCGGGACCGCCCTCGAAGTAGGAGGAGACGAAAGAAAAGAACGAAGATGGGTGCCGCCTGGAGCAGTCTGGAGCGAGCGCACCCGGAGGCAAGAAGCCTGGAGAAGAGTATGGAGAGAGCTTACCCGGAAATGGAGAAAGAGCAGAGCAGCACCGGCCCGCTGGCCAGGAGCCTGCTGGAAGAAGAGCAGAGCAGCACCGACCCGTTGGTCAGGAGCCTGCTGGAAACTACGACCCCACTAAACCTAGTGGAGGTCTTAGCACAGCTCCCCCGAGACCGGGAGTGTGCGCAGACTGCCCTGGAGGGCCTCGCACGGAGGATGGCCCGGGTACAGCGAGAGACATTGGCGGAGTGGAGCCGAGAGATGGCCCAGCAAACCAAGACCCGGAGCATGCCAACCAAGACGAGGAGACTGACCGCCTCTGAGGATGGCGCGGGAGGACCCAAGGCCGGAGACGGCGCCGAGAAGGGAGCCGAACGCATGGAGGCAGGTAATGGGGACGTCTATACCCCAAACCGGGAAACCGCTTACCTGCCCCAGCTCCCCGTCGCAGAGCCCGAAAGTCCCCCTGCCGTGCCCGAAACCGCCATGTCATCGCCGCGGACTAGGCCCCAACTGGAAGCCGCGACCCCTGTGACGTCACCCGCCTCGACCCCGAGCGTGACCAAGCAGGAAGTACCACCAGCCTGGTCGCAAGGCCTAGTACCCCCGGGCGCGGCATTACCAACAGCGCCCCCTACCTCCGCGGAGCCACCGGCCTGGTCGCAGGGCCAAGTAGCCCAGGGCGCCGCCGTCCTTACGGTGCCCTTCACCTTCCAGGTGCCCCAGGCCTGGCCGCAAGGCCTGGGCAACCCGGGCGCCACCACCACCGCGCCCATGAGACCGAGAGTGCCGCATCTGGGAGAGGACTTGTTTGCCCAACACACGTGCCCGGATGGGCAGCCTTTCATCTGGCCCCAGGAATATTATGAACTGGAGCAGCAGAGGAAGGTTGGGGCCATGTGTGCACCCCTGATCCCGGCTCCGAAGCCCGTGATAAGGATTTCGCCCCCGCTTGAGGAGACCCAATTTGAGTGGGACCCCACCGGAGAAGATCTAATGGGGTTCACTCAAGAGACCCGGGCAGCTGCAGCAGAGCGTGCTGAGTGCTGCCGCCAGCAGCTCGAGGAGTTTGCAAGGGAGCGGAGAGAGAGGCGGGTCCGGGAACAACAGGCCCAAATAAGGAGCGCCGAGCAGAAGAGCCGGACCAGGAGGGACCCCCGTGCAGCGCATAGTCCCCGCACCACCGGGACTGTGATCAAATTTAATCTGCAGCATGGGTGGGGCTTTATCCGAGATCGTAATACCCCCGGCGACGTCTTTGTCACGCGCAGAGACGTTGAGTCCCATCTGCCGGAGGGGCACAGAGGTCGTGACCTTTACATCGGGGACGAGGTCACCTTTACCCGGCACAAGTGTGCCAAAGGACCTTACGCCCTCCATGTGCATCGCCTGACAGAGGAGGAGCAAGAGGACCCGGACGGGTCTGAAGCTAAGATCCCCAAAGAAAGAGCAGGAGGAAGACGTCGTTAAGTACAGCGGAGCAGGAGCTGTAAATAGTTACCCGACCGGGTACCAAAGAAACTGTTAATGCAAATATAGTCCCCGTTGGGACCAGCAAGAGTAAATTGTTAACCCGTGTGTCCCCTATCCATACCAGGCTGAGGACTGTGAGCAGCCATTCCCCTCCCTTTACCTGGCCGAGGACTGAGAGCGGCCACACTACCCCTGTACATAGTTGCGCTTCCTAAAGCGCCCCCTACTGGTTTTACCGTAAAACCACCTTTGAGAAAAGGAACTGTCGCACTTTGCCCGGTCAACAGTTGCACAGTGACCGGAGGAGGAGCCAGAGACGACGAGAATGTTATTTATATGAAAAGTTTTATATGATGATGCTGATATATATATGATGTTTTATATGTTTATATGTTGATGTTTATGAAAAAAATTGTATGTTTGGATGTTTTTGTCTTACAGCCCGAGGACGTGCTGTGATTTACCAGGGGGGAATGTAGCACCCTGAGGATTCGGCTGCTACAGGAGTATTGCACCTCAGCCAGAGGTGTGATATTCCACTCCCGGGTAAGGATGGAGTGTGGAACTGAGCTCGGTAGACTGCATGCACTACACACATCCCATTTCCGGAGGGCAGACCAACGGTACTCCCACTTAGAAATGTGCAGGTACGACCGAGTCTGTCCTTGGCTGGAGTGGGAGGGGGGTGGAACATCCCAAGTAGTGTAGGGGCAGATAGGGGGAGCAGCCTGGGTAAAGTTAGGAGCTCATTGGGTGCTGGTCACCTGAGCTCACACATAGAGGGATATATAAGGTGGGCACCAACTTAGATCAGGGTCAGTTGCAGAGAGTCAGCAAGCAGAGGAGAAGAGCGGCCCAGAGTGAGAGAGGAGAGAAGAGAAAGAAAGACCCAGAAGGGGGAGCAAGAAAGGACTCTAAGAACCCAAATTTAATCCCCGGGTGAAGAGTCGGCACAGGGTACCGGATCCCAAACTGGTGGGGGCAAAAGCACACCCTAGCCAGAGACCGGAGGCCGTGGGCAGCATCTGCCACGGCCACCCACCACATGCACCCCGAAGGCAAACCACGTGTAGGGTCAGGGAACCCAAGGCCAAGGGTCGCCCAACAGAAGGTCCGAGGGAGCTGGACCTAGGTGGATCCCTGGTGGGGACGGCCAGAGGAAAGGACAGAAGGAGAGCTCAGGGCCACGCTCCGGACTTGTTTGGGGGTTGGCTGAATCCAGGACCTGGTGGACGCAGCACGGCTCGGGTGGTCACTTGAAGCTGGAGTGACCGGAACATCTGCAGTAAGTAAATACCCTAAACTGCACAACCCGACTCTGTCTCTGTTTGCCGTCTACACTGCACCACCACAACCCCCATCCTCTGCACCTGATCCCCCTGAGGCTATACCCCTCCCGTTGGGGGTTATCCTATCAAGCTGCACCAACACCATCAGCCTCAGCGGACCCTGCTGCAGCGGCGGCCACAGTGACCGCAACACAACGGGTGGCGTAGTCGACAATAAAGAACTTAATAACATCTGTAGGACTGCCACATACAACTGAGTTTGACACCCTGGGCACGGACCGGGTCACAGCCACTCGGAGACTACAACCCCCATCTGATCCGGCTCCGGGTATTCCCCTGAAAAAGGAATATGTCCCAGGGGGCGCGTCACCAGTGCCATTGTTATGTGACATGAGCCCCGGGAGAGCCAGTGCCGAGACAGCTGGTACAACACCAACACCGAAGGTGAATATAAGTGTTATTTTACTGGGGAGAAACATAGGGATTTAGAAGGGGTTGTCTGATTAGTGGACATCCCCTTTAAGTAATCAAGTTCATTAAAGGGGTTGTCCACTACTGCACATCCCCAGCTTATTACATTTAGGACTTCAGCACCGCTTTTTCCGGACATTGCTATGACTTGTTATGTCCTCTGCAGCCAATTAGCAGATGTTGGTCAATAGTCTGTCAGGACGGACATCTGCTCTGAAGAAATAGAGTTTTTGAGACTTGTAGACATTATGGAATAACGTCCATAAAAATATCCCAAGCCGGTATTGGTCCTCCAAGAAGCATGAAGCCCTCGCTGCTACTAACTTACTCCCATACCTGGATCTACCTAGATGATGAAAACACTTGGACTGTAAGGTACAAATCAGGTGAAATTATGAAACCTGGAGGGAATGTCACTTCAGGTTGTGCGTAGATATCCGTAGATAGAAGTCGTTATTTATCCGCCATTAATGAAATGTTTTGTCCATTTTTGCTCCACAAATCTGAGGCCGATGAATGGGGGAATGGCACCAATGCTATGGAGAATGCCTTGAAAATTGAAAAGGGCGTAAATAAGGCTCTGCTGGACCTCCACAAGATTGCTATGGACCATGCGGACCCTCATGTAAGTGACTCCCCCATAGCGTATAGATACCGCGTGTTCATTTTATAAAATATCCTCCATGAAGGAACAGTTCATGTATCTTCTGTGACCTCCATATTGTGCTGTTCCTGGAAATGTAATACCACCTGACTACTAGATGTCACGTTCCCCTTTATAATGGGGGGTGTTCCAACACAAGCTGCATATTATGGCACTGTTATAAAGCTATGGGACAATTCATTAGTGTATTTGCACCTTTTTTTTCTAGTTTTTAGTGTTTTTCATTTGCGCCTTGTTCTTCTTTTAATTTGCGCCTTTTTGAAGTCTGCAGCGTTCCCTTTTTTTTCATTGATCATTATGGGGTTTCCGGCTAATTATCTAATTGTGACTTTTTAAAAAGTTGTCACATTTTTACTCAAATATATTTCAAGTGATTTTGTGTTCTGTAGTCCGGGAGGTTTTTTTGCACAAACTTTGCAACATTTTAGCATGCCACTTTTTTGCGATACAAAGACACAAAAAGGTTTAAAGACAAAAAAAATACAGTTTTGATTTTGGGCAAAATCCATGAACCAGGTGCGCCACTTTCAGGAATTTGGCACAAAAAAATCAAATGATACAAAAGAGAAAAGGGACTTGAAAAAATACAATGTTGTATTGGGCCCTATGACGGCACAGCACAGATTTTAGTAAAGGTTTTGCAGGATTACTAAGAGGGGTTCACATGCTATCAATTGTTAAAAAAACAAGCAAAATGATGACTCGGACCCTCTGATTTTCGAGGTATAAGACTATGTCCCCACAATGAGCTTCTAGTGAGTTTTAGATATAGCAGATTTTCTGCCCCATTAAGTAAAATAGGTTACTTGAATTTTTTTCGAAAATATACAGCATAAAAAACTCACCCAAAACTCATTGTGAGAACGTAGCCTAAGGGTATGTGCACATCATTTAGACGCCGGTGAGTTGTCCTTGGTGAAGCTCTGCCACCGGTGGTTTTCACTCTATACTTTAAAGGGAACCTGTCATGTCCCTAAACGCTATTAACCTGCAGATATGGGGTTAATCTGCAGGTTTATAAAGCTGCCGGGCGTCTTACTGAAAGGCCGGCTACCGGGAGGAAATGCACTTTATTCCCCACGGCAGCCTCCAGCTTTCAGTCATAGAGGCGCGGCCGGCGTGGCTTCAGTCATTGTTCAGTACATAGTGAGCGGCGGCTATAACCGCACCCTGGCACTGACTGACAGCCGGCTAAGCGGCCCCTGTAACCGCTCCCTGTAAAGACTGACAGCCGGAGCTGTACTGATGTACTGCTGAGCTGTCAGTCAGTGCCGGGGCGTTGTTACAGCTGCCGATCACTGTATATTGAGCGGTGTCTGAAGTTGCGCCGGAAGTGTGGCACCCCAGGGGTCTGGTTTCCACAGTAATAGCAATATTACGTCTGTGAGCAGGTGGGAGGTTTCCTGGTCAGACATCCTATGCATGCCACACCTCCTGCCCAGTCCTGGGAGGGGAAGAACTTCCCCTATATAAAGCTGGGGCTGAGGCAGGGTTAGAAGAGAGTGAGAGAACACAGACAGAGACACAGTCTGGTCTGTAGTGGAGCAGCTTTAGGAGCAAGAAAGATCAGGAGCTGTGTGGGAGCTGTGCTAAAAGAGATCAGGGGCTGGAAGCTGTAGAGCTCGCCCTGATTGAAGAGTTCTTACCGGACCCGGAGTCCGAGGCTGTGGGGACTAATCCTTACCCAGCAGCAGAAACCGCCCGGCAGGGGATTTCAGGTCCTCTGGCCAAGAAACCCGAAGGCACGGTCACACGCAAGGGACCAGCACCGCCGTCGTGGAGCGGAAGCTACCAGAAGGCCCCGAGTCACCGGCCATACGGGTGAGCACCACACGGTACACTCAGGGACGTGGGCTACTTTTACCCGCCTCTAGCAAGGTAGCCAGAAGAGTACGATTAGTTGGGGAGGCCTACAACTCCGCCTGGCCAGGGAAGATTCCATCTGCTCACGGACTGACCAGGCCCCGATCGCTAGCCAGTACTCCGGGAGGGTCTACCTTTGCCACCAGTAAAGACCCTGAACTACACCGCACCGTCTCTGAGTGTTTCATCATCCACGTCCGCTGCCCTGAGGCCATACCCCTCCCGTTGGGGGTTATACCATCCCCGCTGCACAACCGTACCACCGGCCTCAGCGGTCTGCCCTGCAGCGGCGGTCTCATGACCGCATTCAACGGGTGGCGTAGTCGAGCAATATAACATCTACTGCTAAATACTGCCGCTCAGTTTGACTCCCTGGGCACGGACCGGGTCACCGCCACGAGACTACTACCCCCATCTGATCCGGCTCCGGGTAAGCCCCCGTGCGCGCGATGCCGCACGACACAGCAGGCCCAGGGGCGCGTCAACTTTTGGCGTAGTCGGCAGGATTCCGTGCCCGCAACCACCGGGTACTGCGCGCCTGAAAAAGAGACTTTTAAACTTACCTGTGGTGAAGATTCCCGCCATCCGACGCCATCTTCCACCTCCTTCCCGCCATCCGTGGAGTTTTCCCGCCGTTGGACGCCATCTTCTGCCTTCTTCCCGCCATCCGTGGAGTTTTCCCGCCGTTGGACGCCATCTTGAAGACGCCGCGCAGGAAGAAGAGGGGCGTGGACTCCGAAAAGCCCGCGAGAACTGAAGCCCCGCCTCACGTCCGGACGTTGCGTAAGGTCCTGGAAGGAGCCCAGCAGACGCCGACGTCATAGGAGTGCGACGGAAGGTCCTCGACCCTGACGATCCACTGCGGAGCCGCGGCCTACGGAAGAGGATCATCGCAAGGTAGGCCACGGTCCACTAGGGGGGAGGAAGATGTCGGATACGGAGGAGAGCTTCACTGCCGCAGCCACCGCCAGCGCCACCGCTGCTGCGGTCATGCCTTTCACTATGCCCTATATCCCGGGGGCAGCCTGGCTACCCCAGTACTCAGGGGAGTCACATACCCTGAATGACTTTAGAGAAAAGCTGGATAGCCTCTTCCAGGTGTACCCCCTCACAGAAGAGCAAAAAGTGAGCATCCTGGTGGCCCAACTAACCGGGGCAGCCCAAAGGGAGGTAAAGTCCTGGCCGCCTGGGAGGAGGACTGTCGCAGGGATATTAACCCGGCTGAAGGACACCTTTGATACCCGCACCTCAGCTGAGATTAAGCTTAGATTCTACGGGTGCAAACAGCGAGCACATGAGAATATAAGGGACTATGCACTAAACCTACAAGAGGCCCTGAGAGCCATTAAGCAGACCGACCCTGACGGCGTGGGAAACGAGGACAGGCTGTTGACCGAACAATTTATAGAGGGACTATATTGCAATGCCCACCGAACCCAGTTGCGGGCAATGGCCTTACAGGATCCTCATCTGGACTTTGCACAGTTCAAGGACAGAGCCATTCGGGTGCTCCGAGAACCGGCACCGGGTGGCGTTGTGACCCACAGGCGCCCTACTACCGCTTACCACCAGGAGGCGGCGCCCTTGTCGGCAGGGCCTGTGGGGGCTGATGCGCAGGCTTTGAACAATGACCCGGCTCCAGACCTGCACCATCAGGTCCAAGAGCTAGCTAAAAGCGTAGCTGCGCTAACCCGAACTGTGCAGTCTTTACAGGTTGCTGCTCCAGGGAAGATCCAGCTGGCATCCGGACCGGAGGACATCCCGTGGCGTCGACCAAGGAGGACCCCACCGGCCAGAGTAAGACCCAGCGACCGATACAACGAGGACGGACAGCCCATCTGCCGCCGCTGCAATCAACCCGGACATATGGCAAGGTACTGTCCTTTAAACTGGCACAACCTCGGGTAGAGGGCCAACCCCTAGGAATAAGATCACCAGGCCCATCGAACTGGCGTGACAAATATGTGGGAGGACGTCCAGTCTTGCCTGTGGTACTGGATGGCATTCCTATGAGTGCCCTACTTGACACCGGGTCACAGGTCACCACCATCCCGTACGTGCTCTTCAAGCAGTACTGGAATGACTCGGATATAACCCGCTACCCTGACGACGACTTGAGTATCATCGCCAGCAATGGTCAACCCGTGCCACAGATCGGATTCAAAGAGATGACCATTAAAATCGGTAGAGTCGAACTGGCAGCACAGGGACTGATCATTGTAGACATTGACAAGCGCGAGAGTCACCCAAAGATAACGCTAGGAACTAATGTGATTGAAAATTGTCTTGCAGAGGTGATTTTCATTTTACAGCAGGTTGCCAAGAACGCCAGCTCCGGCCAGCAGCGAGTGCTCCAAAAAGAGATCCGGGCACTGATGCGGCGGCAACAGGTGGAACTCTCCGGTGGTGAGATTGGAAGCGTGAGAATGTGTGACCCTTTCCCTATTGCCATGCCCCCAAAAAGTGAAATGATGATTTGGTGCCGGGCAGCTATTGGTCTAAGAGGTAGAGACTACCAAGCAATGGTAGAACCCGTCTACTCAGACAGTAGGCCCACCATTTTGACAGCATGGGGGGTGGTTGATGTACGCCATGGGAGGGTGCCCGTTCGCATAATAAACATCGGGAAGAGAGAAGTACACCTGCCCCGGTATGCCACGCTAGCTAAATTGTTCACCATAAACCAGAATTCTGTACAGGCCGTGGAACCCTTGCCTCCATCTCAACCAGAGGAAGGTAACGGCTCTATGAAAACAATAGAGGACTGGTGTCAGCAACTACATTTGGGTACTGACTCCACTCCCTCACACCAGAAACAGGGAGTCTATCGGGTGGTTCAAGAGTACGAGAGAGTGTTTAGTAAACACCCGTTAGACTTCGGGCGAGTAAAGGGGGTAGAACACCATATCCCCACGGGAGACCATCCTCCCATAAAGGAGAGATACCGACCCGTACCCCCTGCACACTACCAATACGCCAAGGGGATGCTTAGAGACATGAAGGAGGCTGGGGTAATTAGGGATAGCTGTAGCCCCTGGGCAGCTCCACTGGTTTTGGTTAAAAAGAAAGACAACACCATGAGAATGTGTGTAGATTACCGGAAAATCAACCGTATCACACACAAAGATGCGTACCCCTTACCAAGGATAGAGGAGTCTTTGGCTGCTTTAAGATCTGCTAACTTCTTCTCTACTTTGGATCTCACTAGCGGGTCCTGTCAGGTTCCTGTAGCAGAGGCGGACCGGCAGAAGACCGCATTCACCACCCCGATGGGACTTAGCGAGTTTACCTGCATGCAGTTTGGACTCTGCAACGCACCAGGAACCTTCCAACGGTTGATGGAATGCTGTCTGGGACACCGAAACTTTGAGACGGTCCTGTTATACCTGGACGATGTCATCGTCTACTCCAAGACCTACGAGGACCACCTGAAACACCTGGCAGAAGTGTTCGAAGCCCTGGCAAACTACGGCCTGAAGGTGAAACCCTCCAAGTGTCACCTCCTGAAACCAAAGGTGCAGTACCTGGGACACGTGGTGAGTGCTGACGGAGTGGCTCCCGACCCTGATAAGATCACCACAATTAAGGAATGGCCAAGCCCCTCCAGCGTAAAGGAAGTGCGGCAGTTCCTCGGGTTGGTAGGCTACTACCGAAGGTTCATTCCGGGTTTCACCAAAAAGTCCAGTCCAGGAAGGCCAAGAACCAGAAGCCGCCCTTCAGATGGGAGAAGTTGGAAGAAGAGTCCTTCCGCCAGCTGAAGATGGCCCTCAAGGGGGATGAAATCCTGGCGTACCCTGATTACAGCCAGCCCTTTATCCTCTACACCGACGCAAGTAACATCGGGCTAGGAGCCGTACTGTCCCACATCCAGCAGGGGAAAGAACGGGTAATTGCTTACGCCAGCCGAAAACTGCGACCCACCGAAAGAAACCCTGAGAATTACAGCTCATTCAAGCTAGAATTCCTGGCAGTGGTGTGGGCAGTCACCGAACGCTTTAAGCACTACCTCGCCTCTTCCCGGTTCACCGTGTACACGGATAACAACCCATTGACACAACTGGATACGGCAAGACTCGGTGCCCTGGAGCAGAGATGGATGGCCCGCCTGTCCAACTTTGAGTTCACAATCAAATACCGGGCAGGACGCTCCAATACCAACGCGGATGCCTTGTCCAGAATGCCAAACCTACCGGACGTGGGGGAAGATCCAGAGGAACTGGAAGAAGTTGAACTTCCCGCGTTCCACCGGCATGGGACTATCCAGTATTCCCACCGTGTAAGGAGTAAGCAATCCGCTACGTTCAACCCCTTACCTCATTACAACTGGGCGGAAACGCAAGACAGTGACCCCGCCGTCCGACTGGTGAAGGAGATGCTGACTCAGCCAGATGCCCGCCTTGACCCAGACGCTCCGGAGGAGGCCAAGCAACTGTGGATTGAGAAGAGTCGACTGTTCCTTTACAAGGGGAAGTTGTGCCGCAGAATGGTTAACTCCCGGACGCATGAACTGATCTGGCAAGTAGTGGTGCCAAGAAGAGACGTGGCTATGGTGCTGGAGGCATACCACAACGGAGCTGGGCACTTCGGATGGAAGAAGCTGGAGTTCCTGCTGCGTGCGCGGTTCCACTGGGTAGGCATGAGAGGAATCATCGAGAGGTGGTGCAGAGACTGTGGCCCGTGCCACCTAAGAAGGAAGGACCGTGCCAGCCAGAAGACTCCCTTGCAGCCCATCATCACCCGACAGCCACTGGAACTGGTAGCCCTGGACCATGTGAAACTGGCTCCAAGCAGATCTGGGTATGTCTACGCCCTCACAATCGTAGATCATTACTCCCGGTTCCTGGTGGTGGTCCCGGTCAAGGACTTAACGGCTCAAACAGCAGCTAGAGCTTTCCAGCAGCACTTCTGCCGTCCACACGGATACCCAGAGCAGGTGCTGACGGACCAAGGACCAGCCTTTGAAGCGGAAGTCTTCCAGGAGTTCTGTACTCTGTATGGCTGCCGGAAGATAAGAACAACACCCTATCATCCGCAAACCAATGGGCTCTGCGAGAAAATGAACCAGGTGGTGATAGATCTTCTGAAAACATTGCCCCTGGAAGAACGCAGTCTGTGGCCTGAGAAACTGCCTGATCTGGTGGACCTATACAACCACATCCTGGTAGGTTCTACCAACTGTACCCCGGCTTACCTAATGAGAGCAAGACCTGGTAAGCTTCCTGTTGATCTGGTGATGGGAGTCCTGACACCCGAGGACACTTCACCAGAAGCAGACTGGGACACAGAAAGGCAGCAGCAGTACCGGAAAGTACAGGAGAGCGTGGAGCGAAGTCTCTGTCAAGCTAGAGAAAGACAGGAGAAGACTTACAACCAGTATGCTCCCGCTGTTCCCCTGGTACCTGGAGAGCAGGTCTTGAAGAGGAAGAGACGCCTCCACAAGTTGGACGACCAGTGGGAGAAGGACCCGTACACCGTACTGCCCTCAAGCCATGAGAACCCGAAAGTCTGCATAATCAGTAAGGACGGAGGAGAAACCACAGCCATTGTCTCCCGAGATCACCTGAAGAAGTGTCCCGAACAGCTACGAAGCCCTGAAGAAGAACAAGAAGACCCTCGACCCGCAGAGGAAAGGGAAGATATGGTCAGTACTGTGCTCGGAGACTTCCCTCGGTCTTGGACTCAAGTCAATGGCGCTGTTGTGGTACCCGTCCTCACCTTCCTCCAACCAGCATCTCAAGTACCTACAGAGAAACAGGTAGAGCTGGAAGAGCAGCCGGTCCAGGAGGCAGAAGACCCCACACAAGCAGACCAGGAGGATCAACCCTCTGCTTATAGTGAGCCTGCCGTGCCCCTAGTGAGCCAAAGAGCCCGTAGACAGCTGCCCAGTTTACCTTTGACAGCTCCTACACCCCGTAGCTCAGGACCAGTCAGTCAGCTCCGTAGGTCCACTAGAGCCACTAGAGGCCAGTTGCCCGTACGTTGGAGGATCTAAGTGTTTAGACTGTTTATTTGTATTTACCTGTTTTCTGTTACCTGTAAATAATTGTGTATTTTTAGTTATTTTATAGGTGTCATTTAGGGATTATCCGGAATCCTTTGTACATATGTTTGGAGCGTAACCCAGGAAAGGACAAAGACTGTTAAGGACTCGGGGCAGGACAGACCCCTACCTGGTTACGGCTCCCGGTCTCTTGGTGAAATGGACACCTTTGTTTTCTTCAAAGACTGCACCCGGTTGCGGACATGCCGTGACCATCCTAATGTGTTCTTCTTTATTGTACTGTTTCTGTTTTTACTTGTTATGTTTTACAAAAATATGTTTAGTCCCGGAGTACTAAATTTTACTAGGGGGGAATGTGGCACCCCAGGGGTCTGGTTTCCACAGTAATAGCAATATTACGTCTGTGAGCAGGTGGGAGGTTTCCTGGTCAGACATCCTATGCATGCCACACCTCCTGCCCAGTCCTGGGAGGGGAAGAACTTCCCCTATATAAAGCTGGGGCTGAGGCAGGGTTAGAAGAGAGTGAGAGAACACAGACAGAGACACAGTCTGGTCTGTAGTGGAGCAGCTTTAGGAGCAAGAAAGATCAGGAGCTCTGTGGGAGCTGTGCTAAAAGAGATCAGGGGCTGGAAGCTGTAGAGCTCGCCCTGATTGAAGAGTTCTTACCGGACCCGGAGTCCGAGGCTGTGGGGACTAATCCTTACCCAGCAGCAGAAACCGCCCGGCAGGGGATTTCAGGTCCTCTGGCCAAGAAACCCGAAGGCACGGTCACACGCAAGGGACCAGCACCGCCGTCGTGGAGCAGAAGCTACCAGAAGGCCCCGGGTGGATCAGGGAAATGCTGTAGATATAGTATATCTTGACTTCAGCAAAGCATTTGACAAAGTATCTCACACCATCCTTATTGAAAAAATGACCAAGTATGCAATGGACCAGGCAACTGTTAGGTGGATTCATAACTGGCTTAGTGATCGGACTCAAAGGGTGGTTGTAAATGGCTTCACATCCAGCTGGATGAATGTCTCAAGTGGGGTACCACAGGGCTCCGTCCTGGGACCTGTATTGTTCAACATCTTTATCAATGATTTAGATGAAGGAATTGAGGGTAAACTGATTAAATTTGCTGATGACACAAAGCTAGGAGGGATAGCTAATACTAGAGAAGAGAGAGAGAGGATTCAAAAAGACCTAAATAAACTGGAGCAGTGGGCAGCAACCAATAGAATGGTTTTTAACAGGGAAAAATGCAAAGTACTACATCTGGGCAATAAAAATGAAAAAAGCATATACAGAATGGGAGGAATAGAGCTAAGCAACAGTACATGTGAAAAAGACTTAGGTATACTAATAGATCATAGACTGAACATGAGTCAACAGTGTGATGCAGCAGCAAAAAAGGCAAATACAATTCTGGGATGTATTAACAGATGCATACAGTCTAGATCACGTGAAGTCATTATCGGTCTTTTCTCCTCTTTGGTCAGACCTCATCTGGAATACTGTGTACAGTTTTGGGCACCACATTTTAAAAAAGACATAGACAAACTGGAGCAAGTTCAGAGAAGAGCGACCAGAATGGTGACTGGTCTGCAAACCATGTCCTATGAGGAACGGTTGCAGGATTTGGGAATGTTTAGCTTGCAAAAAAGAAGACTGAGAGGAGACTTAATAGCTGTCTACAAATATGACAAGGGCTGTCACATTGTAGAAGGATCATCTTTATTCTCATTTGCACAAGGAAAGACTAGAAGCAATGGGATGAAACTAAATGGGAGGAGACACAGATTAGATATTAGAAAAAACTTTTTGACAGTTAGGGTGATTAATGAGTGGAACAGGCTGCCACGAGAGGTGGTGAGTTCCCCTTCAATGGACGTCTTCAAACAGAGGCTGGACAGACATCTGTCTGAGATGATTTAGTGAATCCTGCTTTGAGCAGGGGGTTGGACCAGATGACCCAGGAGGTCCCTTCCAACTCTACCATTCTATGATTCTATGATTCTATGAGTCACCGGCCATACGGGTGAGCACCACACGGTACACTCAGGGACGTGGGCTACTTTTACCAGCCTCTAGCAAGGTAGCCAGAAGAGTACGATTAGTTGGGGAGGCCTACAACTCCGCCTGGCCAGGGAAGATTCCATCTGCTCACGGACTGACCAGGCCCCGATCGCTAGCCAGTACTCCGGGAGGGTCTACCTTTGCCACCAGTAAAGACCCTGAACTACACCGCACCGTCTCTGAGTGTTTCATCATCCACATCCGCTGCCCTGAGGCCATACCCCTCCCGTTGGGGGTTATACCATCCCCGCTGCACAACCGTACCACCGGCCTCAGCGGTCTGCCCTGCAGCGGCGGTCTCATGACTGCATTCAACGGGTGGCGTAGTCGAGCAATATAACATCTACTGCTAAATACTGCCGCTCAGTTTGACTCCCTGGGCACGGACCGGGTCACCGCCACGAGACTACTACCCCCATCTGATCCGGCTCCGGGTAAGCCCCCGTGCGCGCGATGCCGCACGACACAGCAGGCCCAGGGGCGCGTCAGAAGCTTTAACCCCTTTCTGACATTGTGCATAATAATACGTCCCTGTGCCCTGGGCCTTATGGACCAGGTACGTATTATTACGACACAGGCTGTGCGGGATCAATCGCCACCGGTTGTCAGCTGATTTTGACAGCTGACACCCGGCACTTTAACCCCCTAAATGCTGCGATCGCAGCATTTAGCAAGTGAGTGGAGGGACAGAAGCACCTCTGCTCTTGGATCGGAGACCCTGCGCTGTCCTCACGGGGTCCCGATCGTTGCCATGGTGACACGATGTCATCATGACGACACCTGTGTCACCAGGCACCAGCAAGTTAGTTTGACCATGCGCAGTGCATGATCAAACTAGCTTGTGTCTGCAGCACTGACAGTTTACAAGGTATAGCAGTGATCCTGCACTGCTATACCTTAGAACTGCGATCAGCCTGCTGAAAGTGAAAGTCCCATAGTGGGACAAAGTAAAAAAAGTGAAAAAAAAGTTGTAAAAATATTTTTTTAAAAATAAAAAAATAATAAAAAAATAAAATATTATTATGAAGAAAAACAATAAGAGTACACATATTTAGTATCGCCGCATCCGGAACGACCTGATCTATAAAACTGTCCCACTATTTAACCCCTTTAGTGAGCACAGTAAAAAAAAAGAATCAAAAAACGGTGCTTTATCATCATACCAACGAACAAAAAGTGGAATAAAACGCGATCAAAGAGACGAATATAAATAAAAATTATACCACTGAAAACATCATCTTGTCCCGCAAAAAGCAAGCCACCATACAGCTCCATCAGCCAAAAAATAAAAAAGTTATAGCTCTTAGAATAAAGCAATTTTTTCTATGAAATAGTTTTTATTGTGTAAAAGCGCCAAAACATAAAAAAAGATATAAATGCAGTATGGCTGTAAATGTACTGACCCGAGGAATAAAGCTGCCTTATTAATTTTACCACACGCAGAACTGCATAAAAAAAACTAAAAAAACAATTACTGAATTGTTGGTTTTTGTTTATTCTGCCTCCCAAAAATCAGAATAGAAAGCGATCCAAAAATGTCACATGCCCGAAAATGGTACCAATAAAAACATCAACTTGTCCCGCAAAATACAAGCTATCACATAACTCTGTCGACCGAAATATGGAAAAATTATAGCTCTGAAAATATGGCGATGCAAAAACTAGTCTTTGCAAAAAAAAAAGTTTAGTGTGTGACAGCTGCCAAATGTAAAAACCCGATATGAATCTGGTAGCACTGTAATCGCACCGACCCGAAGAATAAAGTCATCTAATCACTTAAACCGCACGAGGAACGGTGTAAATAAATAAATAAAACCAATTCTTCACCTGCTGTTGGTTTGTTCATTCAGCCTCCCAGAGTTCGCAATATGGCTCTGCCCACATTTATCCTGTGCTCTACGCTCAGCGCTTACACCGGGGTTTCCATGTAAATCTCTGAAATACGTGATCCAGACGGAGCCTCCGGCGGAAGATTCCCTGTAATGAGGCAGATGGAGGCACCGTCTGGCCTGTGATCCCACGGTGTCCGTCTTTTTATTAGGCGTGAATAAAAGTGCCGTCGGCCACAGTTTTGCGAGCCTCTGATAAAAAGAACACCGCTGAACAGAGGCCACACAGACTCCAGAGTAATTAACAAATAAAGTAGCACACTGCAAGGCTAAGTATGTAAACATGAAATATGGAATATGAATAGCATTACTGCTGTAGAAAATAGAAATAAATGAGAAATCTTAGCACATAACTTGGCCAATTCATGTGTATCTGGCAGCCGCGGTAAGGCGTTTCTCAGTGCCAGGACCCTACCAATGTGAATACCTCTCTAAGGGACAGGTACACATGAATTGGCCAATTTATGCGCTAAGATTTCTCATTTATTTCTATTTTCTATAGCAGTAATGCTATTTATATTCCATATTTCATGCTTACATACTTAGCATTGCAGTTTGCTACTTTATTTGTTAATTGTATATGGAGGTAGCTTCTCCTAGTAAGCACCTGTTCACACCTATTTCTCGTATTAGAAGTGCCATCAGTTTTTTCTGTTTACAGAGTCCAGAGTTAGGCCGGTTTCACATGTCCTGATATTTCCAGTATCGGAAAAACCGGTACGGGAGATATACGTGTCCATGTGCACCTGTGTGGCAACCGTGTGCCGCATCAGGAGCGCACATTCCGCCACCTGGGAATCAGCAGTACAGTTACCGCTGTTCCCAATCACCGGGTGCTGAATGCTGCACTCATCATTGTAACCTGCTGGCGCTGTGATCAGCACAACCAAGGGACAATGATGAGAGTAGTAGTCTGCTCCCGCTGTGTCCTAGTGTAAAAATAAGAATAAAATTAAAAAATCCTTATACTCACCTGCCTATCAAAGTAAAAGTGAAGTACCCATAGCTCTTTCTTACATTCAAGCATCTGATGCTGATGCTCAGTCTATGTAGATGGCATCTTAGCTGTTGCTAGGCAACTTCCTTATAAGGTGAGATGCACCTGTAAGATTCCATCACAAGATTCCATCATGACATCACTGCTATTATGACATCATAATTCACAACCACTACTTATACAAGCGTTTACACTTCAGTGTCACTTTGATACCCCGGTGTCATTGTTGTCAGTGTTTAGCTACTTATCTAGTGATATACTGATTGCGCATTTCATTGAAATGTCTGGAATTTCTCCAGACAGACTTCAGGAGTTGGCACTACTCCAGGGGATTCTTACCACCTATACCCCTAACTGTGTGCTACCACTACCCGATGGCGTCCTCAGCTTCACTTACCGGCTGGTTATGGAGCTTGTACGGGACTGCTTGACCAAATACTACCAAGGTCGTATTACCTCAGAATATCTTCAGCATTTACAGCAGAACATCAGGACATTAGTACAACAGGTAAATAGCAGACAATCTGCACAAATTATTATTATTATGTCTAGTTGGTCTCCCTTACTGTATAGTGGTATTATTGGTAGTAATAAAATTTAGACTTTCTTCAGTGTCAGGCAGGGTCATATTTGTAATAGAGATCCCCATTTTGGGAAGAGGGTGTAAAAGTGCAGCATGAGCCTGTATGATTCAAATGTCAGGGCTAGATTTCATTCCTAGTCCAGTCCTTGTCCCTTAGTAAAGACACTTCATTTAGCACCTTAATCCGGATTTCTTATAAATATGTAATTATGATTTTTATTGTGTATAACAAATATTAATAATTTATCTCAGACCATAGAACTAGCCTCACTGATTAGAAATGTAAAGTACCCACAGTTCTTTCTTACATTCAAGCATCTGGTACTGATGCACAAACTATGGTTTTACCACCTTAACTATTGCTAGGAAACTTCCTTTCACGGTGAGATGCCCCGTTAAGATTCCATCACAAGATTCCATCACGACATCACTGCTATTATGACATCATAATTCACCACCACTAATTATACAAGTGTTTTTATGCTGTATAAAAAATAATAATAATAATAATACAAATCAAATAATAATAATGGAATACAAGTTTATTTACAGAAAATTGTTCTTTAGATCGACACCAATATAATATATAAAATGTACCAAATGTGTAGTAATTGTAGCTGCAGATAGACAGGAGTAAAATGGTTACATAAATGGCCTCCTCCATTCTGCACTTTCTCTCATGATTTTCCTTTTGTATTTATTTCCATCTTTATAGGCTGAAGAAAAAGCCCAAAGTGGAAAATTGGCCTTTTTTAAACAACTGGCCCAAAATGTCCTGAATATACTGGAGAGTCCGGCCCGCTCACTGGAGCACCTGGTAAGGAGCCATCATCTTCTATATCACATGTCCTTGTCCCCTCCAGGCAGGCACAGGATATTTCATGACCGCCTGTCCCTGCGGCTCCATCATCTGTGATGGCAGTCTGTACTCAGCGGTGGGAGTTTGTATTTCTGCCTCTGTTTTGCTCGATCATCACAATCTTCCTTCTTGTAAATGCTGCAATTCTGATAACAGAGATCAGTTGTATATACAAGTACCTTATATATTATTGTTGATTTACTGGAGGGAGTGGCTGTGTATAGTCCGTCCAATACTGAAATTACCAGTAAATCCAATGTTTAGTCCTTCCTATCTATTGTATATGATAATTTAGTATTTGTGAAATGTTATACTAATTGTACATATTATAACCATCAGGAAACATCCGAAGGTGACTCCGAAGAGGGGCAAACCGTGAACATGCCTGACCCTAATATTAGTCAGTTAGAGCTAAAAACTGATCTGATTGAAGGTAAGCCGATCATCTAATATTTTACATTCAAATATCCAGATATTATAGAGAATGGCAGAGAATATGTAGATTTACTCTTCATTCCCTGTAATGGAGAGGGATCATGTAATTCTACTTCACGCCTGTGTGGTCTTCTCGGCTCCAAAATGAGGGTCATAGATCCCCAATCATGTAATTGTTCAAAAATACCATATTTTGAAGACTATAAGATGCACCGGACCATAAGAAGCAGGTGAAATTTTGGAGCGGAAAATAGGAAAAACATTTTTTTAATAAAATGGTGGAGCAACTTATAATCCAATTTTGTGGTAACTTTTCTAGGGGAAAGGCGGCGGAAAGATGGCAGCAGCAGGAGTGGGGCGATGCTGCACTGAAGTCCCTGCACTTCCATGGTTTTCAATCTGGTGGACCTTGGGAAAATCTCCACCGGAGGTGGCGCATGCACAGATTGAGATCTCGGGAGACAAGATCTCAATCTGCATGCGCCATCTCCAGAATCCATTTTTCCGAAGTCCACCACACTGAAAATCATGGAAGTGCGGAGTCTCCGGCGACATTTTCTGAAAGCCCAGGGGCCGCTGCATCCTTGCACCGCCGAACACCCCCTCCTCCCAGCCTGGGGCCCACAGCATCGCCCCACTCCTGCCGCCGCCAGCTTCCTGCAGCAGTGACCCTGCGTCCTGGGGCCTCGCTTCACCGCAACCCCCCCCCCCCTCAGTAAGCTACGTTGGGATAAGACGCACCCCCATTTTACAGAAAAAAGTGTGTCTTATAACTTGAAAAATACGGTAATCAGATCCTGAACAATCGCCCAGTGTATCTATCTCTGGATGTGCCATAAATACTGTATATTTAGTATGTGCAGAATACCAGATATCTAGTTTTTATATCATTTACAGAGATCTTGTCATGTCCTTCATTATATGGATGTGTTATATATTAAGTACTGATATAGACTGATACATGACATCTTTTCATTATTTTATCATTATTTTAGAAATAACTGTGTCGACGGCCAGTACTGATGGTGGAATATGTGAGACACCAGAGATCCACGAATCTGCCAGTGTAAGTATCAGAGGAGACGTCTGTTTATCATCAGATAACGGGGTATGAATTACACATATAATATTATACCCCAGATGACAATGGGATATCTTTGCTTTTATGTAGATCAGATCTATTGTGAGTAATGATGGCATTGTTATTCTGCCTCTTCTGTGTGATGCCCCTTATCATACCCTGCAGTACAGTGATATCTATGCATGGGGAATATCCCCTTAAAATATAATACTGTCTGTGGAGGGTCCGGCTTGCATCATGTCCTCTACATCTGCTGCAATGTAATCAGCGTGGACATAATATAGAGGAGAAGTTCCTGCATCTGGAGCTTTTATTTTCCTGCAGATTCTATGTCTTAATGTCATTTCTTATTATTTCTAGGCCTTGACCGGATCATTGAACTTGGAGACAAGTCCTAGTAAGACCGACTTTAAACCAATCAAACTGATCAGCAGTGGAGCTTATGGGTGAGCTTTATGTTTGCATAATATACATTTCCTAGTGTTCCTTATGACAATGCTTCTGTCTCTGTGCCCAGCCCGTACAACAGAGAAATGCTCTGAGTCCATACTGTCCACAAGAGATGAGCGAATCAGGCAAAATTCTAATTTGCTTGTTCACGTGGACTTGTGAAAATACGATTCAAGGAGAAATTAATGTCCCTTATTATGCTCTGGGGCCTCACCAGGCCCCAGAACATAATAAGCATAAGAAACATACTTATACTCCCCTTACTGCTCAATTCTCTAGCCCCTCCACTTCTCACCGTCACCCGTCCGGTCCTCACTGCCTCTTCAGTTTGCCACCGCTCACGCTATGCAAGGACTTCAGGCTTTGAGAAGGTCTGAGAGAGTTCTATGCAAGAGCATAAAAAGTCACAACATTGTGACACCGTGACTGTTCTTGCGCTTGTGCATAATCCTCCCAGATCTCATCAATGTTGGAAGTCCCGTCCCAGTATGAGAGGCATTTGGATTTCAGCATTAGCAGCAGAGATTTGAGGATGCGGCAAGGAACGGACGGTTGAGGCGGAGGGGCCGTAGAAGTGAGTATAAAAATTTGTTTATTTTTAAACTTTTTTATGGCCTTTCAAGATTTTGAAAATGGTGGCCAACGCTTGACATTTTGCTAAATCCATGAGTAAGCAAATTACAAAAAACAAAACAAACAAAAAAACAAAACGCCATTTTGGTGAATGCAGAATTTTGCAAAATCTGAGTAGAATTTAATTCCACTCAAATGTGTTAGCTCATGTCTACTGGCCACATCTATATGTCATTATTTAGGTCAGTTAGGACGTGACATAGATGAGGACCTCGCATAGGTCATCATTTATGTTGTGTAACTTGATGGATTTCTACATGGATTTCTAGTGACATCTAGTAGTAACCAGACAATCATGTGATGAGGTTTATAGACAAAATGTTAGTAAGAATTCATTATAAATCATGGATTTTCCTTCTCTCCAGAGCCGTCCACTTAGTGCGACACAAATACACAAGCCAGCTATTCGCTATGAAGAAGCTGGACAAGGAGAACGTGAATATTCCAAGAAGACTTGAACGTGCCTTTCTAGAGAGGGACATCCTAACATTTGCTGATTGTCCCTTTGTGGCCTCCATGTTGTGCTCCTTTCCAACTCCTCATCATCTGTGTATGGTCATGGAGTATGCAGCAGGTAAGTCATATCCATTGTGCCTATATCCAGCCTCAATCTGCTTATCTCTAGCATCTTCTCCATAATCTGAATGTGACCACATGGACGGATACATGTCCATACTGCATTTACTATAAGTTATCTGTTACCAAGATGCCAGGAAAATCATTATCTCTGTGAAAGTCTCTGGTGAATGTCCTCACTGAGAATGGCAAAAATATCCACTGAGGATAAAAGGAGGATTTGACTCAATTCTAACAGTTTGTATAGATGAGCATTTCACAGAGTAATGAATAAGAGGCTTGCAGATGAGGCACAGCTCTGTCTTTTTATATTGGGTCACTCTGCTTTATACGCTCTACATTAGGCCTCTTTCACGCTTCAGTATTTCTGGTACGTGAGGTGACAGTTTACCACACGTACTGGAGACACTGACACATGTGCGCACATGTCAGTGTTTCCACGGACCGTGTGTCCATGTGATCCACACGTAGACATGTCTGTTTTTGGCCAGCAGGACGGATCACACAGACCCATTCAAGTCAATGGTTCAGTGTAAACACATACCGCACACGGATGCCATCCGTGTGACATGTGTCGGCGCCTGGGAATTAGCGATAAAGTTAGCGCCGGGTGCTAAACGCTGCCCTCATCATTGTCCCCTGCCGGCGCTGCGATCAGAACCAGCAGGGGTTAATGATGAGGGTTGTCTTCTCCCAGTGTATTTCTACCTGTAAAAATAAGAATAAAAAAAAAATCTATACCCTCACCTGTCCTAAATGTCCCCCACTGTAATCCATGAGACCGCTCAGCAGAGGAGCCGGGGAGAATGACTCCTGCAGCGAGCGGCCCCGAATCTGCGCTGAGCTCAGCGAGCGGTGTCCTGTCACTCACTGAGCTCAGCTGAGGTCTGGCGTCGCTCGCTGCAGGAGTCATTCTCCCCAGCTCCTCTGCTGAGTAGTCGCATGGATTACAGCAGGAGATACTTAGGACAGGTAGGTGAGTATAAGGGTTTTTTTTTATTTTATTCTTATTTTTACAGGTGGAGACACCGGGAGCAGACTACAACTCTCATTATTAACTCCTGCTGGTGCTGATCGCAGTGCCGGCAGGGGAAAATGATGAGCGCAGCGTTCAGTACCCGGCTTTTGGGAATAACGCTAACTGTACACTGATTCCCAAACGCCGGTACGTGTGCTCCTGATGCGGCACACGGACATCTCCGACACAGGTTTTTCCGGTACCAGAAATATCCGGACGTGTGAAACCGGCCTTATACAGTATATAAAGCAAAACCACAAATGAGACTGCTAACACCTTTAACTAATTATATATTTATTTATTGCAAGATACATAGTATATATAGCTCATACTTTTTTGGCCAGAATAGTGTCTCTTTTTTGTATGAGTTACCTTGTTATTTTTAAATATTTATTCCACGTGACTAATAAAGATTCATGCTTTTATATGGGATGTTGCTTCATTGCACTTATTTGTGCAGCTCTTGCACCTTTGTGGTTTTGCTTCATAGACATTTAGTGCAGTCCTAGTTACTATTCGGGTATGCTCCAATGGAGGGTTTTTTGCATTATTATACAGTATATCTCTGTGTATGACGTCCTGCCCCAATGTCTCCGCTCATTTCTCATTCACACTCCTCATGTGTCATTTACATTGTAACAAACCCTCTCCTGTCATATTTGCTTTCTGCTGTAGGAGGAGACTGTGGCAGTTTTATGAAGAACTATGGGTGTTTACCTGTCCCCTTGGCTCGTCTGTACATTGCAGAAACGGTTCTAGCTGTGGAATATCTGCACAGCTATGGTGTAATGCACAGAGACCTGAAGCCTGAAAAGTAAGTGACACTTGTAGTATAAGAAAGGGGTAAAAAGATATCGTTTATTATACAATCTATTTGCAACTTGGGGCTGACATCCTCTTTTTTTCACAGCCTCCTGATAACGTCAACTGGTCATATTCAAGTTACAGATTTTGGGCTTTCCAAACTCTGCCTCATGAGACCAACATCAGAGATCTACAAGGCTCCAATTGAGGACATCACCAGAGAGTTCCATGATAAGGAGGTAGGCAGGAACTTGTTCTTTACTCATCTCCTCCATTTCTCCTTCTCTTATACTTTCTCATCTAGAAAACGTTTCCACTGATGTTATTTGTCACAATTATGTTCTCTGATCATTATCTCATTCCTCTGTTTTTTCCAGATTGCTGGCTCCCCTCATTACATAGCCCCAGAAGTTATCTTAAAGGAAGGCTATGGAAGGCCAGCTGACTGGTGGTCAATTGGGATCATCCTATATACATTTCTTGTAGGACGTGTACCATTTTATGGGCCTTCCAAATATGACATTTACAGCCATATTGTCAGGGGTAAGTAAAATAATCTGATTGCTGTGTAATGTCATTGTTATTTGAATAGATTAGTTGTGTGATTTAGTTACTTTTGTTAATATAAAAGATTTTTGTTTTGATAAAATAAATTAAGATGTTTCATTTTCTGTAATATTTGCTTTTTACATAACAGATGACATATATTGGAAACTTACTAATTCGGCTTTTCCAGCCACAGCTCGGGATATCATCATTGAGCTGCTCAGAAAAGATCCAGCACAAAGACTTGGGACAGGTAATGTATATAATACTATTATTAATGACTTATTACACCTCTGTGAACAGAAAATGAATAATGAGGATCAGCACTGAGGTTTTGTTCTCTACCAGCTTGGCCATTCCCCATTCTTCATGCTAAGACTTTCAGTACATCTACTTCACTTCGGCTCTGTTACGTCAACCGTTCAGATTAACGCCCCCTTCACACGTCCGTATAAAATCAGTACTGAAACCAGTACCGGAAAAAAACAGTACTAGTGTCATCAGTGTTTTGAATCAGTGTGCCATCAGTGTGCCATCAGTGTTTTTCCGGTACGGCAAAGAAAAAGAAATGATAAAGTATCTCTTATACTTTGTAATGTTAAACAGATACAGCGTAAGGAAGGCACACAAATGGCACACGGATGCCATCTGTGTGATGTACGTGTTTTTCAGGGTCCCATAGACTTGTATTGGCACTTGTCATCTGTGCTGCCACAAAAAAACAGCAGCATAGATGATAATGGGTACGGGTGGCATACGTGAAAGAAAAATGGATGCCACATGTAGTGCAAACACGGATATGTGTAGGAGGCCTAAGAAACTTGTCTCTTTGACAATAACTATATCACTATTCATTGTTTTCCTTTTCAAGGAGGAGCAAATGAGATCAAATTTCATCCATTCCTGCGTAACTTAGATTTTGACAACCTTCTAAGTCAGAAGTCGCTGTTCATTCCTGATCTTGAGTCAGAAGAGGATACCATCTACTTTGACAGTAAGTAGAATGAGACATCATCTGCAGAAAGCTGCTGTGTGTCTTGTATTTCATTTTAAGTGAGAATCAGTCCCCACCTTGATTCATGATCAAATGGTGACTGTTCAGGACAAAGTATTATGCTAATAATCTCGATTAACTCTTGTACTTTTCAGCTCGATGTAGCAGACATCAACATATTGATTCAGATGAGGGGGACACAAGTGAAGATAATGACTGGCCGGAAAGCCAAAACTTTCTATCATCTTCGCATAGGCTTTCTAAAGTAAGTATGTGACCAATAAGATCCATACAACCTGTAATTAAAATAAAATTGTAAAATATTAAAATATTTTTTTTTCCTCTTTGTATTAGCTCTGTTCCATCCATACCAAGATGATGAACAATGAAGAACCCAAGTCACCTCCAGGGTATTCACCAGAAAGTGCAAAACAGTCAGACATGTGAGCAAATTATTTTTATGGGGTCCATTCTGATATGTGTTCACAACACCAAATTCAAGACGAGTGTAAGTCGATACTAAATCCAGTATCGATGACCACATGATTGCTGATCACCATGTTTCTGACTTGTGATAACGCTGGTGATGAAAGTTGATAACTATGACCAGCTTTAATTTCCAGTTCATTACAGGAAAATAAATATTGCTAGTGATTCTCCATTCTTGCTGGTAGAAGAGGGTCTTGAGCACAGCATCCCCTTCATGTTATTCAGATGTCCTAATGGGCTTTGCAGACAGGTGTTGTATCCGTATCTATTGTTTTCACTTGTAATTTATATGTTTTTCTTCTACCAAACAGACAGAAAGATTCTCCCCCCTCTAAGTCTGAAGACAACCAGACGCAGAAAGATTCTCCCCCTTCTAAATCTGATGACAACCAGACACAGAGAGATTCTCCCCCCTCTAAGTCTGATGACAACCAGACGCAGAAAGATTCTCCCCCTTCTAAATCTGAGGATGACAACCAGACACAGAGAGATTCTCCCCCCTCTAAGTCTGATGACAACCAGACGCAGAAAGATTCTCCCCCCTCTAAATCTGATGACAACCAGACGCAGAAAGATTCTCCCCCCTCTAAGTCTGATGACAACCAGACGCAGAAAGATTCTCCCCCCTCTAAATCTGATGACAACCAGACGCAGAAAGATTCTCCCCCCTCTAAATCTGATGACAACCAGACGCAGAAAGATTCTCCCCCCTCTAAATCTGATGACAACCAGATGCAGAAAGATTCTCCCCCCTCTAAATCTGATGATGATAAGCAGAGGCAGAAAGATTCTTCCCCCTCTAAATCTGATGACAACCAGACGCAGAAAGATTCTTCCCCCTCTAAGTCTGATGATGACAAGCAGTGTTTCACTGCTGAAGGCAGACAGTCATCCATATTGTCAGGTATGTATAGCTCTATAGGTCATTCTATTGCAGCCTGTGTCAAAAAGTGTAATGTGAAAACAGCCCAACATTTCATTTTATAAAAATCCTCACTCTTAGGCTGTGTGCCCACGATGCGTTTTTCAAGCGTTTACGCTGCGGAATTTCTACAGCGTAAACACTTGGGAAACGCTTGGTAAACCTTCCCCCATGGTCTCCAATGCAATTCCGCACTTTCAATGCCCATGCTGCGTATTTTTCCGCAGCGTTTATGCTGCGCTCAAAAATACGCAGCATGTCCATTAATTTTGCGGACGCGCAGCGTAATCGCCGCCATTGACTTGCATTAGAACGCGCTAATTCCGCAAGACTGCATCTGTACTTACGTAATTGGCGCTTTCTAATGTGCGGATGGTACCCAAGTCTGGAGGAGAGGAGACTCTCATCCAGACCTGGGTACCATAGAATCTGTAAAGAAAAGAATTTAAAATAAAAAATAAAGCTTATAATCACCTTCCGATGTCCTCCCAGTGTTTTGTCCACGCCGTCCGGTCTCTTGCAATGCTCGCGCTGTTGTGAAGGACCTGTCATGACGTCACTGAGTCATGTGACCCATCACATGACTCAATGACGTCACCGCAGGTCCTTCACAGCACCGCGAGCATTGCAAGAGACCGGACGCAGCAGAGATGACACCGGGAAGACACCGGAAGGTGAGTATAATCTTTTTTTTTCATTTTTTACCATTCTTATTCTTTTTTTTAACTATTACTCGGTCACACTATATAAATCCATGCCGGTTGCATGGATTTAAATAGTGTGACCAACTTGTCAAGCACTTTTCCAAGTGATGCTCAAAATCGTTTGGAAAACTTCTTGAAAAAACGCATGCGAAAGCGCATGTAAAAATGCTGAAAAAACGCTTCTCTCTGGCAGAAAAAACGCATGTAAATCTGCATACGTTTTTTTCTGCCAGAGAGAGGCAAAAACGCTCTGCATCAAATCTGCTACGTGGGCACATAGCCTCATAGGTTATAATTTTTAATGCATAAGAAGCCATTCAGTCTTCTGCCAAACTGATTCTGAATACTGCACCCATGGCTCCATCTAGGCCTATACTGATCCTTATCACCTTAAGAATGCACTGAGGTTTTAGCTAACTTATTTTAAGATATTACTTGCAGGATGCCGCAGTGTTATCATGTTAATAAGGGGACATAGTTCCCTGGCTAGACACCACATATCGGAAAACCTACAGGTTTCATATTAATCAGTTCACAAGGCAATCTAATTCTCAGACCCTCAGGTGGTTTTATGTATATATGACATATTCTCTCTATTATGGTGCAATAATCAATTACCGGGACTACAGGGTACAAGAATAACAGAATTCTATATAAAGATACAAAGCTAATCTTTTAGGAGTTTATAATATACATCTTTTTCTTGTTTTTTTTATCAGAATCACCAGTTCAGGGGAAAAGAAAATCTGCATCGAAAGATCGACAAAAAACAGAGAAGGTAGAAGAGAGAAGAAGTAGAAGAGGTAAGTGTAACAATAAGCTCCATGTTGCATGATGTCAGTCAGTGAGAAGGAGTCATGTGGAGCAGATATTATCTGTAGGATTACTGACAATGACCCCGTACATCTGTATGGATACGACTCCTCTATCATCCTGTCACAGTGACACTACAGTAGTATCCTCTAATACATACATGTCAAACTCTGGCCCGTGGACCAAACCTGGCCCGCAGGGTGGTTATATTTGACCCACGACAACAGAACCACCACCACTATTTGGGGCCATTATTCTGTATGGAGGACAATGTGGGGCCCATTATACTGTACGGAGGACTATGTGGGGCCATTATTCTGTATGTAGGATTATGTGGGGTCCAAGTTTTTCATTTTGGCCCTCTGTGTGTTTGAGTGTGACATCCCTGCTCTAATATGTAGTCCCATTACTTACATTAGTTATGTCTCTTTGTCTCCTCTCACAGGTTCCACCTTCCGCCGGCTGATATCATCTTGCCGGCGTGGATTATCCAGGGTTGCTCGCTCCATCAGACAAAGCTGCATATTTGCTCCCTGTCATCGGAGCAACACAAACATCTCAATGTGAAAAACCCTTCATGTCTAGTGCCTAGTACAGCATGTCCACCATTAAAGATGCACCTGTGTGGAAGGACTTGTACCATCTACCTGTGGCCTTCTGACCAGCAAGTAACATCTGCAGAAGAAGGCCCTCCAAGAACATCTCTTCATTCTTCCATGTAATTCTTAATAAAAAAAAAACTAAAAAGAATCATTTCAAATTGATTAATGTCCCTTTGCATTTAATGTAATACTACTGACATTTATGGCATATCAGTACTAAACATCATATATGTCTGATGAGAGAATATCGTTTCCATGTTTCATGTTAATCCTCTAATCCTCAGCCAAAAGTGGAAGAGAAGACCAGTGATTCTGTTACATCTACGAATGACAGTCAATCCAGGGAAAAACACCTTCTGATCCATACATTTTTCAGGCACTCTGATCCTTTTACCTTCATGTGGCTCTACTTAAGGTTTATGTATAAGAACCAGTTGGATTCAGTACTGGGCATCCTGGGGGTCCCAGCAGCCACATCCCAATTGTTCAACTAAAAAAGACATACTGTATTATAGTGTGATATATATATATATATATATATATATATACACACTGTGTGCAGAATTATTAGGCAAATGAGTATTTTGATCACATGATACTTTTTATACATGTTGTCCTACTCCAAGCTGCATAGGCTTGAGAGCCAACTACCAATTAAGTAAATCTGGTGATGTGCATCTCTGTAATGAGGAGGGGTGTTGGCTAATGACATCAACACCCTGTATAAGGTGTGCTTAATTATTAGGCAACTTCCTTTCCTTTGGCAAGATGGGTCAGAAGAGAGATTTGACGGGCTCTGAAAAGTCCAAAATTGTGAGATGTCTTGCAGAGGGATGCAGCAGTCTTGAAATTTCCAAACTTTTGAAGCGTAATCACCGAACAATCAAGCGTTTCATGGCAAATAGTCAACAGGGTCGCAAGAAGCGTGTTGGCCAAAAAAGGCGCAAAATAACTGCCCATGAATTGAGGAAAATCAAGCGTGAAGCTGCCAAGATGCCATTCACCACCAGTTTTGCCATATTTCAGAGCTGCAATGCTACTGGAGTATCAAAAAGCACAAGGTGTGCGATACTCAGGGACATGGCCAAGGTAAGGAAGGCTGAAAAACGACCACCTTTGAACAAGAAGCATAAGATAAAACGTCAAGAATGGGCCAAGAAATATCTTAAGACTGATTTTTCAAAGGTGTTATGGACTGATGAAATGAGAGTGACTCTTGATGGGCCAGATGGATGGGCTAGAGGCTGGATCAGTAAACGGCAGAGAGCTCCACTCCGACTCAGATGCCAGCAAGGTGGAAGTGGGGTACTGGTATGGGCTGGTATCATCAAAGATGAACTTGTGGGACCTTTTCGGGTTGAGGATGAAGTGAAGCTCAACTCCCAGACCTACTGCCAGTTTCTGGAAGACAACTTCTTCAAGAAGTGGTACAGGAAGAAGTTGGTATCGTTCAAGAAAAACATGATTTTCATGCAGGACAACTCTCCATCACATGCATCCAACTACTCCACAGCGTGGCTGGCCAGTAAAGGTCTAAAAGAAAAAATAATGACATGGGCCCCTTGATCACCTGATCTGAACCCCATAGAGAACCTGTGGTCCATCATAAAATGTGAGATCTACAGGGAGGGAAAACAGTACACCTCTCGGAACAGGGTCTGGGAGGCTGTGGTGGCTGCTGCACGCAATGTTGATCGAAAACAGATCAAGCAACTGACAGAATCTATGGATGGAAGGCTGTTGAGTGTCATCATAAAGAAAGGTGGCTATACTGATCACTAATTTTTTGGGTTTTTGTCTTTGCATGTCAGAAATGTTTATTTCTATATTTTGTGCACTGATATTGGTTTACCTGGTGAAAATAAACAAGTGAGATGGGATTATATTTGGTTTTTATTAAATTGTCTAATAATTCTGCACAGTAATAGTTACCTGCACAAACAAATATCCTCCTAAGATAGCCAAATCTTAAAAAAACCACTCCAACTTCCAAAAATATTAAGCTTGGATATTTATGAGTCTTGTGGGTTGATTGAGAACATAGTTGTTGATCAACAATAAAAATAATCCTCTAAAATACAATTTGCCTAATAATTCTGCACACCGCGTATATCTATATATATAATCGTCTTATCCCGTCTGTCTGTCTGTCTGTCTGTCGGGGAAATCCCGCGTCACTGATTGGTCCAGCAGCGGCCAATCAGCGACGCGGGATTTCAGAAAAAAGATGGCGGCCGTTAGAGGCTCATCTGCGGGACGGAGCTCAGCGGCGATGCAGCCGGGAGATGACTGGCGCGAGGCTCTCATCTCCCGGCCGCTAGCAGCAGAAGAACCCCGACCGGCGAGCAGCCGCTCATCTCCCGGCTTCTCACAGCGGAAGTAGCCGCACAGGCAGTGGCGTTGACCTCCATGCGGCTAGGGTGTCAAGGGAGGACCGGGGAGCGGCGCTGCGGGTCGGGATACTTCTGCTGCGAGAAGCCGCTCATCTCCCGGCTTCTCGCAGCGGAAGTAGCCACACAGGCAGCGGCGCTCCCCGGTCCTCACCAATACGATTCTGCTCCCCGGTCCTCACCTATACGATTCGCTGATTGGTCGCGGTCTCTGGCCGCGACCAATCAGTGATCTTGGCGCAAAAGTTAAACACCGCTGTGCTGATTGGTCGCGGCCGCTGCCCGCGACCAATCACCGATTTGGACGCCACATTTAAATAGCGGCCACGACCAATCACCGATCTTGGCGCAACATTTAAACACTGCTGTGCTGATTGGTCACAGACGCTGCCCGCGACCAATCAGCGATTTTGGCGCCAAATTTAAACACTGCTGTGCTGATTGGTCGCGGACGCTGCCCGCGACCAATCAGCAATTTTGGCGCCAAATTTAAACAATGCTCTGCTGACTGGTCGCGGATGCCAGCCACGACCAATCAGCGAGATTGGCGCCAAATTTATACAACGCTCTGCTAATTGGTCGCGGACACCAGCCACGACCAATCAGCGAGATTGGCGCCAAATTTAAACAATGCTCTGGCGCCAAATTTAAACAACGCTCTGCTGATTGGTCGCGGCCGCCAGCCGACCGCGACCAATCAGCGAGATTGGCGCCAAATTTAAACACCACTCTGCTGATTGCGCCCAGTCGGCCGCATACATATTCTAGAATACCCGATGCGTTAGAATTGGGACACCATCTAGTATATATATAAATATATTCACTTGTGGAAAACCCTTTTAACTAGGGCTGTGGTGTCAGTAAGTCAAATTTCCAACTATAATAATTACTAATACCAAATATACTGCAACAAATAATAGTAAATATTCAGCAATTTATGCATGAAAATAATTTATAATATACAATATTAACAATATATAAGTATTTACATTTTTTTCTACCTGCAGTTGGAGTTGGTACGTTCTTCTGATACTAACTCCACAGCTCGGCTTTTCCTTCTTTCCTGCTCCTCTAACATAAAAGTACAGCAATTAATTACGACAAGTTAATCATTTAAATGCTGCTGTCAATCTCTGACAGCAGCACGTAAATGTAACCAGTGCCACTGCTTCCATTTACCAGCTCCCATCTGTGCCCTGTGACATGATCTCGGGGGCTGATGGGTCACTAGGACAGTGAGGGCCCTGTGCCCGCTGTCTTGGTGCTCCTCTGGAGCTCATCTATATGCTGAGCTTCAAAGGAGACCGAGATTTAGGCTACCGTCCCACTATCAGTATTTGGTCCAATTTCACCACAAATGGATTTTTTTCCCCATTTTTAGTACATTGAATAGTAAAATGAATCATTCAAAACTACAAGTAACCCCAAAGTCATGCCAGTTTCCATGGCCCAGAAGATTCTCTGAAGGAAGAGTGTCATTGGGTGACTGCTTCTTTGGTAAATACCATAAACATTAGCACTTAAAAAGGTCCATATGTCTGGAACCGTATAGATGATTTCGAAAGAAGCAAAAAAAAGCTCAGTGATAAGAAACAGATGATGGTTATTAATGAAACACACTAACTGGGTCACATTTAAAAGTGGTGTACCCCAGGAGTCAGTATTGGGACTTCTATTTAATACAATTATTAATGACCTTTTGGGGGGTATACAGAGTAAAATTTCAATATTTTCAGATGATCGTAAACTCTGCAAGGTTATCAGTACATAGGAGGATAATGTAATATTACAGAGGGATTTATGTAAGCTTGAGGTTTGGGCTGAAAAATGGCAATTGAAGTTTAATGTAGATAAATGTTCTTGCTTGGGACAAATTACAATGTACAATTATGTACTAAACACTGGGAAAACCATCACTGGAAAAGACTTGGGTGTATGGGTGGACAGCAAACTCAACTTTAATAACCAGTGCTAGGCCGCTGCTGCCAAGGCAAATAGAACCATGGAAGCATTAAAAGAGGCATAGATGCTTATGATAAGAACATAGTTTTGTCTGTATACAAGTCACTAATTCAGCCACATTTAGAATACTGTGTATAATTTTGGTCTTTGGTGTATAAGACGGATATAGTTGAACTAGGACGTATGCAGACAAATGCAACCAAGGTTATTAAGGGAATTGGTGCACTGCAATTCCAAGACAGTTTATCAAAGTTAGGGTTATTCAGTTTGGAATAATGAAGGTTTAAGGGCGATCTTATTACAATGTACAAATATAAGAAGAAACAGTATAGAGATCTTATTAAGGAACTTTTTACATATAGACCTTCAACGATGACAAGGAGGCACCCTCTCCTACTAGAAGAAAGATGGTTTCTCAGTCATCATAGATGGCGATTCTTTACTCTAAGAATAGTGAAATTACGGGACTTTCGGGAACATAAACATCACAGTAAAAGATAATGCCTTACCAACACCAGGTCAGATTACCAGTGCACCGCAGGATGCAGCAAGCCTCCATGATAAAGGCGGGGGCAGCACATGTGCAAAATACTGATGCCGACAGCCACTCACTAACCTAACAATTCTTGGAGGGGGTGGCTGTGTAGTATTATACATGCACACCGATGGAGTTGTGAGCTTGCGTATTTTGGCCAAAATATCGTCCAATACCTCATGTGGTGTACTTATCTTATATACTATTTTTCATCTTTTTTGCACATCTTTTTGCAGGATGCAGCCAGGCCTCTTTAGTGTTGGCTGGGTGAATTGGGGCGTCTGTCCTGTGGGGGTGCATGTATATAGTTCTGGGCAACCCGCCTGATCTAATACTATGGGCGTCATCAATACGCTGCAAGCAAGACATCAATAGGCTGCAAGCCAGACACTGTGTATCACACATATCTGTGTGACTGGCGCCCTATGCAGACTCCATCGGTGTGCATGTATAATACTACACAGCCACCCCCTCCATGAATTGGTAGGTTAGTGAGTGGCTGTCTGCATCAGTATTTTGCACATGTGCTGCCCCCGCCTTTATCATGGAGGCTTGCTGCATCCTGCAGTGCATTGGTAATCTGACCTGGTGTTGGTAAGGCATTATCTTTTACTGTGATGTTTTTTGAAATTATGTCCAATGTTCACCATTTTTAATATTCAGACTTTCGAGAACATCATATTGTAATTGTTGATTTACTAGACAAGTTCAAGTATGGCCCGGATGCTTTTGTTGAAAAATATATTACAGGTTATGGGAACTAGATTCTGTGATAGGACGTTCATCCAGGGAACTAGTCTAATTGCCATTAGTGGAGTTGGGAAGGATTTTTTCGTTAATAGGGGGCAATTAGCATCTGCCTCATGGGTCTTTTGCCTTCCTTTGTATCAACATGTTAGGTTATAGGTAGAACACAATGGATGTCTTCTTTCAATGTACTGTGTGGGGAAATGTATTGTCAGGGGGAATCATACTGTACATCATGCTGTGTGTAATAGGACCGTGGGGGCATCATATTGAGTGTGATAGCCACTGTGGGGCCATGAAAGTGGTATCATACTGTGTGTAGGCATATATGAGGAATTGGACTAGATTAGAATACTGGCATTCGAGAAAGAATGTCACACCGATTGTACTCCCGGGATTATGGTGTGCTGTGTAATAATATATGGTAGCAGGACCCCTCTAGTCTTCATTCCAGGTATACTAACTGCTCAGTGTTACATTGATTTGGTCGTGGAACCAGTGATATGGACATTTCTTAAACGTGCCTCAGTAACTATTTTTCAACATGGAAATGTTAAGCTACATGTTGCAGGTGCTACTGTGAGCAGCATGCTTGACTTAAACATGATACCATGGCCAGAAGCATCTCCGGATTTGACTCCCGTCAAGCACTTCATTGGTCGAGCATTGCAAAAGGAGTTGCCGTCAGCAGATCTTGATGATTTGTGTGCCCAAGTGCATTCATTATTCCTCTCTGCTCTGCCTTGCTCACCGCTCCGGCGGTTCCTCTCTGCTCTGCCTTGTCCACCGCTCCGGCGGTTTCGCCCTGCTCTGCCTTGCTCACCGCTCTGGCGGTTCCTCCTGCTCTGCCTTGCCCACCGCTCCGGCGGTTTCGCCCTGCTCTGCCTTGCTCACCGCTCCGGCGGTATCTCTCTGCTCTGCCTTGCCTACCGCTCCAGCGGTTCCTCTCTGCTCTGCTTGTCTACCGCATCTGCGGTTCTGTTCCTGAATCCCAGTTTGTACTGGACCCTATCCAGCCTGCGCTCCAACCTGCTAGTGCCTCCCTGTCTGCACTCCAGCCGTGTTTGCCAGTACCCCCCTGTCTGCATACCAGCCGTGCCTTGCCAGTGCCCTCCTGTCTGCATACCAGCCGTGCTTGCCAGTATCCTCTTGTCTGCACTCCAGCCATGCCTGCCAATACCCACCTGTCTGTGTGCCAGCCTAACCTGCCCGTTCCTGCATTCCCCGGTGTGGGTCAACAGCTGTGACAGGGGTCTAACCTGGAGTAGCACCTGGTCCCTCTGCTCGGTTCCTCCTTGGTTCACGGAGTCGTTAGCCTCCGTGCGACCTTGGTCGGATCGGGTAGATACTTAGTTATGCCCCTCCAGGCACTCCTCGGTTCATGGTACAGTGGGATCACTAATCACGCTCACGCCAGTCAGTCCAGGCACGAGTGTAACAGTTTTATTTATGTTGTATCGTGTTTGAAGGTTGCCTTTTCCTGATGGCAGGTTTCAGCTCTTTCCAAAGATGCTCAATAGGATTTAGGTCAGGGCTCATAGAAGGCCACTTCAGAATAGTTGAAAGTTTTCCTCTTAGCCGTTCTTGGGTGTTATAAGCTGTGTGTTTTGGGTCATTATCCTGTTGCAAGACCCATGACTGAGACCAAGCTTTCTGACAATGGGTAGCACATTTCTCTCTAGAATCCCTTGATAGTCTTGAGATTACATTTTACCCTGCACAGATTCAAGACACCCTGTGCCAGATGCAGCAAAGCAGCCCGAGAACATAACAGAGCTCCTCCATGTTTCACAGTAGGGACAGTGTTCTTTTCTTGATATGCTTCATTTTTCCGTCTGTGAACATAGTGCTGATGTGCCTTGCCAAAAACTTCAATGTTTGTCTCATCTGTCCATAGGACATTCTCCCAGAAGCTTTGTGGCTTGTCAACATGTAGTTTGGCAAATTCCAGTTTGGCTTTTTTATGAAATTTTTTTCAACAATGGTGTTCTCCTTGGTCGTCTCCCATGAAGTCCACTTTGGATCAAACAACAACGGATGGTGCGATCTGACACTGATGTTCCTTGAGCATGAAGCTCACCTTTAATCTCTTTAGAAGTTATCCTGGGCTCTTTTGTTACCATTCGAATTATCCGTCTCTTTGATTTGTCATCAATTTTCCTCCTGCTGCCACGTCCAGGGAGGTTGGCTACAGTCCCATGGATCTTAAATTTCTAAATAATATGTGCAACTGTAGTCACAGGAACATCAAGCTACTTGGAGATGGTCTTATAACCTTTACCCTTAACTTGCTTGTCTATAATTTTCTTTCTAATCTCCTGAGACAACTCTTTCCTTTGCTTCCTCTGGTCCATGTTGAGTGTGGTACACACCATGTCACCAAACAGCACAGTGAGTATCTGTAGCCCTATATACAGGCCCACTGACTGATTACAAGATTGTAGACACTTGTGATGCTAATTAGTGGACACAACTTGATTTAACATGTATCTGTTGTCACATTATTTTCAGGGGTACCATCATTTTTGTCCAGGCCTATATCATGAGTTACATTTTTTAAAAACTTCTGTGGAAGCAGGGTTGAAAAGCAATGTCTGACTTCCATTTGTTCATTTTCATAGATTTTTAATTTATTATTACTTTTGTCAGATTCAAATTATTTCTGTGACCATTGTGGGTTTTTCCTTTCATTAAACGAGGAGTACCAACAATTTTGACCACGTATGTATGTATGTACAAACACACACACACACACACACATATGTATATATATATATATATATATATATATATATATATATATATATATATATATATATATATATATATATATATATATATATATATATATATATACACATACACACATACATACATATATATATATACACACACATATATATACACACACACATATATATACACACATACATATACATACATACACATATATATACACACACATACATATATATGTAGTGATGTAGCAGACATCCCTTTAATGGTTTGGTGTGTTTTTGAATGACCATGTACCTTCCTCTTTAACGGACTGGTCACATGACTGTGACATCACACAGGTCCTTATGCACACAGAGGGTGTGGACACATGACTCTGACATCAGTTAAGGTCCTATCTGTGTGTGTGCTGCAGTATATATAAACCCTGTGTGATTTGTGACAGGTGTGTTCCGGTGTGTAGGAGTTCCTGGGTGTTGGGAGCTCCTGTGTGGGCACCGTGTGAGCGGCACGAGGCTGTTCCCTGTGTGTGGGGAACACCGCTCGTGGGAAGCCTGGTGAGGCCTGGTGGACTCCGGTGGAGGTGAAGCCTGGATCCCTGTGAGAGTGTGGGGGATGCCAGTAAGCCTCGGAGTGCCACACAAGCACACAAATTTTGGGGTCCATTTTTTCTTGTTAACCCTGTGAAAATAAAAAAAATTGGGTCTAAAGTAACATTTTTGTGAAAAAAGTTAAATGTTCATTTTTTTCTTCCACATTCAAAAAATTCCTGTGAAGCATCTGAAGGGTTAATAAAGTTCTTGAATGTGGTTTTGAGCACCTTGAGGGGTGCAGTTTTTAGAATGGTGTCACTTTTGGGTATTTTCTGTCATAAAGACCTCTCAAAGTGACTTCAAATGTGATGTGGTCCCTAAAAAAATGGTTTTATACATTTTGCTGGAAAAATGAGAAATCGCTGGTCAACTTTTAACCCTTATAGCTCCCTAACAAAAAAAAATTTTGGTTCCAAAATTGTGCTGATGTAAAGTAGACATGTGGGAAATGTTATTTATTAACTCTTTTGTGTGACATATCGCTCTGATTTCAGGGCTTAAAAATTCAAATTTTGAAAATCGCAAAATTTTCAAAATTTTCGCCAAATTTCCATTTTTTTCACAAATAAACGCAAGTGATATCGAAGAAATTTTTCCACAATCATGAAGTACAATATGTCACGAGAAAACAGTCTCAGAATCAGGGGGATCCGTTGAAGCGTTCCAGAGTAATTACCTCATAAAGTGACAGCGGTCAGAATTGTAAAAATTGGCCCGGTCATTAACGTGCAAACCACCCGCGGGGCTTAAGGGGTTAAAGAGAACCTGTCACGTCCTAGCTGCCCTCTACACTGCCCCCATAGCGTTGGTAGTGACGCAATGTGCATCACTAGCAAGCTGTTTTCATGAAAATCACTGCAGCTATAATGAATTTATAACGTTTAATATACTTATATCTAGGGCCGGCTCCAGGTTTTTCTGGGCCCCGGGCGAGTCTCAGTGGGCCCCTCTAATACATACCACGATTCATGATGCACAGATATGACGCGCCCCTGGGCCTGTGTCGCGCTGCGTTGCGCACGCGGGAGCTTACCCGGAGCCGGATCTGTTTAGGGTTGTAGTCTCGTGGCGGTGACCCGGTCCGTGCCCAGGGAGTCAAACTGGACGGCAATCTGTTAGCGGTAGAAAATGGTTGATGACTACGCCACCCGTTGAATGCAGCCAGGGGGGCTGCTGCTGCAGGGCAGACCGCTGAGGCCGGTGGAAGGATGGTGCAGCGTGATAGTATAACCCCCAACGGGAGGGGTATGGCCTCAGGGCAGCCGACGTGGATGATGGGGGTAGCAGGAACCACTCAGAGACGGTATGGTAGCGTTCAGGGTCTTTACTGGTAACAACGATAGACCCTCCCGGAGTACTTGCTAGCGAACGGGGCCTGGTCAGTCCTTGAGCAGATGGGATCTCCCCTGGCCAGGCGTAGTTGTAGGCCTCCCAAGCTGACTGTACTCTTCTGGCTACCTTGCTAGAAGCTGATGTAAGTAGCCCACGTCCCTGAGTGTACCGTGTGGTGCTCACCCGTATGGCCGGTGACTCGGGGCCTTCTAATGGCTTCCGCTCCACGATGGCGGTGCTGGTCCCACGCGTGTGACCGTGCCTTCGGGCTTCTGGGCCAGGGGACCTGAAATCCCCTGCCTGACGGATTCTGCTGCTGGGTAGAAGTTAGTCCCCACAGCCTCGGACTCCGGGTCCGGTAAAGAATCTTCTTAGTCAGGGCGAGCTCTTTAGCTGCCAGCCCCTGACTCCTTGTGACTCTGCTGCTTCCTATGCTGCTCTTGTCTCTACTCTTCCTGGACTCCAGGCTCAGGCCCCTGGACAGGGCCTGCCTGTGGAGCAGAGCCCATAGAGCAGCTCTGCTCCCTGTCTTCTCCTCTCAGAACTCTCTACCCTGCCTCAGCCCCAGGTTTATACAGGGGAAGTTCTTCCCCTCCCAAGGCTGGGCAGGAGGTGTGGCATGCACAGGATCCCTGACCAAAGGACCTCCCACCTGCTCTCAGACGTAATATCTCTATCACTGTGACAACCAGACCCCTGGGGTGTCACACTCCCCCCTAGTGAAATTTAGTACTCCGGGACTAAACACTTTTTAGAAAAATATAACAAGGTATATCAAAGAACAATAAAATACAATAAGGAAACACAATAAGATGGTCACGGATGTCCGCAACCGGGTGCAGTCTTTGAAGAAAAGCAAAGGTGTCCATTTCACCAAAACAGGGAGACGTAACCAGGTAGGGGTCTGTCCTACCCCGAGTCCTTAACAGTCTTTTAGTCCATCCTGGGTTACGCTCCACTAACTGTACAAAGGATTCCCGGTAAATCCACCAAGGACTCCTATAAATAACTGGAAACACATAATATTTACAAGATATGGCCGCTCTCAGTCCTCGGCCAGTGGGGATAAGGATTGGCTGCTCACAGTCCTCAGCCTGTGGGGAGATGGGATGGCTGCTCACAGTCCTCAGCCTGGTTAAGGATAGGGGACACACGGGAACAGTTCACACTTGTCCCAATGGGGACCATATTTTAATTAGCAACACAAGTACCCCTACGGGTAACTATGTACAGTTCCACTTTACCGTACTTCAGTAACGGCATCCTCCTGCTCCTTCTTGTGTGTAGGCTTCAGACCCGTCCGGGTCCTCTTGGCTTTCCTCGAATTGGTAGTACTGCAGCTCCTCCTTGGTTAACGTGGAGGGCGTACAGTCCTTTTGCACCTGGGGAGTTCAGGCCTTGCGACCAGGCGTGGAGAGGGTCGCCGTTGATGACGCCCGGGATCAGAGGGTGCAACTTTGGGCCTGGGCGCGGGCTGGTGGTGTTAGTGCCCAGGGCTGGAGGGCTTGGCCGCAGGGCTTGTTGCGGGGGCTGGAGCAGGTCGGTGTCTGCAGCGCCCGGAATCGGCGGCTCCACCAGGGGGCCCGGGAGCAGGCTGACGCTGGCAGCGTCCGGGACAGGGAGACTCCTCTTACCTGCTCCCGCGACCGCTCCTGCGTCACGCGTCTTCTCCCGGCGCTGGTCGGGGCCGGCGACGACTGGGGCACTGCCGATGCTGGGCAGCTTAGTCTGCTGCCGGTCCGCCATCTTGCTGTCCGTTCCTGGTGTCCTCCTCCCCCCTAGTGGACCGTGGCCTACCTTGCGATGATCCTGTTCCGTAGGCCGCGGCTCCGCAGTGGATCGTCAGGGTTGAGGACCTTCCGTCGCGCTCCTGTGACGTCGGCGTCTGCTGGGCTCCTTCCAGGACCTTACGCAACGTCCGGACGTGAGGCGGGGCTTCAGTTCTCGCGCGCTTTCGGAGTCCACGCCCCTCTTCTTCCCGCGCGGCGTCCCCAAGATGGCGTCCAACGGCGGGAAAACTCCACGGATGGCGGGAAGAAGGCTGAAGATGGCGCCGGATGGCGGGAAACTTCACCGATGGCGGGAAGAAGGCTGAAGATGGCGCCGGATGGCGGGAATCTTCACCGATGGCGGGAATCTTCACCACTGGTAAGTTTGAACAGTCTTTGCTTTTCAGGCACGCAGTACCCGGTGGTTGCGGGCACGTGATCCTGCCGACTACGCCAAAGTTGACGCGCCCCTGGGCCTGTGTCGCGCTGCGTTGCGCACGCGGGAGCTTACCCGGAGCCGGATCTGTTTAGGGTTGTAGTCTCGTGGCGGTGACCCGGTCCGTGCCCAGGGAGTCAAACTGGACGGCAATCTGTTAGCGGTAGAAAATGGTTGATGACTACGCCACCCGTTGAATGCAGCCAGGGGGGCTGCTGCTGCAGGGCAGACCGCTGAGGCCGGTGGAAGGATGGTGCAGCGTGATAGTATAACCCCCAACGGGAGGGGTATGGCCTCAGGGCAGCCGACGTGGATGATGGGGGTAGCAGGAACCACTCAGAGACGGTATGGTAGCGTTCAGGGTCTTTACTGGTAACAACGATAGACCCTCCCGGAGTACTTGCTAGCGAACGGGGCCTGGTCAGTCCTTGAGCAGATGGGATCTCCCCTGGCCAGGCGTAGTTGTAGGCCTCCCAAGCTGACTGTACTCTTCTGGCTACCTTGCTAGAAGCTGATGTAAGTAGCCCACGTCCCTGAGTGTACCGTGTGGTGCTCACCCGTATGGCCGGTGACTCGGGGCCTTCTAATGGCTTCCGCTCCACGATGGCGGTGCTGGTCCCACGCGTGCGACCGTGCCTTCGGGCTTCTGGGCCAGGGGACCTGAAATCCCCTGCCTGACGGATTCTGCTGCTGGGTAGAAGTTAGTCCCCACAGCCTCGGACTCCGGGTCCGGTAAAGAATCTTCTTAGTCAGGGCGAGCTCTTTAGCTGCCAGCCCCTGACTCCTTGTGACTCTGCTGCTTCCTATGCTGCTCTTGTCTCTACTCTTCCTGGACTCCAGGCTCAGGCCCCTGGACAGGGCCTGCCTGTGGAGCAGAGCCCATAGAGCAGCTCTGCTCCCTGTCTTCTCCTCTCAGAACTCTCTACCCTGCCTCAGCCCCAGGTTTATACAGGGGAAGTTCTTCCCCTCCCAAGGCTGGGCAGGAGGTGTGGCATGCACAGGATCCCTGACCAAAGGACCTCCCACCTGCTCTCAGACGTAATATCTCTATCACTGTGACAACCAGACCCCTGGGGTGTCACAGATACCGCAGAGAAATCTATATATATAGTACAATGCAAAGATTTCACTTCTTACATTACATGAGTGATATCTACTGTAAATTCTACAATAGCTCAGAAGCCGGAGAATCCTCGCAGCACACAGTGCAGACCGGACAATATAGTCCTCCATACAGTATTATGGGCACCACTAAGTCCTCCATACAGTTTTATGGGCCCCATTATATATTGCTCCATACAGAATAATGACCCCACATAGTCCTCGTACAGTATAATGGGCACCACATATCTCCATACAGAATACTGGCCCCCATATAAGGCCGCATACGGAATACTGGCCCCCATATAAGGCTCCATAAAGGAATACTGGCCCCCATATAAGGCCCCATACGGAATACTGGCCCCCATATAAGGCCCCATATGGAATACTGGCCCCCATATAAGGCCCCATACGGAATACTGGCCCCCATACGAAATACTGGCCCCCATATAAGGCCCCATACGGAATACTTGCCCCCATATAAGGCCCCATAAAGGAATACTGGCCCCCATATAAGACCCCATGAAGGAATACTGGCCCCCATATAAGGCCCCATACGGAATACTGGCCCCCATATAAGGCCCCATACGGAATACTGGCCCCCATGTAAGGCCCCATACGGAATACTGGCCCCCATATAAGGCTCCATACGGAATACTGGCCCCCATATAACGCTCCATACGGAATACTGGCCCCCATATAAGGCTCCATACGGAATACTGCCCCCCATATAAGGCTCCATACAGAATACTGGCCCCCATATAACGCTCTATACAGGATACTGGTCCTCTTATAAAGCTCCATACAGGATACTGGCCCCCATATAACGCTCCATACAGGATACTGGTCCCCTTATAACGCTCCATACAGGATACTGGCCTCCATATAATGCTCCATGCAGGCTGTTACCCCCCACATAATGCCCCATACAGGCTGTCTCCCCCCTTATAATGCTCCATGCAAGCTGTTACCCCCCACATAATGCCCCATACAGGCTGTCCCCCCACCGTATAATGCTCCATGCAGGCTGTTCCCCCCACATAATGCACTAAGCAGGCTGTCCCCCCCCCTTATAATGCCCCATGCAGGCTGTTCCCCCCTTATATTGCCCCATGCAGGCTGTCACCCCTCCTCTTTATAATGCCCCATGCAAGATGTCACCCCCTCTCTCTATAATGCCCCAAACAGGATGTCACCCCCCCTCTTTATAATCCCCAATCAGGATGTCACCCCCCCTCTTTATAATGCCCCATTCAGGATGTCACCCCCTCTCTTCATAATGCCCCATGCAGGATGTCACTCCCCTCTGTTTATAATGCCCCATGCAGGATGTCACCCCCTCTCTTTATAATGCCCCATGCAGGATGTCACCCCCTCTCTTTATAATGCCCCATGCAGGATGTCACCCCCTCTCTTTATAATGCCCCATGCAGGATGTCACCCCCTCTCTTTACAATGTCCTATGCAGGATGTCACCCCCCTCTCTTTATAATGCCCCATGCAGGATGTCAGCCCCCCTCTCTTTATAATGCCCCATGCAGGATGTCACCCCCTCTCTTTATAATGCCCCATGCAAGATGTCACCCTCCTCTCTTTATAATGCCCCATGCAGGATGTCACCCCCTCTCTCTATAATGCCCCATGCAGGCTGTCACCCCCTCTCTCTATAATGCCCCATGCAGGATGTCACCCCCCCTCTCTTTATAATGCCCCATGCAGGATGTCACCCCCCCTCTCTTTATAATGCCCCATGCAGGATGTCACCCCCCCTCTCTTTATAATGCCCCATGCAGGATGTCACCCCCCCATATTATGCCCCATGCAGGATGTCACCCCCCCCCCATATTATGCCCCATGCCTCCATACATTAAAAAAAAAATCAAATACTCACCTCCCTCCTCACCTGCTGCAGCTGCTCGGGTCGGGACTCCAGCGTTGGCGGCGTCTTTCCGCTCTGTGCTCCCTGTGACAGCTCAGGGGGAGGGCGCGGTGGAAAGACTTCACCGCACCCTCTGACCTGAGACGTCACAGAGAGTGCAGAGCAGGAAGACGGCGGATCTGCAGAGGCACGGGGAGAGGTAAGTATACGGCTGCCGGGGCCCTGAGCAAGCGGGGGAGAAGGGCGGGCGCTGACACCGCTCTCCTCCACCCATAGCCCAACGGGGTGCGCGACCGCCAGTGGGCCCCCCTGCCTGCTCAGGGCCCCGGCACTTGCCCGGGTGCGCCGGGTGCTGACGCCGGCCCTACTTATATCCTACCTGCCTTTTCAATCATAGGGGCGTGCTTGTCATATTCAGTCAAGGGCGAACGCAGCATTCACTCACTGCTGGCGCCGTCCATGTATTTGAATCCTGTTCCTGACCAGCGCTGATATTGTGGGACGCAGGCGCACTTGTAGATGTCCGGCCGCCTGCGCAGTGAGGCTCTGTGATTACCAGATTCACTGCGCATGCTCTGGGAACATAGCGCGTTAAAGCGCATGCGCAGTGAGGCTGTGTGATTATGACTTTTTCTTCACTTTGAAAATTGTTTAAGTTGGCTGAGGGACTGGGTGGTTTACCTAGGACAAGGAATGGCCATGTGTAAGAAAAACCGCTACTGATTGTAAATTACAGATTCTGTTAACTACAATAAATAAGTTGGTTAACAAGAAACACTTTGATATAGTGCACTACACAATACAGTTCTCTTTTACACACTGTATAGTTTGCTAAAAGGCACACGTTTTAGTGGGAGAGGCCGAAAAATGAACGAGTAATACAACCGTTTATGGATGCTGTAGTGTGGACCCCTAGAGTCAATTCTCCTGGTGGGCCCTAGGCACCCCAGTCCGACCCTGTATGAGGCCTTTACATGGTATCAACGCCTGCGATGAGAACGCCACATCATAGTAATAGCAGAATCACAAATATAAGATTATATGAACAGATTAAAGCAAGATTTCTATTGCTGGCTGCAGAATGAGTTAACTGGGATATCATCAGTGAGTTTGATCTGACTGGAGAAGTAACTACTCTTGTTTTTATTCTTTTGAGCTCCATTCAGCTAATTTATGATTTATCACCTTCCCTGAGCATACATGGAAATCATGGGGTCCCATAGCAGAAGTAATAATTAAGCCCCCACAAAAAAACATTAATATTCAGCGGGGTCACAGAAGAGCATACCTCACAAGTTTGCAACCCTTCCATAGTAATTTTGCCCCAATTGAAGCCCCCTAGTGTTCCCACGTACTAAGATACTCCTTTAATGGCCAAAAATGTGCCCCCAAACACAGTAAGATACCCCCACAGTGAATTTCTCCACTGTACCCTCCACACATACAGTATGATGACTCTACAGTACCCCCGCAAAGTATGATAAACCCCAGTGACCTCTACACAGTATGATGGCCCCCGCATAACCCTCCACACAGTATAATGGACCCCGCACAGCCCTCCACACTGTATAATGGTCCTCATACAGTGTAATGGCCCCCACTATCCACCCAAGCAGTATAATGACCCCCATCAGCCACTTATACAGTATAATGCCCCTCACCACACAGCCCTCCAAATAGTATAATGGCCCAAACACAACGCTCCAAATAAAATAATAGTCCTCACATAAGCCTCTAAACAATATAATAGTCCCCACCCAGCCCTCCAAATAATATAATGGACCCCACATAGGCCTCCAAATAGTATAATAGTCCCCATACAGCTCTTCAAATAATAGAACGGTCCCCACATAGCCCTCCAAATAGTATGCTAGCCTGACACATAGCCATTCAAATAGTAGTATAATGGCCCCCACAGAGCACTACAAATAGTATGATGCTCCCCACATAATCCTCCAAATAGTAGAATGATGGCCCCCACATAGTTCTCCAAATAGTATGATGGTCCCCAAGACAGCCCTAAAATTAGTATTTTAGCACCCCAAATATGATGATGCCCCCCAAATAACCCTTCAAATAATATGATGGCCTCCAAGTAGCCCTACAAATAGTATCATGGCCTTCCAGTTTGCCCTCCAAATAATATGATGGCCCTCACAAACTACTTATTAATTAAAAAAAAAATACTCACCTCTCCCCATTCCCCTGCTGTTCTGGTCTTTGCAGCATGTGGTTTGAAACTATGCTCAGCTCGGCACAGTGGACGCGATTTTGGGACGTTATCACGTCCACTGAGCTGAGACATCAGAAGCACAGAGGAGAATGATGGAGGAGGGAGCAGACGGTTCCCTCCTCCATCATTCCTTTCAATTGTATCTGCATCCAGAATGTGGATACAGTTGAAAGTGTGATGCTGGATGCGGGGGGCCCGATGCCTGTGCTGACATCGCCACCTGTCTCACAGTTGCAAAGCAGCTGCGGGGTCTGCCGTTATTAGCGGTATGCCAGTGCCATTGTTATGTGACATGAGCCCCGGGAGAGCCAGTGCCGAGACAGCTGGTACAACACCAACACCGAAGGTGAATATAAGTGTTATTTTACTGGGGAGAAACATAGGGATTTAGAAGGGGTTGTCTGATTAGTGGACATCCCCTTTAAGTAATCAAGTTCATTAAAGGGGTTGTCCACTACTGCACATCCCCAGCTTATTACATTTAGGACTTCAGCACCGCTTTTTCCGGACATTGCTATGACTTGTTATGTCCTCTGCAGCCAATTAGCAGATGTTGGTCAATAGTCTGTCAGGACGGACATCTGCTCTGAAGAAATAGAGTTTTTGAGACTTGTAGACATTATGGAATAACGTCCATAAAAATATCCCAAGCCGGTATTGGTCCTCCAAGAAGCATGAAGCCCTCGCTGCTACTAACTTACTCCCATACCTGGATCTACCTAGATGATGAAAACACTTGGACTGTAAGGTACAAATCAGGTGAAATTATGAAACCTGGAGGGAATGTCACTTCAGGTTGTGCGTAGATATCCGTAGATAGAAGTCGTTATTTATCCGCCATTAATGAAATGTTTTGTCCATTTTTGCTCCACAAATCTGAGGCCGATGAATGGGGGAATGGCACCAATGCTATGGAGAATGCCTTGAAAATTGAAAAGGGCGTAAATAAGGCTCTGCTGGACCTCCACAAGATTGCTATGGACCATGCGGACCCTCATGTAAGTGACTCCCCCATAGCGTATAGATACCGCGTGTTCATTTTATAAAATATCCTCCATGAAGGAACAGTTCATGTATCTTCTGTGACCTCCATATTGTGCTGTTCCTGGAAATGTAATACCACCTGACTACTAGATGTCACGTTCCCCTTTATAATGGGGGGTGTTCCAACACAAGCTGCATATTATGGCACTGTTATAAAGCTATGGGACAATTCATTAGTGTATTTGCACCTTTTTTTTCTAGTTTTTAGTGTTTTTCATTTGCGCCTTGTTCTTCTTTTAATTTGCGCCTTTTTGAAGTCTGCAGCGTTCCCTTTTTTTTCATTGATCATTATGGGGTTTCCGGCTAATTATCTAATTGTGACTTTTTAAAAAGTTGTCACATTTTTACTCAAATATATTTCAAGTGATTTTGTGTTCTGTAGTCCGGGAGGTTTTTTTGCACAAACTTTGCAACATTTTAGCATGCCACTTTTTTGCGATACAAAGACACAAAAAGGTTTAAAGACAAAAAAAATACAGTTTTGATTTTGGGCAAAATCCATGAACCAGGTGCGCCACTTTCAGGAATTTGGCACAAAAAAATCAAATGATACAAAAGAGAAAAGGGACTTGAAAAAATACAATGTTGTATTGGGCCCTATGACGGCACAGCACAGATTTTAGTAAAGGTTTTGCAGGATTACTAAGAGGGGTTCACATGCTATCAATTGTTAAAAAAACAAGCAAAATGATGACTCGGACCCTCTGATTTTCGAGGTATAAGGCTACGTCCCCACAATGAGCTTCTAGTGAGTTTTAGATATAGCAGATTTTCTGCCCCATTAAGTAAAATAGGTTACTTGAATTTTTTTCGAAAATATACAGCATAAAAAACTCACCCAAAACTCATTGTGAGAACGTAGCCTAAGGGTATGTGCACATCATTTAGACGCCGGTGAGTTGTCCTTGGTGAAGCTCTGCCACCGGTGGTTTTCACTCTATACTTTAAAGGGAACCTGTCATGTCCCTAAACGCTATTAACCTGCAGATATGGGGTTAATCTGCAGGTTTATAAAGCTGCCGGGCGTCTTACTGAAAGGCCGGCTACCGGGAGGAAATGCACTTTATTCCCCACGGCAGCCTCCAGCTTTCAGTCATAGAGGCGCGGCCGGCGTGGCTTCAGTCATTGTTCAGTACATAGTGAGCGGCGGCTATAACCGCACCCTGGCACTGACTGACAGCCGGCTAAGCGGCCCCTGTAACCGCTCCCTGTAAAGACTGACAGCCGGATCTGTACTGATGTACTGCTGAGCTGTCAGTCAGTGCCGGGGCGTTGTTACAGCTGCCGATCACTGTATATTGAGCGGTGTCTGAAGTTGCGCCGGAAGTGTGGCACCCCAGGGGTCTGGTTTCCACAGTAATAGCAATATTACGTCTGTGAGCAGGTGGGAGGTTTCCTGGTCAGACATCCTATGCATGCCACACCTCCTGCCCAGTCCTGGGAGGGGAAGAACTTCCCCTATATAAAGCTGGGGCTGAGGCAGGGTTAGAAGAGAGTGAGAGAACACAGACAGAGACACAGTCTGGTCTGTAGTGGAGCAGCTTTAGGAGCAAGAAAGATCAGGAGCTGTGTGGGAGCTGTGCTAAAAGAGATCAGGGGCTGGAAGCTGTAGAGCTCGCCCTGATTGAAGAGTTCTTACCGGACCCGGAGTCCGAGGCTGTGGGGACTAATCCTTACCCAGCAGCAGAAACCGCCCGGCAGGGGATTTCAGGTCCTCTGGCCAAGAAACCCGAAGGCACGGTCACACGCAAGGGACCAGCACCGCCGTCGTGGAGCGGAAGCTACCAGAAGGCCCCGAGTCACCGGCCATACGGGTGAGCACCACACGGTACACTCAGGGACGTGGGCTACTTTTACCCGCCTCTAGCAAGGTAGCCAGAAGAGTACGATTAGTTGGGGAGGCCTACAACTCCGCCTGGCCAGGGAAGATTCCATCTGCTCACGGACTGACCAGGCCCCGATCGCTAGCCAGTACTCCGGGAGGGTCTACCTTTGCCACCAGTAAAGACCCTGAACTACACCGCACCGTCTCTGAGTGTTTCATCATCCACGTCCGCTGCCCTGAGGCCATACCCCTCCCGTTGGGGGTTATACCATCCCCGCTGCACAACCGTACCACCGGCCTCAGCGGTCTGCCCTGCAGCGGCGGTCTCATGACCGCATTCAACGGGTGGCGTAGTCGAGCAATATAACATCTACTGCTAAATACTGCCACTCAGTTTGACTCCCTGGGCATGGACCGGGTCACCGCCACGAGACTACTACCCCCATCTGATCCGGCTCCGGGTAAGCCCCCGTGCGCGCGATGCCGCACGACACAGCAGGCCCAGGGGCGCGTCAACTTTTGGCGTAGTCGGCAGGATTCCGTGCCCGCAACCACCGGGTACTGCGCGCCTGAAAAAGAGACTTTTAAACTTACCTGTGGTGAAGATTCCCGCCATCCGACGCCATCTTCCACCTCCTTCCCGCCATCCGTGGAGTTTTCCCGCCGTTGGACGCCATCTTCTGCCTTCTTCCCGCCATCCGTGGAGTTTTCCCGCCGTTGGACGCCATCTTGAAGACGCCGCGCAGGAAGAAGAGGGGCGTGGACTCCGAAAAGCCCGCGAGAACTGAAGCCCCGCCTCACGTCCGGACGTTGCGTAAGGTCCTGGAAGGAGCCCAGCAGACGCCGACGTCATAGGAGTGCGACGGAAGGTCCTCGACCCTGACGATCCACTGCGGAGCCGCGGCCTACGGAAGAGGATCATCGCAAGGTAGGCCACGGTCCACTAGGGGGGAGGAAGATGTCGGATACGGAGGAGAGCTTCACTGCCGCAGCCACCGCCAGCGCCACCGCTGCTGCGGTCATGCCTTTCACTATGCCCTATATCCCGGGGGCAGCCTGGCTACCCCAGTACTCAGGGGAGTCACATACCCTGAATGACTTTAGAGAAAAGCTGGATAGCCTCTTCCAGGTGTACCCCCTCACAGAAGAGCAAAAAGTGAGCATCCTGGTGGCCCAACTAACCGGGGCAGCCCAAAGGGAGGTAAAGTCCTGGCCGCCTGGGAGGAGGACTGTCGCAGGGATATTAACCCGGCTGAAGGACACCTTTGATACCCGCACCTCAGCTGAGATTAAGCTTAGATTCTACGGGTGCAAACAGCGAGCACATGAGAATATAAGGGACTATGCACTAAACCTACAAGAGGCCCTGAGAGCCATTAAGCAGACCGACCCTGACGGCGTGGGAAACGAGGACAGGCTGTTGACCGAACAATTTATAGAGGGACTATATTGCAATGCCCACCGAACCCAGTTGCGGGCAATGGCCTTACAGGATCCTCATCTGGACTTTGCACAGTTCAAGGACAGAGCCATTCGGGTGCTCCGAGAACCGGCACCGGGTGGCGTTGTGACCCACAGGCGCCCTACTACCGCTTACCACCAGGAGGCGGCGCCCTTGTCGGCAGGGCCTGTGGGGGCTGATGCGCAGGCTTTGAACAATGACCCGGCTCCAGACCTGCACCATCAGGTCCAAGAGCTAGCTAAAAGCGTAGCTGCGCTAACCCGAACTGTGCAGTCTTTACAGGTTGCTGCTCCAGGGAAGATCCAGCTGGCATCCGGACCGGAGGACATCCCGTGGCGTCGACCAAGGAGGACCCCACCGGCCAGAGGAAGACCCAGCGACCGATACAACGAGGACGGACAGCCCATCTGCCGCCGCTGCAATCAACCCGGACATATGGCAAGGTACTGTCCTTTAAACTGGCACAACCTCGGGTAGAGGGCCAACCCCTAGGAATAAGATCACCAGGCCCATCGAACTGGCGTGACAAATATGTGGGAGGACGTCCAGTCTTGCCTGTGGTACTGGATGGCATTCCTATGAGTGCCCTACTTGACACCGGGTCACAGGTCACCACCATCCCGTACGTGCTCTTCAAGCAGTACTGGAATGACTCGGATATAACCCGCTACCCTGACGACGACTTGAGTATCATCGCCAGCAATGGTCAACCCGTGCCACAGATCGGATTCAAAGAGATGACCATTAAAATCGGTAGAGTCGAACTGGCAGCACAGGGACTGATCATTGTAGACATTGACAAGCGCGAGAGTCACCCAAAGATAACGCTAGGAACTAATGTGATTGAAAATTGTCTTGCAGAGGTGATTTTCATTTTACAGCAGGTTGCCAAGAACGCCAGCTCCGGCCAGCAGCGAGTGCTCCAAAAAGAGATCCGGGCACTGATGCGGCGGCAACAGGTGGAACTCTCCGGTGGTGAGATTGGAAGCGTGAGAATGTGTGACCCTTTCCCTATTGCCATGCCCCCAAAAAGTGAAATGATGATTTGGTGCCGGGCAGCTATTGGTCTAAGAGGTAGAGACTACCAAGCAATGGTAGAACCCGTCTACTCAGACAGTAGGCCCACCATTTTGACAGCACGGGGGGTGGTTGATGTACGCCATGGGAGGGTGCCCGTTCGCATAATAAACATCGGGAAGAGAGAAGTACACCTGCCCCGGTATGCCACGCTAGCTAAATTGTTCACCATAAACCAGAATTCTGTACAGGCCGTGGAACCCTTGCCTCCATCTCAACCAGAGGAAGGTAACGGCTCTAAGAAAACAATAGAGGACTGGTGTCAGCAACTACATTTGGGTACTGACTCCACTCCCTCACACCAGAAACAGGGAGTCTATCGGGTGGTTCAAGAGTACGAGAGAGTGTTTAGTAAACACCCGTTAGACTTCGGGCGAGTAAAGGGGGTAGAACACCATATCCCCACGGGAGACCATCCTCCCATAAAGGAGAGATACCGACCCGTACCCCCTGCACACTACCAATACGCCAAGGGGATGCTTAGAGACATGAAGGAGGCTGGGGTAATTAGGGATAGCTGTAGCCCCTGGGCAGCTCCACTGGTTTTGGTTAAAAAGAAAGACAACACCATGAGAATGTGTGTAGATTACCGGAAAATCAACCGTATCACACACAAAGATGCGTACCCCTTACCAAGGATAGAGGAGTCTTTGGCTGCTTTAAGATCTGCTAACTTCTTCTCTACTTTGGATCTCACTAGCGGGTCCTGTCAGGTTCCTGTAGCAGAGGCGGACCGGCAGAAGACCGCATTCACCACCCCGATGGGACTTAGCGAGTTTACCTGCATGCAGTTTGGACTCTGCAACGCACCAGGAACCTTCCAACGGTTGATGGAATGCTGTCTGGGACACCGAAACTTTGAGACGGTCCTGTTATACCTGGACGATGTCATCGTCTACTCCAAGACCTACGAGGACCACCTGAAACACCTGGCAGAAGTGTTCGAAGCCCTGGCAAACTACGGCCTGAAGGTGAAACCCTCCAAGTGTCACCTCCTGAAACCAAAGGTGCAGTACCTGGGACACGTGGTGAGTGCTGACGAAGTGGCTCCCGACCCTGATAAGATCACCACAATTAAGGAATGGCCAAGCCCCTCCAGCGTAAAGGAAGTGCGGCAGTTCCTCGGGTTGGTAGGCTACTACCGAAGGTTCATTCCGGGTTTCACCAAAAAGGCAGCTCCTATGCAGGACCTCCTGATAGGCCAGTCCAGGAAGGCCAAGAACCAGAAGCCGCCCTTCAGATGGGAGAAGTTGGAAGAAGAGTCCTTCCGCCAGCTGAAGATGGCCCTCAAGGGGGATGAAATCCTGGCGTACCCTGATTACAGCCAGCCCTTTATCCTCTACACCGACGCAAGTAACATCGGGCTAGGAGCCGTACTGTCCCACATCCAGCAGGGGAAAGAACGGGTAATTGCTTACGCCAGCCGAAAACTGCGACCCACCGAAAGAAACCCTGAGAATTACAGCTCATTCAAGCTAGAATTCCTGGCAGTGGTGTGGGCAGTCACCGAACGCTTTAAGCACTACCTCGCCTCTTCCCGGTTCACCGTGTACACGGATAACAACCCGTTGACACACCTGGATACGGCAAGACTCGGTGCCCTGGAGCAGAGATGGATGGCCCGCCTGTCCAACTTTGAGTTCACAATCAAATACCGGGCAGGACGCTCCAATACCAACGCGGATGCCTTGTCCAGAATGCCAAACCTACCGGACGTGGGGGAAGATCCAGAGGAACTGGAAGAAGTTGAACTTCCCGCGTTCCACCGGCATGGGACTATCCAGCATTCCCACCGTGTAAGGAGTAAGCAATCCGCTACGTTCAACCCCTTACCTCATTACAACTGGGCGGAAACGCAAGACAGTGACCCCGCCGTCCGACTGGTGAAGGAGATGCTGACTCAGCCAGATGCCCGCCTTGACCCAGACGCTCCGGAGGAGGCCAAGCAACTGTGGATTGAGAAGAGTCGACTGTTCCTTTACAAGGGGAAGTTGTGCCGCAGAATGGTTAACTCCCGGACGCATGAACTGATCTGGCAAGTAGTGGTGCCAAGAAGAGACGCGGCTATGGTGCTGGAGGCATACCACAACGGAGCTGGGCACTTCGGATGGAAGAAGCTGGAGTTCCTGCTGCGTGCGCGGTTCCACTGGGTAGGCATGAGAGGAATCATCGAGAGGTGGTGCAGAGACTGTGGCCCGTGCCACCTAAGAAGGAAGGACCGTGCCAGCCAGAAGACTCCCTTGCAGCCCATCATCACCCGACAGCCACTGGAACTGGTAGCCCTGGACCATGTGAAACTGGCTCCAAGCAGATCTGGGTATGTCTACGCCCTCACAATCGTAGATCATTACTCCCGGTTCCTGGTGGTGGTCCCGGTCAAGGACTTAACGGCTCAAACAGCAGCTAGAGCTTTCCAGCAGCACTTCTGCCGTCCACACGGATACCCAGAGCAGGTGCTGACGGACCAAGGACCAGCCTTTGAAGCGGAAGTCTTCCAGGAGTTCTGTACTCTGTATGGCTGCCGGAAGATAAGAACAACACCCTATCATCCGCAAACCAATGGGCTCTGCGAGAAAATGAACCAGGTGGTGATAGATCTTCTGAAAACATTGCCCCTGGAAGAACGCAGTCTGTGGCCTGAGAAACTGCCTGATCTGGTGGACCTATACAACCACATCCTGGTAGGTTCTACCAACTGTACCCCGGCTTACCTAATGAGAGCAAGACCTGGTAAGCTTCCTTTTGATCTGGAGATGGGAGTCCTGACACCCGAGGACACTTCACCAGAAGCAGACTGGGACACAGAAAGGCAGCAGCAGTACCGGAAAGTACAGGAGAACGTGGAGCGAAGTCTCTGTCAAGCTAGAGAAAGACAGGAGAAGACTTACAACCAGTATGCTCCCGCTGTTCCCCTGGTACCTGGAGAGCAGGTCTTGAAGAGGAAGAGACGCCTCCACAAGTTGGACGACCAGTGGGAGAAGGACCCGTACACCGTACTGCCCTCAAGCCATGAGAACCCGAAAGTCTGCATAATCAGTAAGGACGGAGGAGAAACCACAGCCATTGTCTCCCGAGATCACCTGAAGAAGTGTCCCGAACAGCTACGAAGCCCTGAAGAAGAACAAGAAGACCCTCGACCCGCAGAGGAAAGGGAAGATATGGTCAGTACTGTGCTCGGAGACTTCCCTCGGTCTTGGACTCAAGTCAATGGCGCTGTTGTGGTACCCGTCCTCACCTTCCTCCAACCAGCATCTCAAGTACCTACAGAGAAACAGGTAGAGCTGGAAGAGCAGCCGGTCCAGGAGGCAGAAGACCCCACACAAGCAGACCAGGAGGATCAACCCTCTGCTTATAATGAGCCTGCCGTGCCCCTAGTGAGCCAAAGAGCCCGTAGACAGCTGCCCAGTTTACCTTTGACAGCTCCTACACCCCGTAGCTCAGGACCAGTCAGTCAGCTCCGTAGGTCCACTAGAGCCACTAGAGGCCAGTTGCCCGTACGTTGGAGGATCTAAGTGTTTAGACTGTTTATTTGTATTTACCTGTTTTCTGTTACCTGTAAATAATTGTGTATTTTTAGTTATTTTATAGGTGTCATTTAGGGATTATCCGGAATCCTTTGTACATATGTTTGGAGCGTAACCCAGGAAAGGACAAAGACTGTTAAGGACTCGGGGCAGGACAGACCCCTACCTGGTTACGGCTCCCGGTCTCTTGGTGAAATGGACACCTTTGTTTTCTTCAAAGACTGCACCCGGTTGCGGACATGCCGTGACCATCCTAATGTGTTCTTCTTTATTGTACTGTTTCTGTTTTTACTTGTTATGTTTTACAAAAATATGTTTAGTCCCGGAGTACTAAATTTTACTAGGGGGGAATGTGGCACCCCAGGGGTCTGGTTTCCACAGTAATAGCAATATTACGTCTGTGAGCAGGTGGGAGGTTTCCTGGTCAGACATCCTATGCATGCCACACCTCCTGCCCAGTCCTGGGAGGGGAAGAACTTCCCCTATATAAAGCTGGGGCTGAGGCAGGGTTAGAAGAGAGTGAGAGAACACAGACAGAGACACAGTCTGGTCTGTAGTGGAGCAGCTTTAGGAGCAAGAAAGATCAGGAGCTCTGTGGGAGCTGTGCTAAAAGAGATCAGGGGCTGGAAGCTGTAGAGCTCGCCCTGATTGAAGAGTTCTTACCGGACCCGGAGTCCGAGGCTGTGGGGACTAATCCTTACCCAGCAGCAGAAACCGCCCAGCAGGGGATTTCAGGTCCTCTGGCCAAGAAACCCGAAGGCACGGTCACACGCAAGGGACCAGCACCGCCGTCGTGGAGCAGAAGCTACCAGAAGGCCCCGGGTGGATCAGGGAAATGCTGTAGATATAGTATATCTTGACTTCAGCAAAGCATTTGACAAAGTATCTCACACCATCCTTATTGAAAAAATGACCAAGTATGCAATGGACCAGGCAACTGTTAGGTGGATTCATAACTGGCTTAGTGATCGGACTCAAAGGGTGGTTGTAAATGGCTTCACATCCAGCTGGATGAATGTCTCAAGTGGGGTACCACAGGGCTCCGTCCTGGGACCTGTATTGTTCAACATCTTTATCAATGATTTAGATGAAGGAATTGAGGGTAAACTGATTAAATTTGCTGATGACACAAAGCTAGGAGGGATAGCTAATACTAGAGAAGAGAGAGAGAGGATTCAAAAAGACATAAATAAACTGGAGCAGTGGGCAGCAACCAATATAATGGTTTTTAACAGGGAAAAATGCAAAGTACTACATCTGGGCAATAAAAATGAAAAAAGCATATACAGAATGGGAGGAATAGAGCTAAGCAACAGTACATGTGAAAAAGACTTAGGTATACTAATAGATCATAGACTGAACATGAGTCAACAGTGTGATGCAGCAGCAAAAAAGGCAAATACAATTCTGGGATGTATTAACAGATGCATACAGTCTAGATCACGTGAAGTCATTATCGGTCTTTACTCCTCTTTGGTCAGACCTCATCTGGAATACTGTGTACAGTTTTGGGCACCACATTTTAAAAAAGACATAGACAAACTGGAGCAAGTTCAGAGAAGAGCGACCAGAATGGTGACTGGTCTGCAAACCATGTCCTATGAGGAACGGTTGCAGGATTTGGGAATGTTTAGCTTGCAAAAAAGAAGACTGAGAGGAGACTTAATAGCTGTCTACAAATATGTCAAGGGCTGTCACATTGTAGAAGGATCATCTTTATTCTCATTTGCACAAGGAAAGACTAGAAGCAATGGGATGAAACTAAATGGGAGGAGACACAGATTAGATATTAGAAAAAACTTTTTGACAGTTAGGGTGATTAATGAGTGGAACAGGCTGCCACGAGAGGTGGTGAGTTCCCCTTCAATGGACGTCTTCAAACAGAGGCTGGACAGACATCTGTCTGAGATGATTTAGTGAATCCTGCTTTGAGCAGGGGGTTGGACCAGATGACCCAGGAGGTCCCTTCCAACTCTACCATTCTATGATTCTATGATTCTATGAGTCACCGGCCATACGGGTGAGCACCACACGGTACACTCAGGGACGTGGGCTACTTTTACCAGCCTCTAGCAAGGTAGCCAGAAGAGTACGATTAGTTGGGGAGGCCTACAACTCCGCCTGGCCAGGGAAGATTCCATCTGCTCACGGACTGACCAGGCCCCGATCGCTAGCCAGTACTCCGGGAGGGTCTACCTTTGCCACCAGTAAAGACCCTGAACTACACCGCACCGTCTCTGAGTGTTTCATCATCCACATCCGCTGCCCTGAGGCCATACCCCTCCCGTTGGGGGTTATACCATCCCCGCTGCACAACCGTACCACCGGCCTCAGCGGTCTGCCCTGCAGCGGCGGTCTCATGACTGCATTCAACGGGTGGCGTAGTCGAGCAATATAACATCTACTGCTAAATACTGCCGCTCAGTTTGACTCCCTGGGCACGGACCGGGTCACCGCCACGAGACTACTACCCCCATCTGATCCGGCTCCGGGTAAGCCCCCGTGCGCGCGATGCCGCACGACACAGCAGGCCCAGGGGCGCGTCAGAAGCTTTAACCCCTTTCTGACATTGTGCATAATAATACGTCCCTGTGCCCTGGGCCTTATGGACCAGGTACGTATTATTACGACACAGGCTGTGCGGGATCAATCGCCACCGGTTGTCAGCTGATTTTGACAGCTGACACCCGGCACTTTAACCCCCTAAATGCTGCGATCGCAGCATTTAGCAAGTGAGTGGAGGGACAGAAGCACCTCTGCTCTTGGATCGGAGACCCTGCGCTGTCCTCACGGGGTCCCGATCGTTGCCATGGTGACACGATGTCATCATGACGACACCTGTGTCACCAGGCACCAGCAAGTTAGTTTGACCATGCGCAGTGCATGATCAAACTAGCTTGTGTCTGCAGCACTGACAGTTTACAAGGTATAGCAGTGATCCTGCACTGCTATACCTTAGAACTGCGATCAGCCTGCTGAAAGTGAAAGTCCCATAGTGGGACAAAGTAAAAAAAGTGAAAAAAAAGTTGTAAAAATATTTTTTTAAAAATAAAAAAATAATAAAAAAATAAAATATTATGAAGAAAAACAATAAGAGTACACATATTTAGTATCGCCGCATCCGGAACGACCTGATCTATAAAACTGTCCCACTAGTTAACCCCTTTAGTGAACACAGTAAAAAAAAAAGAATCAAAAAACGGTGCTTTATCATCATACCAACGAACAAAAAGTGGAATAAAACGCGATCAAAGAGACGAATATAAATAAAAATTATACCACTGAAAACATCATCTTGTCCCACAAAAAGCAAGCCACCATACAGCTCCATCAGCCAAAAAATAAAAAAGTTATAGCTCTTAGAATAAAGCGATTTTTTCTATGAAATAGTTTTTATTGTGTAAAAGCGCCAAAACATAAAAAAAGATATAAATGCAGTATGGCTGTAAATGTACTGACCCGAGGAATAAAGCTGCCTTATTAATTTTACCACACGCAGAGCTGCATAAAAAAAACTAAAAAAACAATTACTGAATTGTTGGTTTTTGTTTATTCTGCCTCCCAAAAATCAGAATAGAAAGCGATCAAAAAATGTCACATGCCCGAAAATGGTACCAATAAAAACATCAACTTGTCCCGCAAAATACAAGCTATCACATAACTCTGTCGACCGAAATATGGAAAAATTATAGCTCTCAAAATATGGCGATGCAAAAACTAGTCTTTGCAAAAAAAAAAGTTTAGTGTGTGACAGCTGCCAAATGTAAAAACCCGATATGAATCTGGTATCACTGTAATCGCACCGACCCGAAGAATAAAGTCATCTAATCACTTAAACCGCACGAGGAACGGTGTAAATAAATAAATAAAACCAATTCTTCACCTGCTGTTGGTTTGTTCATTCAGCCTCCCAGAGTTCGCAATATGGCTCTGCCCACATTTATCCTGTGCTCTACGCTCAGCGCTTACACCGGGGTTTCCATGTAAATCTCTGAAATACGTGATCCAGACGGAGCCTCCGGCGGAAGATTCCCTGTAATGAGGCAGATGGAGGCACCGTCTGGCCTGTGATCCCACGGTGTCCGTCTTTTTATTAGGCGTGAATAAAAGTGCCGTCGGCCACAGTTTTGCGAGCCTCTGATAAAAAGAACACCGCTGAACAGAGGCCACACAGAGTCCAGAGTAATTAACAAATAAAGTAGCACACTGCAAGGCTAAGTATGTGAACATGAAATATGGAATATGAATAGCATTACTGCTGTAGAAAATAGAAATAAATGAGAAATCTTAGCACATAAATTGGCCAATTCATGTGTATCTGGCAGCCGCGGTAAGGCGTTTCTCAGTGCCAGGACCCTACCAATGTGAATACCTCTCTAAGGGACAGGTACACATGAATTGGCCAATTTATGCGCTAAGATTTCTCATTTATTTCTATTTTCTATAGCAGTAATGCTATTTATATTCCGTATTTCATGCTTACATACTTAGCATTGCAGTTTGATACTTTATTTGTTAATTGTATATGGAGGTAGCTTCTCCTAGTAAGCACCTGTTCACACCTATTTCTCGTATTAGAAGTGCCATCAGTTTTTTCTGTTTACAGAGTCCAGAGTTAGGCCGGTTTCACATGTCCTGATATTTCCAGTATCGGAAAAACCGGTACGGGAGATATACGTGTCCATGTGCACCTGTGTGGCAACCGTGTGCCGCATCAGGAGCGCACATTCCGCCACCTGGGAATCAGCAGTACAGTTACCGCTGTTCCCAATCACCGGGTGCTGAATGCTGCCCTCATCATTGTAACCTGCTGGCGCTGTGATCAGCACAACCAAGGGACAATGATGAGAGTAGTAGTCTGCTCCCGCTGTGTCCTAGTGTAAAAATAAGAATAAAATTAAAAAATCCTTATACTCACCTGCCTATCAAAGTAAAAGTGAAGTACCCATAGCTCTTTCTTACATTCAAGCATCTGATGCTGATGCTCAGTCTATGTAGATGGCATCTTAGCTGTTGCTAGGCAACTTCCTTATAAGGTGAGATGCACCTGTAAGATTCCATCACAAGATTCCATCATGACATCACTGCTATTATGACATCATAATTCACAACCACTACTTATACAAGCGTTTACACTTCAGTGTCACTTTGATACCCCGGTGTCATTGTTGTCAGTGTTTAGCTACTTATCTAGTGATATACTGATTGCGCATTTCATTGAAATGTCTGGAATTTCTCCAGACAGACTTCAGGAGTTGGCACTACTCCAGGGGATTCTTACCACCTATACCCCTAACTGTGTGCTACCACTACCCGATGGCGTCCTCAGCTTCACTTACCGGCTGGTTATGGAGCTTGTACGGGACTGCTTGACCAAATACTACCAAGGTCGTATTACCTCAGAATATCTTCAGCATTTACAGCAGAACATCAGGACATTAGTACAACAGGTAAATAGCAGACAATCTGCACAAATTATTATTATTATGTCTAGTTGGTCTCCCTTACTGTATAGTGGTATTATTGGTAGTAATAAAATTTAGACTTTCTTCAGTGTCAGGCAGGGTCATATTTGTAATAGAGATCCCCATTTTGGGAAGAGGGTGTAAAAGTGCAGCATGAGCCTGTATGATTCAAATGTCAGGGCTAGATTTCATTCCTAGTCCAGTCCTTGTCCCTTAGTAAAGACACTTCATTTAGCACCTTAATCCGGATTTCTTATAAATATGTAATTATGATTTTTATTGTGTATAACAAATATTAATAATTTATCTCAGACCATAGAACTAGCCTCACTGATTAGAAATGTAAAGTACCCACAGTTCTTTCTTACATTCAAGCATCTGGTACTGATGCACAAACTATGGTTTTGCCACCTTAACTATTGCTAGGAAACTTCCTTTCACGGTGAGATGCCCCGTTAAGATTCCATCACAAGATTCCATCACGACATCACTGCTATTATGACATCATAATTCACCACCACTAATTATACAAGTGTTTTTATGCTGTATAAAAAATAATAATAATAATAATAATACAAATCAAATAATAATAATGGAATACAAGTTTATTTACAGAAAATTGTTCTTTAGATCGACACCAATATAATATATAAAATGTACCAAATGTGTAGTAATTGTAGCTGCAGATAGACAGGAGTAAAATGGTGACATAAATGACCTCCTCCATTCTGCACTTTCTCTCATGATTTTCCTTTTGTATTTATTTCCATCTTTATAGGCTGAAGAAAAAGCCCAAAGTGGAAAATTGGCCTTTTTTAAACAACTGGCCCAAAATGTCCTGAATATACTGGAGAGTCCGGCCCGCTCACTGGAGCACCTGGTAAGGAGCCATCATCTTCTATATCACATGTCCTTGCTTGTCCCCTCCAGGCAGGCACAGGATATTTCATGACCGCCTGTCCCTGCGGCTCCATCATGTGTGATGGCAGTCTGTACTCAGCGGTGGGAGTTTGTATTTCTGCCTCTGTTTTGCTCGATCATCACAATCTTCCTTCTTGTAAATGCTGCAATTCTGATAACAGAGATCAGTTGTATATACAAGTACCTTATATATTATTGTTGATTTACTGGAGGGAGTGGCTGTGTATAGTCCGTCCAATACTGAAATTACCAGTAAATCCAATGTTTAGTCCTTCCTATCTATTGTATATGATAATTTAGTATTTGTGAAATGTTATACTAATTGTACATATTATAACCATCAGGAAACATCCGAAGGTGACTCCGAAGAGGGGCAAACCGTGAACATGCCTGACCCTAATATTAGTCAGTTAGAGCTAAAAACTGATCTGATTGAAGGTAAGCCGATCATCTAATATTTTACATTCAAATATCCAGATATTATAGAGAATGGCAGAGAATATGTAGATTTACTCTTCATTCCCTGTAATGGAGAGGGATCATGTAATTCTACTTCACGCCTGTGTGGTCTTCTCGGCTCCAAAATGAGGGTCATAGATCCCCAATCATGTAATTGTTCAAAAATACCATATTTTGAAGACTATAAGATGCACCGGACCATAAGAAGCAGGTGAAATTTTGGAGCGGAAAATAGGAAAAACATTTTTTTAATAAAATGGTGGAGCAACTTATAATCCAATTTTGTGGTAACTTTTCTAGGGGAAAGGCGGCGGAAAGATGGCAGCAGCAGGAGTGGGGCGATGCTGCACTGAAGTCCCTGCACTTCCATGGTTTTCAATCTGGTGGACCTTGGGAAAATCTCCACCGGAGGTGGCGCATGCACAGATTGAGATCTCGGGAGACAAGATCTCAATCTGCATGCGCCATCTCCAGAATCCATTTTTCCGAAGTCCACCACACTGAAAATCATGGAAGTGCGGAGTCTCCGGCGACATTTTCTGAAAGCCCAGGGGCCGCTGCATCCTTGCACCGCCGAACACCCCCTCCTCCCAGCCTGGGGCCCACAGCATCGCCCCACTCCTGCCGCCGCCAGCTTCCTGCAGCAGTGACCCTGCGTCCTGGGGCCTCGCTTCACCGCAACCCCCCCCCCCCTCAGTAAGCTACGTTGGGATAAGACGCACCCCCATTTTACAGAAAAAAGTGTGTCTTATAACTTGAAAAATACGGTAATCAGATCCTGAACAATCGCCCAGTGTATCTATCTCTGGATGTGCCATAAATACTGTATATTTAGTATGTGCAGAATACCAGATATCTAGTTTTTATATCATTTACAGAGATCTTGTCATGTCCTTCATTATATGGATGTGTTATATATTAAGTACTGATATAGACTGATACATGACATCTTTTCATTATTTTATCATTATTTTAGAAATAACTGTGTCGACGGCCAGTACTGATGGTGGAATATGTGAGACACCAGAGATCCACGAATCTGCCAGTGTAAGTATCAGAGGAGACGTCTGTTTATCATCAGATAACGGGGTATGAATTACACATATAATATTATACCCCAGATGACAATGGGATATCTTTGCTTTTATGTAGATCAGATCTATTGTGAGTAATGATGGCATTGTTATTCTGCCTCTTCTGTGTGATGCCCCTTATCATACCCTGCAGTACAGTGATATCTATGCATGGGGAATATCCCCTTAAAATATAATACTGTCTGTGGAGGGTCCGGCTTGCATCATGTCCTCTACATCTGCTGCAATGTAATCAGCGTGGACATAATATAGAGGAGAAGTTCCAGCATCTGGAGCTTTTATTTTCCTGCAGATTCTATGTCTTAATGTCATTTCTTATTATTTCTAGGCCTTGACCGGATCATTGAACTTGGAGACAAGTCCTAGTAAGACCGACTTTAAACCAATCAAACTGATCAGCAGTGGAGCTTATGGGTGAGCTTTATGTTTGCATAATATACATTTCCTAGTGTTCCTTATGACAATGCTTCTGTCTCTGTGCCCAGCCCGTACAACAGAGAAATGCTCTGAGTCCATACTGTCCACAAGAGATGAGCGAATCAGGCAAAATTCTAATTTGCTTGTTCACGTGGACTTGTGAAAATACGATTCAAGGAGAAATTAATGTCCCTTATTATGCTCTGGGGCCTCACCAGGCCCCAGAACATAATAAGCATAAGAAACATACTTATACTCCCCTTACTGCTCAATTCTCTAGCCCCTCCACTTCTCACCGTCACCCGTCCGGTCCTCACTGCCTCTTCAGTTTGCCACCGCTCACGCTATGCAAGGACTTCAGGCTTTGAGAAGGTCTGAGAGAGTTCTATGCAAGAGCATAAAAAGTCACAACATTGTGACACCGTGACTGTTCTTGCGCTTGTGCATAATCCTCCCAGATCTCATCAATGTTGGAAGTCCCGTCCCAGTATGAGAGGCATTTGGATTTCAGCATTAGCAGCAGAGATTTGAGGATGCGGCAAGGAACGGACGGTTGAGGCGGAGGGGCCGTAGAAGTGAGTATAAAAATTTGTTTATTTTTAAACTTTTTTATGGCCTTTCAAGATTTTGAAAATGGTGGCCAACGCTTGACATTTTGCTAAATCCATGAGTAAGCAAATTACAAAAAACAAAACAAACAAAAAAACAAAACGCCATATTGGTGAATACAGAATTTTGCAAAATCTGAGTAGAATTTAATTCCACTCAAATGTGTTAGCTCATGTCTACTGGCCACATCTATATGTCATTATTTAGGTCAGTTAGGACGTGACATAGATGAGGACCTCGCATAGGTCATCATTTATGTTGTGTAACTTGATGGATTTCTACATGGATTTCTAGTGACATCTAGTAGTAACCAGACAATCATGTGATGAGGTTTATAGACAAAATGTTAGTAAGAATTCATTATAAATCATGGATTTTCCTTCTCTCCAGAGCCGTCCACTTAGTGCGACACAAATACACAAGCCAGCTATTCGCTATGAAGAAGCTGGACAAGGAGAACGTGAATATTCCAAGAAGACTTGAACGTGCCTTTCTAGAGAGGGACATCCTAACATTTGCTGATTGTCCCTTTGTGGCCTCCATGTTGTGCTCCTTTCCAACTCCTCATCATCTGTGTATGGTCATGGAGTATGCAGCAGGTAAGTCATATCCATTGTGCCTATATCCAGCCTCAATCTGCTTATCTCTAGCATCTTCTCCATAATCTGAATGTGACCACATGGACGGATACATGTCCATACTGCATTTACTATAAGTTATCTGTTACCAAGATGCCAGGAAAATCATTATCTCTGTGAAAGTCTCTGGTGAATGTCCTCACTGAGAATGGCAAAAATATCCACTGAGGATAAAAGGAGGATTTGACTCAATTCTAACAGTTTGTATAGATGAGCATTTCACAGAGTAATGAATAAGAGGCTTGCAGATGAGGCACGGCTCTGTCTTTTTATATTGGGTCACTCTGCTTTATACGCTCTACATTAGGCCTCTTTCACGCTTCAGTATTTCTGGTACGTGAGGTGACAGTTTACCACACGTACTGGAGACACTGACACATGTGCGCACATGTCAGTGTTTCCACGGACCGTGTGTCCATGTGATCCACACGTAGACATGTCTGTTTTTGGCCAGCAGGACGGATCACACAGACCCATTCAAGTCAATGGTTCAGTGTAAACACATACTGCACACGGATGCCATCCGTGTGACATGTGTCGGCGCCTGGGAATTAGCGATAAAGTTAGCGCCGGGTGCTAAACGCTGCCCTCATCATTGTCCCCTGCCGGCGCTGCGATCAGAACCAGCAGGGGTTAATGATGAGGGTTGTCTTCTCCCAGTGTATTTCTACCTGTAAAAATAAGAATAAAAAAAAAATCTATACCCTCACCTGTCCTAAATGTCCCCCACTGTAATCCATGAGACCGCTCAGCAGAGGAGCCGGGGAGAATGACTCCTGCAGCGAGCGGCCCCGAATCTGCGCTGAGCTCAGCGAGCGGTGTCCTGTCACTCACTGAGCTCAGCTGAGGTCTGGCGTCGCTCGCTGCAGGAGTCATTCTCCCCAGCTCCTCTGCTGAGTAGTCGCATGGATTACAGCAGGAGATACTTAGGACAGGTAGGTGAGTATAAGGGTTTTTTTTTATTTTATTCTTATTTTTACAGGTGGAGACACCGGGAGCAGACTACAACTCTCATTATTAACTCCTGCTGGTGCTGATCGCAGTGCCGGCAGGGGAAAATGATGAGCGCAGCGTTCAGTACCCGGCTTTTGGGAATAACGCTAACTGTACACTGATTCCCAAACGCCGGTACGTGTGCTCCTGATGCGGCACACGGACATCTCCGACACAGGTTTTTCCGGTACCAGAAATATCCGGACGTGTGAAACCGGCCTTATACAGTATATAAAGCAAAACCACAAATGAGACTGCTAACACCTTTAACTAATTATATATTTATTTATTGCAAGATACATAGTATATATAGCTCATACTTTTTTGGCCAGAATAGTGTCTCTTTTTTGTATGAGTTACCTTGTTATTTTTAAATATTTATTCCACGTGACTAATAAAGATTCATGCTTTTATATGGGATGTTGCTTCATTGCACTTATTTGTGCAGCTCTTGCACCTTTGTGGTTTTGCTTCATAGACATTTAGTGCAGTCCTAGTTACTATTCGGGTATGCTCCAATGGAGGGTTTTTTGCATTATTATACAGTATATCTCTGTGTATGACGTCCTGCCCCAATGTCTCTGCTCATTTCTCATTCACACTCCTCATGTGTCATTTACATTGTAACAAACCCTCTCCTGTCATATTTGCTTTCTGCTGTAGGAGGAGACTGTGGCAGTTTTATGAAGAACTATGGGTGTTTACCTGTCCCCTTGGCTCGTCTGTACATTGCAGAAACGGTTCTAGCTGTGGAATATCTGCACAGCTATGGTGTAATGCACAGAGACCTGAAGCCTGAAAAGTAAGTGACACTTGTAGTATAAGAAAGGGGAAAAAAGATATCGTTTATTATACAATCTATTTGCAACTTGGGGCTGACATCCTCTTTTTTTCACAGCCTCCTGATAACGTCAACTGGTCATATTCAAGTTACAGATTTTGGGCTTTCCAAACTCTGCCTCATGAGACCAACATCAGAGATCTACAAGGCTCCAATTGAGGACATCACCAGAGAGTTCCATGATAAGGAGGTAGGCAGGAACTTGTTCTTTACTCATCTCCTCCATTTCTCCTTCTCTTATACTTTCTCATCTAGAAAACGTTTCCACTGATGTTATTTGTCACAATTATGTTCTCTGATCATTATCTCATTCCTCTGTTTTTTCCAGATTGCTGGCTCCCCTCATTACATAGCCCCAGAAGTTATCTTAAAGGAAGGCTATGGAAGGCCAGCTGACTGGTGGTCAATTGGGATCATCCTATATACATTTCTTGTAGGACGTGTACCATTTTATGGGCCTTCCAAATATGACATTTACAGCCATATTGTCAGGGGTAAGTAAAATAATCTGATTGCTGTGTAATGTCATTGTTATTTGAATAGATTAGTTGTGTGATTTAGTTACTTTTGTTAATATAAAAGATTTTTGTTTTGATAAAATAAATTAAGATGTTTCATTTTCTGTAATATTTGCTTTTTACATAACAGATGACATATATTGGAAACTTACTAATTCGGCTTTTCCAGCCACAGCTCGGGATATCATCATTGAGCTGCTCAGAAAAGATCCAGCACAAAGACTTGGGACAGGTAATGTATATAATACTATTATTAATGACTTATTACACCTCTGTGAACAGAAAATGAATAATGAGGATCAGCACTGAGGTTTTGTTCTCTACCAGCTTGGCCATTCCCCATTCTTCATGCTAAGACTTTCAGTACATCTACTTCACTTCGGCTCTGTTACGTCAACCGTTCAGATTAACGCCCCCTTCACACGTCCGTATAAAATCAGTACTGAAACCAGTACCGGAAAAAAACAGTACTAGTGTCATCAGTGTTTTGAATCAGTGTGCCATCAGTGTGCCATCAGTGTTTTTCCGGTACGGCAAAGAAAAAGAAATGATAAAGTATCTCTTATACTTTGTAATGTTAAACAGATACAGCGTAAGGAAGGCACACAAATGGCACACGGATGCCATCTGTGTGATGTACGTGTTTTTCAGGGTCCCATAGACTTGTATTGGCACTTGTCATCTGTGCTGCCACAAAAAAACAGCAGCATAGATGATAATGGGTACGGGTGGCATACGTGAAAGAAAAATGGATGCCACATGTAGTGCAAACACGGATATGTGTAGGAGGCCTAAGAAACTTGTCTCTTTGACAATAACTATATCACTATTCATTGTTTTCCTTTTCAAGGAGGAGCAAATGAGATCAAATTTCATCCATTCCTGCGTAACTTAGATTTTGACAACCTTCTAAGTCAGAAGTCGCTGTTCATTCCTGATCTTGAGTCAGAAGAGGATACCATCTACTTTGACAGTAAGTAGAATGAGACATCATCTGCAGAAAGCTGCTGTGTGTCTTGTATTTCATTTTAAGTGAGAATCAGTCCCCACCTTGATTCATGATCAAATGGTGACTGTTCAGGACAAAGTATTATGCTAATAATCTCGATTAACTCTTGTACTTTTCAGCTCGATGTAGCAGACATCAACATATTGATTCAGATGAGGGGGACACAAGTGAAGATAATGACTGGCCGGAAAGCCAAAACTTTCTATCATCTTCGCATAGGCTTTCTAAAGTAAGTATGTGACCAATAAGATCCATACAACCTGTAATTAAAATAAAATTGTAAAATATTAAAATATTTTTTTTTCCTCTTTGTATTAGCTCTGTTCCATCCATACCAAGATGATGAACAATGAAGAACCCAAGTCACCTCCAGGGTATTCACCAGAAAGTGCAAAACAGTCAGACATGTGAGCAAATTATTTTTATGGGGTCCATTCTGATATGTGTTCACAACACCAAATTCAAGACGAGTGTAAGTCGATACTAAATCCAGTATCGATGACCACATGATTGCTGATCACCATGTTTCTGACTTGTGATAACGCTGGTGATGAAAGTTGATAACTATGACCAGCTTTAATTTCCAGTTCATTACAGGAAAATAAATATTGCTAGTGATTCTCCATTCTTGCTGGTAGAAGAGGGTCTTGAGCACAGCATCCCCTTCATGTTATTCAGATGTCCTAATGGGCTTTGCAGACAGGTGTTGTATCCGTATCTATTGTTTTCACTTGTAATTTATATGTTTTTCTTCTACCAAACAGACAGAAAGATTCTCCCCCCTCTAAGTCTGAAGACAACCAGACGCAGAAAGATTCTCCCCCTTCTAAATCTGATGACAACCAGACACAGAGAGATTCTCCCCCCTCTAAGTCTGATGACAACCAGACGCAGAAAGATTCTCCCCCTTCTAAATCTGAGGATGACAACCAGACACAGAGAGATTCTCCCCCCTCTAAGTCTGATGACAACCAGACGCAGAAAGATTCTCCCCCTTCTAAATCTGAGGATGACAACCAGACACAGAGAGATTCTCCCCCCTCTAAGTCTGATGACAACCAGACGCAGAAAGATTCTCCCCCCTCTAAATCTGATGACAACCAGACGCAGAAAGATTCTCCCCCCTCTAAGTCTGATGACAACCAGACGCAGAAAGATTCTCCCCCCTCTAAATCTGATGACAACCAGACGCAGAAAGATTCTCCCCCCTCTAAATCTGATGACAACCAGACGCAGAAAGATTCTCCCCCCTCTAAATCTGATGACAACCAGACGCAGAAAGATTCTCCCCCCTCTAAATCTGATGACAACCAGATGCAGAAAGATTCTCCCCCCTCTAAATCTGATGATGATAAGCAGAAGCAGAAAGATTCTTCCCCCTCTAAATCTGATGACAACCAGACGCAGAAAGATTCTTCCCCCTCTAAGTCTGATGATGACAAGCAGTGTTTCACTGCTGAAGGCAGACAGTCATCCATATTGTCAGGTATGTATAGCTCTATAGGTCATTCTATTGCAGCCTGTGTCAAAAAGTGTAATGTGAAAACAGCCCAACATTTCATTTTATAAAAATCCTCACTCTTAGGCTGTGTGCCCACGATGCGTTTTTCAAGCGTTTACGCTGCGGAATTTCTACAGCGTAAACACTTGGGAAACGCTTGGTAAACCTTCCCCCATGGTCTCCAATGCAATTCCGCACTTTCAATGCCCATGCTGCGTATTTTTCCGCAGCGTTTATGCTGCGCTCAAAAATACGCAGCATGTCCATTAATTTTGCGGACGCGCAGCGTAATCGCCGCCATTGACTTGCATTAGAACGCGCTAATTCCGCAAGACTGCATCTGTACTTGCGTAATTGGCGCTTTCTAATGTGCGGATGGTACCCAAGTCTGGAGGAGAGGAGACTCTCATCCAGACCTGGGTACCATAGAATCTGTAAAGAAAAGAATTTAAAATAAAAAATAAAGCTTATAATCACCTTCCGATGTCCTCCCAGTGTTTTGTCCACGCCGTCCGGTCTCTTGCAATGCTCGCGCTGTTGTGAAGGACCTGTCATGACGTCACTGAGTCATGTGACCCATCACATGACTCAATGACGTCACCGCAGGTCCTTCACAGCACCGCGAGCATTGCAAGAGACCGGACGCAGCAGAGATGACACCGGGAAGACACCGGAAGGTGAGTATAATCTTTTTTTTTTCATTTTTTACCATTCTTATTCTTTTTTTTAACTATTACTCGGTCACACTATATAAATCCATGCCGGTTGCATGGATTTAAATAGTGTGACCAACTTGTCAAGCACTTTTCCAAGTGATGCTCAAAATCGTTTGGAAAACTTCTTGAAAAAACGCATGCGAAAGCGCATGTAAAAATGCTGAAAAAACGCTTCTCTCTGGCAGAAAAAACGCATGTAAATCTGCATGTAAATCTGCATACGTTTTTTTCTGCCAGAGAGAGGCAAAAACGCTCTGCATCAAATCTGCTACGTGGGCACATAGCCTCATAGGTTATAATTTTTAATGCATAAGAAGCCATTCAGTCTTCTGCCAAACTGATTCTGAATACTGCACCCATGGCTCCATCTAGGCCTATACTGATCCTTATCACCTTAAGAATGCACTGAGGTTTTAGCTAACTTATTTTAAGATATTACTTGCAGGATGCCGCAGTGTTATCATGTTAATAAGGGGACATAGTTCCCTGGCTAGACACCACATATCGGAAAACCTACAGGTTTCATATTAATCAGTTCACAAGGCAATCTAATTCTCAGACCCTCAGGTGGTTTTATGTATATATGACATATTCTCTCTATTATGGTGCAATAATCAATTACCGGGACTACAGGGTACAAGAATAACAGAATTCTATATAAAGATACAAAGCTAATCTTTTAGGAGTTTATAATATACATCTTTTTCTTGTTTTTTTTATCAGAATCACCAGTTCAGGGGAAAAGAAAATCTGCATCGAAAGATCGACAAAAAACAGAGAAGGTAGAAGAGAGAAGAAGTAGAAGAGGTAAGTGTAACAATAAGCTCCATGTTGCATGATGTCAGTCAGTGAGAAGGAGTCATGTGGAGCAGATATTATCTGTAGGATTACTGACAATGACCCCGTACATCTGTATGGATACGACTCCTCTATCATCCTGTCACAGTGACACTACAGTAGTATCCTCTAATACATACATGTCAAACTCTGGCCCGTGGACCAAACCTGGCCCGCAGGGTGGTTATATTTGACCCACGACAACAGAACCACCACCACTATTTGGGGCCATTATTCTGTATGGAGGACAATGTGGGGCCCATTATACTGTACGGAGGACTATGTGGGGCCATTATTCTGTATGTAGGATTATGTGGGGTCCAAGTTTTTCATTTTGGCCCTCTGTGTGTTTGAGTGTGACATCCCTGCTCTAATATGTAGTCCCATTACTTACATTAGTTATGTCTCTTTGTCTCCTCTCACAGGTTCCACCTTCCGCCGGCTGATATCATCTTGCCGGCGTGGATTATCCAGGGTTGCTCGCTCCATCAGACAAAGCTGCATATTTGCTCCCTGTCATCGGAGCAACACAAACATCTCAATGTGAAAAACCCTTCATGTCTAGTGCCTAGTACAGCATGTCCACCATTAAAGATGCACCTGTGTGGAAGGACTTGTACCATCTACCTGTGGCCTTCTGACCAGCAAGTAACATCTGCAGAAGAAGGCCCTCCAAGAACATCTCTTCATTCTTCCATGTAATTCTTAATAAAAAAAAAACTAAAAAGAATCATTTCAAATTGATTAATGTCCCTTTGCATTTAATGTAATACTACTGACATTTATGGCATATCAGTACTAAACATCATATATGTCTGATGAGAGAATATCGTTTCCATGTTTCATGTTAATCCTCTAATCCTCAGCCAAAAGTGGAAGAGAAGACCAGTGATTCTGTTACATCTACGAATGACAGTCAATCCAGGGAAAAACACCTTCTGATCCATACATTTTTCAGGCACTCTGATCCTTTTACCTTCATGTGGCTCTACTTAAGGTTTATGTATAAGAACCAGTTGGATTCAGTACTGGGCATCCTGGGGGTCCCAGCAGCCACATCCCAATTGTTCAACTAAAAAAGACATACTGTATTATAGTGTGATATATATATATATATATATATATATATATACACACTGTGTGCAGAATTATTAGGCAAATGAGTATTTTGATCACATGATACTTTTTATACATGTTGTCCTACTCCAAGCTGCATAGGCTTGAGAGCCAACTACCAATTAAGTAAATCTGGTGATGTGCATCTCTGTAATGAGGAGGGGTGTTGGCTAATGACATCAACACCCTGTATAAGGTGTGCTTAATTATTAGGCAACTTCCTTTCCTTTGGCAAGATGGGTCAGAAGAGAGATTTGACGGGCTCTGAAAAGTCCAAAATTGTGAGATGTCTTGCAGAGGGATGCAGCAGTCTTGAAATTTCCAAACTTTTGAAGCGTGATCACCAAACAATCAAGCGTTTCATGGCAAATAGTCAACAGGGTCGCAAGAAGCGTGTTGGCCAAAAAAGGCGCAAAATAACTGCCCATGAATTGAGGAAAATCAAGCGTGAAGCTGCCAAGATGCCATTCACCACCAGTTTTGCCATATTTCAGAGCTGCAATGCTACTGGAGTATCAAAAAGCACAAGGTGTGCGATACTCAGGGACATGGCCAAGGTAAGGAAGGCTGAAAAACGACCACCTTTGAACAAGAAGCATAAGATAAAACGTCAAGAATGGGCCAAGAAATATCTTAAGACTGATTTTTCAAAGGTTTTATGGACTGATGAAATGAGAGTGACTCTTGATGGGCCAGATGGATGGGCCAGAGGCTGGATCAGTAAACGGCAGAGAGCTCCACTCCGACTCAGATGCCAGCAAGGTGGAAGTGGGGTACTGGTATGGGCTGGTATCATCAAAGATGAACTTGTGGGACCTTTTCGGGTTGAGGATGAAGTGAAGCTCAACTCCCAGACCTACTGCCAGTTTCTGGAAGACAACTTCTTCAAGAAGTGGTACAGGAAGAAGTTGGTATCGTTCAAGAAAAACATGATTTTCATGCAGGACAACTCTCCATCACATGCATCCAACTACTCCACAGCGTGGCTGGCCAGTAAAGGTCTAAAAGAAGAAAAAATAATGACATGGGCCCCTTGATCACCTGATCTGAACCCCATAGAGAACCTGTGGTCCATCATAAAATGTGAGATCTACAGGTAGGGAAAACAGTACACCTCTCGGAACAGGGTCTGGGAGGCTGTGGTGGCTGCTGCACGCAATGTTGATCGAAAACAGATCAAGCAACTGACAGAATCTATGGATGGAAGGCTGTTGAGTGTCATCATAAAGAAAGGTGGCTATACTGATCACTAATTTTTTGGGTTTTTGTCTTTGCATGTCAGAAATGTTTATTTCTATATTTTGTGCACTGATATTGGTTTACCTGGTGAAAATAAACAAGTGAGATGGGATTATATTTGGTTTTTATTAAATTGTCTAATAATTCTGCACAGTAATAGTTACCTGCACAAACAAATATCCTCCTAAGATAGCCAAATCTTAAAAAAACCACTCCAACTTCCAAAAATATTAAGCTTGGATATTTATGAGTCTTGTGGGTTGATTGAGAACATAGTTGTTGATCAACAATAAAAATAATCCTCTAAAATACAATTTGCCTAATAATTCTGCACACCGCGTATATCTATATATATAATCGTCTTATCCCGTCTGTCTGTCTGTCTGTCTGTCGGGGAAATCCCGCGTCACTGATTGGTCCAGCAGCGGCCAATCAGCGACGCGGGATTTCAGAAAAAAGATGGCGGCCGGTAGAGGCTCATCTGCGGGACGGAGCTCAGCGGCGATGCAGCCGGGAGATGACTGGCGCGAGGCTCTCATCTCCCGGCCGCTAGCAGCAGAAGAACCCCGACCGGCGAGCAGCCGCTCATCTCCCGGCTTCTCACAGCGGAAGTAGCCGCACAGGCAGTGGCGTTGACCTCCATGCGGCTAGGGTGTCAAGGGAGGACCGGGGAGCGGCGCTGCGGGTCGGGATACTTCTGCTGCGAGAAGCCGCTCATCTCCCGGCTTCTCGCAGCGGAAGTAGCCACACAGTCAGCGGCGCTCCCCGGTCCTCACCAATACGATTCTGCTCCCCGGTCCTCACCTATATGATTCGCTGATTGGTCGCGGTCTCTGGCCGCGACCAATCAGTGATCTTGGCGCAAAAGTTAAACACCGCTGTGCTGATTGGTCGCGGCCGCTGCCCGCGACCAATCACCGATTTGGACGCCACATTTAAATAGCGGCCACGACCAATCACCGATCTTGGCGCAACATTTAAACACTGCTGTGCTGATTGGTCACAGACGCTGCCCGCGACCAATCAGCGATTTTGGCGCCAAATTTAAACACTGCTGTGCTGATTGGTCGCGGACGCTGCCCGCGACCAATCAGCGATTTTGGCGCCAAATTTAAACAATGCTCTGCTGACTGGTCGCGGATGCCAGCCACGACCAATCAGCGAGATTGGCGCCAAATTTATACAACGCTCTGCTAATTGGTCGCGGACACCAGCCACGACCAATCAGCGAGATTGGCGCCAAATTTAAACAATGCTCTGGCGCCAAATTTAAACAACGCTCTGCTGATTGGTCGCGGTCGGCTGGCGGCCGCGACCAATCAGCGAGATTGGCGCCAAATTTAAACACCACTCTGCTGATTGCGCCCAGTCGGCCGCATACATATTCTAGAATACCCGATGCGTTAGAATTGGGACACCATCTAGTATATATATAAATATATTCACTTGTGGAAAACCCTTTTAACTAGGGCTGTGGTGTCAGTAAGTCAAATTTCCAACTATAATAATTACTAATACCAAATATACTGCAACAAATAATAGTAAATATTCAGCAATTTATGCATGAAAATAATTTATAATATACAATATTAACACTATATAAGTATTTACATTTTTTTCTACCTGCAGTTGGAGTTGGTACGTTCTTCTGATACTAACTCCACAGCTCGGCTTTTCCTTCTTTCCTGCTCCTCTAACATAAAAGTACAGCAATTAATTACGACAAGTTAATCATTTAAATGCTGCTGTCAATCTCTGACAGCAGCACGTAAATGTAACCAGTGCCACTGCTTCCATTTACCAGCTCCCATCTGTGCCCTGTGACATGATCTCGGGGGCTGATGGGTCACTAGGACAGTGAGGGCCCTGTGCCCGCTGTCTTGGTGCTCCTCTGGAGCTCATCTATATGCTGAGCTTCAAAGGAGACCGAGATTTAGGCTACCGTCCCACTATCAGTATTTGGTCCAATTTCACCACAAATGGATTTTTTTCCCCATTTTTAGTACATTGAATAGTAAAATGAATCATTCAAAACTACAAGTAACCCCAAAGTCATGCCAGTTTCCATGGCCCAGAAGATTCTCTGAAGGAAGAGTGTCATTGGGTGACTGCTTCTTTGGTAAATACCATAAACATTAGCACTTAAAAAGGTCCATATGTCTGGAACCGTATAGATGATTTCGAAAGAAACAAAAAAAAGCTCAGTGATAAGAAACAGATGATGGTTATTAATGGAACACACTAACTGGGTCACATTTAAAAGTGGTGTACCCCAGGAGTCAGTATTGGGACTTCTATTTAATACAATTATTAATGACCTTTTGGGGGGTATACAGAGTAAAATTTCAATATTTTCAGATGATCGTAAACTCTGCAAGGTTATCAGTACATAGGAGGATAATGTAATATTACAGAGGGATTTATGTAAGCTTGAGGTTTGGGCTGAAAAATGGCAATTGAAGTTTAATGTAGATAAATGTTCTTGCTTGGGACAAATTACAATGTACAATTATGTACTAAACACTGGGAAAACCATCACTGGAAAAGACTTGGGTGTATGGGTGGACAGCAAACTCAACTTTAATAACCAGTGCTAGGCCGCTGCTGCCAAGGCAAATAGAACCATGGAAGCATTAAAAGAGGCATAGATGCTTATGATAAGAACATAGTTTTGTCTGTATACAAGTCACTAATTCAGCCACATTTAGAATACTGTGTATAATTTTGGTCTTTGGTGTATAAGACGGACATAGTTGAACTAGGACGTATGCAGACAAATGCAACCAAGGTTATTAAGGGAATTGGTGCACTGCAATTCCAAGACAGGTTATCAAAGTTAGGGTTATTCAGTTTGGAATAATGAAGGTTTAAGGGCGATCTTATTACAATGTACAAATATAAGAAGAAACAGTATAGAGATCTTATTAAGGAACTTTTTACATATAGACCTTCAACGATGACAAGGAGGCACCCTCTCCTACTAGAAGAAAGATGGTTTCTCAGTCATCATAGATGGCGATTCTTTACTCTAAGAATAGTGAAATTACGGGACTTTCGGGAACATAAACATCACAGTAAAAGATAATGCCTTACCAACACCAGGTCAGATTACCAGTGCACCGCAGGATGCAGCAAGCCTCCATGATAAAGGCGGGGGCAGCACATGTGCAAAATACTAATGCCGACAGCCACTCACTAACCTACCAATTCTTGGAGGGGGTGGCTGTGTAGTATTATGCATGCACACCGATGGAGTTGTGAGCTTGCGTATTTTGGCCAAAATATCGTCCAATACCTCATGTGGTGTACTTATCTTATATACTATTTTTCATCTTTTTTGCACATCTTTTTGCAGGATGCAGCCAGGCCTCTTTAGTGTTGGCTGGGTGAATTGGGGCGTCTGTCCTGTGGGGGTGCATGTATATAGTTCTGGGCAACCCGCCTGATCTAATACTATGGGCGTCATCAATACGCTGCAAGCAAGACATCAATAGGCTGCAAGCCAGACACTGTGTATCACACATATCTGTGTGACTGGCGCCCTATGCAGACTCCATCGGTGTGCATGTATAATACTACACAGCCACCCCCTCCATGAATTGGTAGGTTAGTGAGTGGCTGTCTGCATCAGTATTTTGCACATGTGCTGCCCCCGCCTTTATCATGGAGGCTTGCTGCATCCTGCAGTGCATTGGTAATCTGACCTGGTGTTGGTAAGGCATTATCTTTTACTGTGATGTTTTTTGAAATTATGTCCAATGTTCACCATTTTTAATATTCAGACTTTCGGGAACATCATATTGTAATTGTTGATTTACTAAACAAGTTCAAGTATGGCCCGGATGCTTTTGTTGAAAAATATATTACAGGTTATGGGAACTAGATTCTGTGATAGGACGTTCATCCAGGGAACTAGTCTAATTGCCATTAGTGGAGTTGGGAAGGATTTTTTCGTTAATAGGGGGCAATTAGCATCTGCCTCATGGGTCTTTTGCCTTCCTTTGTATCAACATGTTAGGTTATAGGTAGAACACAATGGATGTCTTCTTTCAATGTACTGTGTGGGGAAATGTATTGTCAGGGGGAATCATACTGTACATCATGCTGTGTGTAATAGGACCGTGGGGGCATCATATTGAGTGTGATAGCCACTGTGGGGCCATGAAAGTGGTATCATACTGTGTGTAGGCATATATGAGGAATTGGACTAGATTAGAATACTGGCATTCGAGAAAGAATGTCACACCGATTGTACTCCCGGGATTATGGTGTGCTGTGTAATAATATATGGTAGCAGGACCCCTCTAGTCTTCATTCCAGGTATACTAACTGCTCAGTGTTACATTGATTTGGTCGTGGAACCAGTGATATGGACATTTCTTAAACGTGCCTCAGTAACTATTTTTCAACATGGAAATGTTAAGCTACATGTTGCAGGTGCTACTGTGAGCAGCATGCTTGACTTAAACATGATACCATGGCCAGAAGCATCTCCGGATTTGACTCCCATCAAGCACTTCATTGGTCGAGCATTGCAAAAGGAGTTGCCGTCAGCAGATCTTGATGATTTGTGTGCCCAAGTGCATTCATTATTCCTCTCTGCTCTGCCTTGCTCACCGCTCCGGCGGTTCCTCTCTGCTCTGCCTTGTCCACCGCTCCGGCGGTTTCGCCCTGCTCTGCCTTGCTCACCGCTCTGGCGGTTCCTCCTGCTCTGCCTTGCCCACCGCTCCGGCGGTTTCGCCCTGCTCTGCCTTGCTCACCGCTCTGGCGGTATCTCTCTGCTCTGCCTTGCCTACCGTTCCAGCGGTTCCTCTCTGCTCTGCTTGTCTACCGCATCTGCGGTTCTGTTCCTGAATCCCAGTTTGTACTGGACCCTATCCAGCCTGCGCTCCAACCTGCTAGTGCCTCCCTGTCTGCACTCCAGCCGTGTTTGCCAGTACCCCCCTGTCTGCATACCAGCCGTGCCTTGCCAGTGCCCTCCTGTCTGCATACCAGCCGTGCTTGCCAGTATCCTCTTGTCTGCACTCCAGCCGTGCCTGCCAATACCCAACTGTCTGTGTGCCAGCCTAACCTGCCCGTTCCTGCATTCCCCGGTGTGGGTCAACAGCTGTGACCGGGGTCTAACCTGGAGTAGCACCTGGTCCCTCTGCTCGGTTCCTCCTTGGTTCACGGAGTCGTTAGCCTCCGTGCGACCTTGGTCGGATCGGGTAGATACTTAGTTATGCCCCTCCAGGCACTCCTCGGTTCATGGTACAGTGGGATCACTAATCACGCTCACGCCAGTCAGTCCAGGCACGAGTGTAACAGTTTTATTTATGTTGTATCGTGTTTGAAGGTTGCCTTTTCCTGATGGCAGGTTTCAGCTCTTTCCAAAGATGCTCAATAGGATTTAGGTCAGGGCTCATAGAAGGCCACTTCAGAATAGTTGAAAGTTTTCCTCTTAGCCGTTCTTGGGTGTTATAAGCTGTGTGTTTTGGGTCATTATCCTGTTGCAAGACCCATGACTGAGACCAAGCTTTCTGACAATGGGTAGCACATTTCTCTCTAGAATCCCTTGATAGTCTTGAGATTACATTTTACCCTGCACAGATTCAAGACACCCTGTGCCAGATGCAGCAAAGCAGCCCGAGAACATAACAGAGCTCCTCCATGTTTCACAGTAGGGACAGTGTTCTTTTCTTGATATGCTTCACTTTTCCGTCTGTGAACATAGTGCTGATGTGCCTTGCCAAAAACTTCAATGTTTGTCTCATCTGTCCATAGGACATTCTCCCAGAAGCTTTGTGGCTTGTCAACATGTAGTTTGGCAAATTCCAGTTTGGCTTTTTTATGAAATTTTTTTCAACAATGGTGTTCTCCTTGGTCGTCTCCCATGAAGTCCACTTTGGATCAAACAACAACGGATGGTGCGATCTGACACTGATGTTCCTTGAGCATGAAGCTCACCTTTAATCTCTTTAGAAGTTATCCTGGGCTCTTTTGTTACCATTCGAATTATCCGTCTCTTTGATTTGTCATCAATTTTCCTCCTGCTGCCACGTCCAGGGAGGTTGGCTACAGTCC